>NW_027211759.1:30317500-30835000 GCF_022749685.1 Semicossyphus pulcher | reverse complement strand
TTCACTGTTCCCAGCTTGACCTTTTTCTGCTCCAACAAAACCTCATGTTACCAAAAAAAAGAAACTCTCTACGCTTTTGGTACAATGACTGAATCTAAAAGGAAGTAAATATTACAACACAGAACGTTGATTTCATTTTGGGTGTAAAACTGTTTTTGTTTTGTAGATAAAATGAAGTGGAGACATCGTAGCTCAGTGGTTATCTACTGTCTACTGCCCTCATCAGGTATTGTGAGCAGTCTGGTCTGACACTGACCTCACTGAGGGCAATACATTCCCCTAGAACAAAGGGCAACTTAACTTAATATGTATTTGAATGTCGGCTGTTTTGACTATAAATTAAGCATATGTCAAGACTTTAGCAAAGCTTCTATTTTAACTACATTTCCCAGAGGGCCTCAAAATCAGTTTTGAAGACAATAAAAATTGCTTTATCATCTGACTCAACATCTGCAGAGATCAAGCAGAGAATGGGGCTTCTACCGAGCAGAGGGTCATTTTTACGCTTTAGTTTTGTGCAAATGTACTGACTCTTATTTGTACTTAGAGCAGTTGGTAAGAAGTTTAGCAAAACAAACTACAACCGATTTTTGGTTCTACATACAGACCAAATCTGTGACCATCTCCAACAGCTTCCAGGACCTCCACTGCTGGTGCCTGCACAGGGGAACAGAGGACAACAAAATTCAAGCATGCTAGTATATGCAAAGCTTGTAGCAGGATGCTGAAGCAAAGGCTGGAGAGCCCGCTGTGAGCCTGTTGAAGTTGGGTGCCGGGGCTTCGCTGGTCACTCACTCAAGCTTATACACTTAAACTCCTGGGAGTGAAAGGACTGCGGTGCAGAAGAGCCACAAAAAACATCCTGGAGGCCGCATAAAAGGCCTCGCGGTGGCCGTGGACCCGGAGGGGGGATCCGTGGATAAATGCGCCACTTGGACACAAGTTGGGGACTGATCACCCCTGGCTGGGTCACCCGGGTGAGGGTCACTTATGATCTAAGCCGGAAACACCCAATGACCCCGGGACTTACTGAGGATGTGTCCAAGTAGCACCAGCAGGTGTATATATAGAACAAGAATACCAAATATCTTATTCCAACTGAACTGTAATGCACTAGTTCTTCTATTTAACTGACTGCTTTTTCCTGTCAATGGCATGAAACAATGTGGCAGACAGATTACAGACTTCTGCTGGACCATCCTTGGAGGCGGGTCTACAAAGAGTGGTTAGAGACTTGCAGCTGGATACTGAGCTCTGTCACAATTATTGGTAAAAAAAATAAAATAAATAATAATAATAATACATTTGTGTGTTTCTCTGCACAATGGCCCTGTTTACATACGCATGCAGTGCAACGTATACCAATAGTTGGTCAGGCAAGCGGTTTGTAGAAGACACAACAAAGTACAAAAAGAAAATACAATACTGTTATGAACCAGACACACACAGGAAGTACTTTTAATACGCCGAACAGAGCCTCAGTTAAGAGCACTCCAATGATGCACTGATGCCTGTGAGCAAAGCATTTAACCCTCTAATGCTCCACAGAATCGTTACAAGGCATTTGATGTGTGCACGGTCGTGTATGTGTGCCTGTGTAACCTCCCTACCCACTCCAACTACTTCCCCCAGGCTTTACTGTAAATAATAATGTGTTCCTTGCCAGCGTGTCTGCTTAAATAAGATCTAAAAAAGTTTGAGCTTCACAGTTATGAAATGCTTGACATTACCCATCTGTCTTTTTGACACCAGGCGTTGACTGTGCAACGATCTGCTTCACACACACACACTCCCTCGTCTCACACTACTATTGTTTCAGATGTGCCCCTTTCTCTGCAGCTCATGCACGCAAACACAAATTTGTGTCAGACTGTCCGCACGCACAGAGAACACGGCAGAAAGTACAGCGTGCGCACACACACTTGCACTCAAAGGGAAAATAAAAGGCAGCGGAAAACGGCTTGCCTCCCTGCCTCTCTCCATATGCTTTGTCTGCCCTCATTAAAAGTGATGGGTGCACATCAGCCGTACACACACATGCAGACACACACATCAAATCACATCATAACCAACTGTCATATTAGTAAAATATTAATGGTGAGCACGCCTGCTTGATATCCTCTTCTTGTGTGTGTTTGTGCATGAGTTCCCTGTCAGACGGAGGCTTTGTGTCTGTGTGTGCGTGCATGTGTGTGTGTGTGTGTCTGTCTGTCTGTGCATGCACATGTGTGTGTGTGCGTGTATGTGTGTGAATTAGAGAAAGAGAAACACAGGCAAAGATCTGAAATCTATGGCCATCTGACATGAAGGAAGCCTGAAGTAATTGGGTCGAGAGAGAGGTAGGGAGAGAGAGTGAGCTGGAGAGAGCCTGAGTACGGATGACTATGAGGTGCCCGGAAGAGAGGGGAGGTAGAGGAAGAGAAAAGTCATAGAAAGCAAAGGAAAGCAGGAAAATGGTGGAAGAGAAGGGCTGGCAAAGACAAAAGGGGAAATGGTTCTCCACCTGTGAAAAAAAAAAAAAAAACCAAGTCGTTTAATGTGAAAGAAGCCATACCTGTAAAATGTGTACTGCATGTGTGTGTGTGTGTGTGTGTGTGTGTGTGTGTGTGTGTTTTGTTACCTCTGAGGCTTCAGTTTCGCTCTTCTACAGGAGGCTCTTATGAATGATTACTTTCTTGCATGTATAAATATATCAGGGAGCTTTGCAACTCTTCTGAATGAATGAAACCCATTTACATCATTTCCAAATGATCTTAAGAGCTACAGGTTGTCTGATTTGACGTACAATATGTAGACAGCAACATTCATTTAAAATGAGAGCTTTGAAGTGAGACTTGAACCACTGATGGTGCCAAACACTTGAATACTTATGTTGCTTTGTCCACTTCTTTTATTCTATTTCCCTATTTTTCAAGTTTTTTTCTCTATTGTATTCTATGAATCTTCATTCATATTTTGGTCTCAGAATGTTTATGATTATATTCATAACTTTCTATGAGGCTCTCAGGTACCTGGTGGTGGCACTTGGTGATTGTTTGCTAATCGCACCATGTCACCCTCGAGCAAAAGCATAGGTAGGTAGGTAGGTAGGTAGGTAGGTAGGTAGCTTGGTTGGTTGGTTGGTAGGTAGGTAGGTTGGTTGGCTGGTAGGTAGGTTGGTAGGTAGGTAGGTAGGTTGGTTGGTTGGTTGGTTGGTAGGTAGGTAGGTTGGTAGGTAGGTAGCTTGGTTGGCTGGTAGGTAGGTTGGTAGGTAGGTAGGTAGCTTGGTTGGTTGGTTGGCTGGTAGGTAGGTTGGTAGGTAGGTTGGTAGGTAGGTAGGTTGGTTGGTTGGTTGGTTGGTTGGTTGGTTGGTAGGTAGGTAGGTAGGTAGGTAGGTAGGTAGGTAGGTAGGTTGGTTGGTTGGCTGGTAGGTAGGTAGGTAGGTAGGTAGGTAGGTAGGTAGGTAGGTAGGTAGGTAGCTTAGTTGGTTGGTTGGTTGGTTGGTTGGTTGGTGGATGGGTAGGTAGGTTGGCTGGTTGGTTGGTGGGTAGGTAGGTAGGATTGAATGTATAAAAAGATAGACGACGTGACAGCTCCCTAAAAGTGAAGTCAAGCCCTCTCTATCGCCCCCTGCTGACTGGCTGCAGTATAGGTCATAAAGCCCGCCTCCTCCATGTTAACAGATGGGACATGAGTCAAACTATAAAATCAAAACACAAATCAAATACATTTTTCTCAATCATGGTTTCTGTCATTATATGCGTCCAAGTGTTAATTTTTTGTTTACTTTTAATTACTTATTATAGGGGCGGCTGTGACTCAGTGGACTAGGTCGTCTGTTAGTCGGAAGGTTGGAGGTTCGATTCCCCAGATCCCTTAGGCTACATGTCGAAGTGTCCTTGGGCAAGACACTGAATCCCAAATTGCTCCAGGTGGCATAGCCAACGGGTATGTATGTGATAACTTATTGACAGTTGGGCACTTTATGTAGCAGCATCTGCCATCAGTGCATGTATGTGTGTGTGAATGGGTAAATGTGATATGTAGTGTAAAAGACTAGAAAAACACTATATATATAAGTACAGTGCATTTATTTGATGCTGTAAAAAGGATGATTGACTCCTCTGTTGACAAATACGGCTCCTGCAGCCAATCTGTTCCGGATTAGCAGAGTAGAGGACAGTTATTGAAATTCCCATACCTGTGAATGTGAACCTCAGACCAACACAAAGAGGCTGTTCTGCTGTTAAACACACCAGTGTGTGGGATCCTTGCTGTTTTTTTCAAGTGTGTGTTTGGGTTAGCGGAAGTGGCTACGGCCGCTTCACCCGCCGATCTCTACTGTGCAGATTTTGGCTCCAAATGACATCACCATCGCAAGATGGCAGCGCCTATCACAGGGACTATTTTGGCATCACTTCCATACAATGAGAGCAGATGGAGAAGCGTCGTCCATCTATATATAGGTGGGCTGATTGGTTGGTTGAATTTGTTTTTGCATCACAGCAGCTCCATTGACAGCATAACAGTTAAGGACAGGATACAAAAAACAAACACTTGACATAACATTTCATAACACAATAGGCAGTACTCAAGACCCTTTAACATACTTTTGATCTGGGATTTATATATGTATTTAATTTCAGAGTAGACTGATAAACAAAAGAGTGCTGTCCTTATTAGAACCTGGGACCCTGCATCTCCGGTTAATAGTTTGTACTGACTGTTCAGAGCGTTGTTTGGGTCAGACACAATCTTGTTTGCCAGCTTTGACATGTTTTTATTGTAGGCTGATTCATAACATTTCTGAAGTCACTGACCTACAATCTTTGAGCAGATTTTCATTTGATGGAGGTGTTTTGACTTTAGTCTGTCCACTGCGTTAAAGTCGAATCTGCTTTGTCTGGATTATTGAAGGTTTAGTCTCGTAGCTTTAGACAGCAGTTGGTTTCTTAAAGTGGAGTGTATTACATGCTGGCTCAGCGTATTGTCGTGCAATGGACATCTTAATATTCATCTTTGTAATGCACTCTCGGGAGTATTTACAGCAGCAGTTTGCAACATTTCAATCACTTTTTATGGCTGTTCTTCTTCTGTGCTCTCTGACCTCAGTTAACACACTGGCTGATCTTATATCCTGTTCTGTTTAGCTTACACGTTTGTGTGTTTTCCTACTTTAAACTGCTCTCTCACAAGACTTGAAAAACACATACCAGCACTAAACTCGATTTGACAAGTGATCTCTGACACGCATGTTCCAATCAACACCACATCAATGGTTGCTCAGCAACAACGATGATACCACAAACGATAACAAGCAACCTTGTCAACTAACCTGGACACAGGGGAAACACCTTCACCCGGGGCAGGTGGCCACAACATGCTGCTGTTTGTGGATAATATGGATACATCACATGTGTTGGAAGAAAAAGAGAGAGAAACAGGAGGGAAAGACAGTTCAAGGAAAGTAAAAGAGATTGTTCGGAGCAACGGTGAAAGAGCTGCAGGTGAAGATGGAGGGAGAAGGATGTGGGGTACCTTGAAGAAGCACACTACAGTTAAAGAAGACAAAGCGTTATTGCTGCTTGGTTACACAGGGACGAGCAGGGGGTCTCTCGCTCTCTTCCCTCACACACACAAATACACACTGGGGGCAGAGGGGATGCTCTGTGGGCACCAAGGTCCTTCCTCTCTGTAAATTAAAACCATTAATAACCAACTGGGAGAACAGAGGGGAGAGGGGGGAGGCAGGAAGGAGATGGATAGAGGGCAGGGGGAGAGAGGGGGATGAGAGAAGAGAGAAAGTGGTTGGTGATTTAGAGAGAAAGACTGTTGAACTGATGGGAAAGTGGTGAAACAGAGAGAAAGTGTAGAACAGAGAATAAGAAAGACTCAGAGGGAACTTTAGAAGAGCATGATGTGGCTGCTATAAATCACTGTGATTGGCTGTTCTGGAGTCACTAGTGACTTTGTGTGTGTGTGGCTTAAAACAGATGGCTGGTGTGGGGACACTAAGACCTAAGTCTTTCTGTGCATGGCTTGTGTCTCCAGCTGTGTGTGTGTGTGTGTGTGTGTGTGTGTGTGTGTGTGTGTGTGTGTGTGTGTGTGTGTGTGTGTGTGCGTGCGTGTGCGTGCGTGTGTGTGTGTGTGTTTGTGTGTCCAGGATGTAATTTTACTTTCCTGAACAAGCATATGTGTCCAGTGAGAGCAGTGTGAGCACGTTAGGTGTCCGAAGTGTTGTCCCAGGAGTGTGTAAGAGTTTGTATGTGTGTGTTTGGGAACACTAATATCGCATCTGTCTACTGGAGTTTAACTGAAAAGATGGAGAGAAAGCACAACATGAAGACATAGAGCAAGAGATGGAGGTGAGGCAGGTTCAGGAAAGAATGGAAAGAGTTTGTCTCGGGTGTCTTTGGGAGGGGGGTCGAAAGGTGTTAGGGACTGATGAGGTCGTATTCAATGTATGCTGAGATTTGGGAACACAGTGACTGAGGCAAACTAAATCCAAGACTAAGTGGTTAAAGACATATACAGACCTCATCTGTAGTTCAAATCAGAATCCAGGTGAATTTGACGTATCATTTTTTTGTTCCTAACACATTCTTCTTTCTTGTCAGAACCAGGCATCTAAATCAACCACAATGCAATTCAACTGCAATCAGTTTTAGTGCAAGATTCAAGTGTGTTATGCTAGTAGCCGGCTGAGGCAGCGAGGATGAAGCGAGCCACAGAGGCCCGGCAAGATCACTAAGCTTGTAGTCTTCAGACTCAACTGAAGCTGACTCAAGTGCTCTGTGTGATGAATCAAATTTAACTTTCAATTAGGATTTAGGTTTGGAATGATTTTGCAAAAAAGACAATCATGATTAAAAAATAGATAAAGATTGAGCCCCATTGCATTGAGCAAAGAACACCTTCTGGACAAAGAAAGAAACAATTAAAATTATTAGCTTCTCATTTTCAAGATGTGTTTTTTCCTGTGAGGGAGTTACGTTGAATTCAGTTACGTTTGTTTTGCAACTCCCTACTTGCAGGCCTTCCTGCCAGCACATTCAAACCTCTGCAGATGATCCAGAAGGCAGCAACGTGATTGGTCTTCAATCAACCCAAAACGGCTCATGTCTCCACTGTTCATATCCCTCCACCGGCTCCCAGTCGCCGCTCGCATCAAATTCAAAACCTGTCGCTCACTTACAAACAGCAACAAAAACACGTCCTGCCTACCTGAAGGCCCTTATCCAGATCTACACTCGGTCCCGCCCACTACGCTCCGCCAATGAAAGGCGCCTGGTACTCCCATCACAACATGGCCCAAAGTCACTAACTAGACTCTTCTCCTCAGTAGTCCCCTTGTGGTGGAACGAGCTACCATTCGGTCCGCAGAGTCCCTTTCCACCTTTAAGAAGCAGCTAAAGACCCAGCTCTTTATGAACACCTCTGACATTAATGATATTGATGATGATGACATTGAGGATGATGATATTGTTCTTTATGTCCGATTGCACTTGGAGCTGTTTGTTGGCACTTACTGACTTTGTTCCCTCCTGTCTCGACGCTTGTGTTGTATTAACTCCGATGTACACCGCTTTGGACAAAAGCATCTACTAAATGAAATTGTAACATTCCATCACAGACATCTAAAAGATATAAATATAACTTTGAAAGGCAATGCAAACTACAGTTTCTGTTGCTATTCGCTGCCGGCCTCACCTAGATTTACCGTCCTGTCCTTTTCACTAAAATTATATCTGGTTTGTCTACAATCTACCATCTCATCTATGTCAAGGTTTGGACTTACACAAAAAGGGAGAGGACCCAAGGTGCAGAGAAAACTAAAAGTTTAATTAACAAAAACAGAAACAGTGAAACAGTCCAGGTACAAATCCAACAAAAATATCCAACTGAAAGGTAAAACCAAAAATCCAACAGAAACATAGGGAGCCACAAGAAAGTCCAGGTACAGGTTCAGGAAACAGGATCACTGACAAGGATTCGTGATAAAGACGACGACGAACTGACACCGAGACAAGGGAGCACAAAGACAAAATAAACTTGGGAGGTGAGGCTAATTAGACACAGGTGAGACAATCAAGGGGCAGGTGAAAACAATCAGAGTAGGGCACACAATCAAACAAGCTGGAAACACACAAAGGCAGGAAGTGGATATCACAAGAGAGGAAATGATCTAACCAAGACACAAGTGAAATACTTAACAAGACTAAATTGTGACCAGAACACAGAATAAACAAAATACAAAACTAAACAATGAGAACTCATGACAAGAGACAAAGTGACAAGAAGGTAAAACAAGAAATAATAACTGAACACCGAAATACAAAACAAAACCATAACTAGACTAAAATAACTAAAAAATAAGCTGATGATGAGTATGTATGAGTTTTCCTGTTTGAATGGATGGTAAATGGACTGCACTTATATAGTCCTTTTCTAGTCTTCAGACCACTCAAAGCGCTTTTACACTACATGTCACATTCACCCTGTTACACTCACATTCACACTCTGATGGAAGAGGCTACTATGCCATTCTCCAATCATTCTATTGGACTACATTCATACACCAAAGGCCTTCGGGAGCTAGGGTTCAGTTTCTTGCCCAAGGACGTGTACACTGTAGCAGGCAAGGATCGAACCTCCAACCCTCCGATTGGGAGACGACTGACTCTACTACTGAGCCACAGTAATTTTCTTCACTATATTGACTAAAATAATCCAGATGAAAATGTTCACAGTGATCAAGCAGTTCCTTTTGTTTTGTATGACACAAAAGTAACAATTTCAACGGTTCTATAATGAAAACAGTAAAAAGTACAGGTTATAATATAATATAATATAATATAATGATGGAGTATCTGAGCTCATCAGGTGCAGCTGTGAGGATTTACATCAGACAGAGATGTTGAGGTTGGTAACCACTGGTCTCAATGTCCACAGACATGGTGCTTTGTCTCTCAACAAACCCTAAATTATATTCTCTGCGGATGTTCTTGTGGGTCCGTTCTGTCCTGTACATGCAAGCTAAACTACACATATAGATAATCTTGTTAATCGAAACCCATGCAGGGTTTCACATTATTTTTTGAGTTATTCTGAAATAGACACAATAAACACATTTTAAAGTTCACTTTTAAAGTCAAGCTGAAACGGCATTTCGAGACTATCTAGCTTCCGTATTGTGACATATTTCCGAGTGAAACAGGACATGAGATAATAGAACTCTTCAGATATAGCAAACAGTTTTCGTTCCTAGTAGTAAACGTGACATCCACCAATCAATATGACTGAAATTGCCTAGCAACAGCCGACCCAACACATCAATTCTGTGGCTTTTTCTCCTCCCTGTTGTTCACGTGTTCATTTATGTTCATTAAAATCTGCCAGATAGTTCACCGCTTTCATAAGCAGCTTCAGCCTTGAGTCAGCTCACCAAGTTTTTCATCAAAACACACACACACACACACACAGGTGAATGAGTTTGGCGCTAACAAAAAGATGTTACAGAGTGTCAAACCAATATGTGTCTCTCTTTGCTGCTGCCTACCTCTCCATTTTCAGCTCAAGGACACAGAGGGGGAGGCGGGGGGAGGAGAATGAGTGAGGAGGTGATGAAGAGAGCTGCTGATAGAAAAATAGAGAGAGGAGAGATATAAGAAAAACTTCATTTTCAATTAATGTTAAAGGACCTCTCCATTCCATATGAATACCTTAGAAAAGCATTAAATGGGCTCATTTCCCATAGAGTTACATGTTAAAACCTTTATTAACAGATACAACTTGACTTTTAACAATCAATCAAAGGGTTCAAATGTGTTACTCCAGCATACATGTCTTCAGAAATAATACAGTGAAGACACATTGCAACATGAGTTTCACTCTTTGAAAGAGCAACAAAAGAAAATTCTTTCACATAATACAATTTTGTTTTCAATGTGGTGAAACTGATGTGAGCAGCCTTCAGGGAAACACATTTTGTAGGTTGTAAGAAGTCTGGCACCCCATGGCTCCGTCTTTAATAGTCCGTGCTCGCACACATAAATGCACAGGGGCCGATTTGAGGCATTCGCTGTGGACTGAAAGAGCTGGAGGTGTGGAGCGTCTTCACTAAATGTAGAAAAAAATTTCTGGAATCTAGAAGCCACTGAGGAAACAAAATAAGATAAGTGAATTGGTAAGCAACCATGTGGTCATTTTATTTAAAGACAGTAAACAATTACCATATACATATCTGACTGCCCCCTGAAGACACCAACATGGCTCTAATGTAAGATACAGACTTTTTTTCTATAAAGATATCATAGTCACATTAGGGAACAATTTTACTCCAGCGTAGTGGAACTCCAGTACACTGATAAGGTTTTGCCTTCTGCTGGCCCTTAAACTGTGGTCCTGACTAGAAGAAGAAGAGGCAAGGCAAGGGAAGTTTATTTATATAGCACACAAGACAATCCAACAAAAGCAAAGAAACACACCATAAAACAAGACATTAAGAAGCAAAGTGAAGATAAAATAAAAACAGCTAAAACAGAAGCCAAACTATGAACAAATAAGAGTTAAAGCCACAGTGCCAATATAAATAATTAGAACAGTTATTAAAATAAATGTATTAAAAAAGTTTAATAAAAGGCAGCTGTGAACAGGTGAGTCTTCAGGCTTGATTTAAAATAGGAAAGTGTTTCTGCAGACTTGCATGTTTCTGGGAGTTTGTTCCAGATATACGGAGCATAAAAACTGACTGCTGCTTCTCCGTGTTTGGTTCTGACTCTGGGGACAGAAAGCAGACCTGTCCCTGACGACCTGAGTGGTCTGGATGGTTCCTACTGTGTCAGTAGATCACAAATGTATTTTGACCCTTGACTATTCTCTGACAGACAGGGAGCCAGTGTAAAGACTTCAGAACTGGAGTGATGTGATCTACTTTCTTGGTCTTAGTAAGGACTCTAGCAGCAGCGTTCTGAATCAGCTGCAGTTGTCTGATTGATTTTTTAGGGAGACCTGTAAGAGACTGTTACAGTTATCGAGTCGACTGAAGATAAATGAAGAATGAAGAAGAAGAAGAAGAAGAAGAAGAGGATATACTTTATTAATCAACTTTATCACTCTGTTATTAGAAACATGCTACACACACACATAGGCTCGAAATACACACATGCACAAACAGGACTATGGACATGCATTAATGGAGAGATGTCAGAGTGAGAGGGCCGCACAGTGAGCAGTGAGGGATCTGGTGCCTTGCTCATCGGCACAACGGTGCCCAGAAAATTAACTGACAGCTACCAGTCCCAACCCTCCGGTTCCCAAGCCAAGTCTATGCAGACTGAGCTAAAAGTAGGTTATGCTTATACTTCACTGGATGTATATGAGTTTTACTCTGCATTGTGATGTTTGTGCAGAGTTGCTGCTGGAATGGGAAAAGATTCTTACTCATCTTAAATCTCACAGGGTTACATCAAATCCAGTTTGGAGGCCGATTGTGGTCAATTATGCAGCTGTGATGGGGCAACTTCAAGTTTCAATGGACGAACACTGACAACAGACTTTAGAGAAGAAGTAGTCATCTTGTATTAGGAGGTTAAGCTTGAAAAAAAGAACATGTCTTAAAGCAGGGATTCCCTAACTGAGGGGCGTGGACTAATGACAGGGGTGACGTAGCAAGGCCCAATAAAAGCAGCGTTGGGTGCTTGTTTACAGTTTACAGGTGGGTGACACACAGACTGCTACACAGCAGTCAGGTCTCTTCATCTACATGCAGAAAAAGTTTGGGAACCACTGTCTTAAAGCCCTGGTTCTCAACTGGTGGGTCGGGACCCAAAAGTGGGTCGCGGAGCTGTTTTCAGTGGGTCGCGGATGTGTGCTTGAAAAAAAAGTTGTGGCAAAAACTCTATGCTGCGCTTTTATTTTGAAGGACATGGGTTTCCTATAATGTGCATGCAGTGGTAGCTTAGTTTATTCACTCTTCATGTATCCACTGATTGTTTAATCACAGTTCGATTTACATTCTTGAAACTTGCTGCCAGTAGTTGCATTTATGTTGCACTTTTTTAGTTTAGTTCTGTTGAAAAAAGGCTGCTAATTTAATGAATGGTAGAAGAAGCATACTCCTCCGGTGCACTGCGTCCTGCTGGTCACTTTAATTGACTACTATACACTTGTGTTTTTTAATGTTGACACACTGTGATGTTTTGTCCTGTCTCAGGTGCAAACTGCAACATTTTTCATTAAAAAAAAAGGTAAAACATTTTCAGAAATTTGGGTGGGTGGTGGTAGGTGGTGGTGGGTCCTGAGGCTAGACCAGTTGAGAACCACTGTCTAAAAGTACAAATGTTGCATAAAGTGGCGTCAATTAATCATAAATAATTATTAGAAATCAAGTCTAATAAAGATATATAATAATATTAATAATAACATTTCTATACTGGATATTCTCGTCAGGCTATAAATTCTACTAATATGATTTTAATCCAGCAAATGGTTTCCTTTTCTTTTCCTTATTCATCATCAGAGTAATGATGATCATTTGTAAGGAAACCGCAAATTACAGCTGCCATGTTTCTACAACACTGTAATTAGAAAAATAAACCCTCACAGAGCTGCAGCGTATCAGTAACGATGGATCCTTTATCTAGTAGCGGTATTAATCAATGCCAGCTCTATTTCAGAGGGAACGATGAGGAAGTAAATGAGGAGAAAGGAATGGAGTGAGAGAGAGAGAGAAATGAAGGCTACATGGGACGACCATCAGCATTCTGCCAGCATTGTTTTGCCGTGACAAGCGGAGCTGTTGTGTGTGTAATTATGTTATTAGCTTTTAATACACATCCCCGTGCAGTCATTTAATTCTGGTAGCGTTTCCAGTCCCAGTGATGTGTCGCTCATTGCTGCACTCAGCCGTTTCATTAGGCCTAATTAAATTAATGTTATTTTGGTCCCGCCATCAGCGACACACTCACTCATGAGTGGCAGAGAGTGTGTTGGCACTGAAGTGAAAATAAAGTCTACATGATTTACATTTGTTTGAATGCAGGTTTTATTTCAGGGATGTGTGTGCATTTTCAGGTAACATTTATGACATTTATCTGTACTTGTGCTCCCAGGAAAAAAATGATACGAGATTTTCCTCTGCATGAAACATAACATATAATGGAGCAGCTCAAATATAAAAAAACACACACAAAGAGCTCAGTGTCGTTCAATATTGTCCACCATGAAGAATTTAACATCAATGTGTTTTATTAGCAAAGAATTTATTAGTGTATTCCCAATGCTCTCTGTGTGTGAGCACTTTAGGGACGTCCCTGTCAACACACTCACACACTCACACACGTTGCTGGACTTTCAAGTAGGGATGGGTCACGAAATTCGAATATTTGAATAGTGGTTAAAGGGATAGTTCGGTTTCTTTGAAGTAGGCTTGTAGGAGATACTTATCAATAGTAGGTGTACTACATACAGTGGATGCACGGCCCCATTGTTTAGAAACCGGCCCGGAGTGCCGGCATGGAAGCTAGGCCATATGCCGCTGCAGATAGGGTCACTTTCACACGCAATTTATCCACTCATAAGGACATCCCACCTAAAATCAATACTGGTTTCAGTTGTACGCAATATTTGAATAATTCACCGCATTTCACTTTTCTGAAAGAAAACTTCTTTATTTGGCACTACTTTGTGTGGGCCGCAACACATACGTGTTACTACGCCTGCAGCATATGGTGTCAGATCAGCTGTTTGTGTCAGCGGTTTGAAGAAGAGACAACAAACAAAAAATAATACAATATTATGGAAACGACAATCTATCTGGCCGGTTTCTCAATACATGGGCCGTGCTGACCGGCATCCACTGACGACTGATAAGCTTCTCATACAACCTCACTTCAAACAATCTGAACTATCCCTTTAATTTATAAAAAATCGAAAGTTTATGCAACTATTATCTCGTCTTGAAAACATATTTTTCCAATGTTTTTACCAGCGCTTGGTTGTAATCTGGCACTACAGCCAGACGGTAGCTGTAGCGAATCTGAAAGCTGTGTGCTAACCACCATTAAATAACAAACAAAGAAGACAGCATTAGTACGGAGTCACTGAGGTCCCGAAAGGTGATAATTTTTATCTTGTTCGCACAACATAATTATCTTATGGGAACTTATGGGTTTGTGTAGCAGTTGTGTGGGCCGACTCTCTTGTATTGTGTGATGAACCAGGCATACACATAACTTTTGTCTCCAACACTCTGTTGGTTCTGATAAAAACAGAAACATATTAAGTCTCCACCTTTGCAGTAGTAAAAAGCTCCAAAAATGCTAAAACACAAAACGATAAATTACTCTAACTGTGGGTAAGTGAGCTACCCCAAAGAGATTGATGATAAAGCTACGATTTAGCTAGCGAAGCATATCAATGTGGTGAGCCAAAATTACTCTACAGTGAATCAATATCTTCACAAAAGCATTTGATATTGAATTTGGGGAGTCTCTCAAACATACCATATGGATAAATAGCACTTTAACCCAGAAAACAACCTCATGTTGGGGCTCCAGCTGAGGGTGCGGATGTTACAAACAAAATGCCAGTCCCAGTGTAACGCTAATACATAAGAATACATTATAAACAGTATACACAATTAAATTAGCAAACCACTGGCAAAATAGAGGCAAATAATGACTAAAGATGGCAATTGATGGCAATTGATGGCAAGTGGAATCATTCAAACTGCTATATTTGCACAGATAATAACTTGTTCCCACAACATAATAACTTGTTCTCACAAAGAAATAACTTGTGCAAACAGGAAGAAATTATCACCTTTCAGGACTTTAGGGGCTCCATACATACGTGCCAGGTGGTGGTAAAGTGGTTGTGTCACTGAGATTTTCTTTGAGTATTTTATTGATGAAATGCATGTTAATGAAGTAAATATACAAAAAAAACGACTGCAGCACTGCTTGAGTTAAATGCTTATGTTAAAGCAAAGCTATCTTGCAGCTTGTTCTGAGAGTCCTCTCCTCCATTGTCCTCCTTATTCTCCATGTTTGACATCACATTAGCCCCTCCTCTTAAGCATTGTCATAGCTGGAAGTCTGTGATTGTTGCCATCAACATCATCCAATCGCCATCATTTTTGGTGGTTAAAAAGGTAATGCAGTCCATAATCAGCGGATTAGCCTTTACACTATAAAATGTAGGCACTGATTGTATTTCACAGAATTGATTCAACAATAACACTTGTAAGATCAGAAATTTCAATATGATGTTTAAATGTCATTCCAAACATGCAATTAGACTCAACAAACAAACAAACCAATCAAATCGCACAATAAAGGTCAACGAGCATCATCACTCACAACTTTAATGCCATGACGTAAATCAATAATACATTTGAAGGTTTTTATATATATATGAAGACATATCTATATTAGATGTTTTATTTCATAAATACTTTTCACTACAAAATTACTGGGGGGTTAAGAGTCAAAGATCTGGTCCTCCCACACACCTCATATGTCAAACCAGCTTGTGCACATGTGACAAATATTCATGTAGAAATGTCGGACAAGTACTCACTCACACAGACGATGAGTGTGCCGATGTGTCTCCCGTGTGTTCCTGCTCGGAGCTAAATCCTACATTCATCACACGCACACAGACACACACCTATGACCCAGTGTGTGCCAATGAAATGTAGACGGAAGGTAATTAAACAGGGATCAGGCTGCTCTTTATCAAGGGCTCTTCACTGCTGGGCTAAATTAACCTCTGCCCACACACACACACACACACACACACACTCACACACACACACACACACACACACTTCCTTAAGGATCCATACACACACATTAAGACAAATGCACATTAGCATACATAGATAGACATAGAGATACAGACACTGGAACGCATTTTGAAGCTCGGTGCTACGAGTTCAATGAATGACGTATCGTGTTCTTTGAACTGAGAAAAGGTGAAAAAGCACATTACAAAAAAAGAACATGTGTTGCATCAGGACTCGATGTTGGATGAAACCTCTTAGTTTATGTGTTAGTGATTTAATTAGCCAGAATTCACAGTGTCATTGATAAAACTGACCTGATACCAGGTTCAGCCTGTAACAACCAACAGCAGAACCCCGCAGCCAGCCGTCTAAGACCTGTAGGTCTGGACCTGCCTCACCTGCGATGTAAAAGCTGTTGCATACAAATGTGACACTTCAGCCAGCTGCAGTCGATAACATCACAGCTTGTTTTCCTTCTACAGTTTCTTTTCAAACCTGCACAATGTTTAACTGAACCGTTGATGCTGCTTGGTGTTATTGTGTCCACCACCCCTGGATGCTTTGGAGAGATAAGGAGAAGAGTCTCACAGAGATTATGTTCGTCCAAGAGAAAGAAAAAAAACACACCAGGTGTGATGCCAGGAAAAGCAGCTGCCTCTGGCTTTGGTTCGGAGAGAGGAGGCAACCTGGGTACCCAAAGTCACCACGAGAAAGAGGAGGTCAATCTACAGCTGAACAGCGGTGAAACATCTGTTGGGATGTAGCCTTGATGAATGGTAACATAAACAATATCAGCATAGCATCATAAGCATTGCTATTGTTTAATAAAGACAAAGTCTTCTGAAGAAGTATTTTCACTGCTCAGCCGTTCACCAGCTGTCACCCTTTGTCTCTGCTTTGTTCTTGCTGTTGCTGTGCTTTGTCCTCACTTGTCCAGGTGCTTGTCTGGATCAGAGCAGCGTGCTTCTCTGCCCAGCTGTTCGGCCACCTGTGGAGGTGAGACAAAACAAAAAAGCGGGGGCGAAGCAGAAACAAAGAGGGATGAGAAATAAACACAAGGAGCCACAAGGATGCAGAGATGGGGAGAGGAATATATTCTGACAAAGACAAAACATTTAACAAAGCTTGCATCTGGGCAGTGAAGGGAAATTTTACCTTTTTATCCATACTGCAGAGAACAGCTGCAGCCTTGGGCCTGTCTGCTCTGTGCTTTCTGGCCTTTGTGTTTCAGCAGATGCTCAGAATAGTCAGGTTGTTAAGCGTTCAAAGCCCCAATGAGCAGCCCTGTGGAGCCTTGTGTGAGAAATGTATAATAGCCAATCCTTATTTGGTGTGCTGGAAAGCATGAGTAATAGCGATGATTTCCAAATGGGAAGGGTATAACATGGTCAAGAGGAGTGAATGGAAGTGTTAAGCTTTATATTAATGTGGGTGTCTGTAGTGCAGTGACAGAGGTTGAGAGTCTGTGGCAATTTAAAGAACTCTCACATTTGGAAAATTGTTTGATGTGCAACCACTTATGAAAACATCTTGAGCTGCTATTTGCCCAGAAGATGTTACGAAATGTCACAACTGCCATGTAAAGTGTTTGCCCTGCGTTAACACTCTGTTGAAGGACCAAGTGTTATCCTGGTAGGAAAGTTTTGTTTGACGTCTGGCCCTTCAATCAACAGTCAAGAACACTCAGGCAGGTACGCTGAGGAAGGAAGACATGTTTGAATGGGTGGGAAATCCACCGTATTCACATGGCAGCCATTTTCCTCTGACGTCACGCTCAGGGTGGGAAGCTTAAATGCTGTTATAATGTTGTACTGCTGTGCTCAAGGCTGTAGCCTAAATTGTGTAAATGTTTGATGTCTGACAAATCATTATCAGTTGATTAGCAATTGAAAAAACAATGAACAGAAAAAAATTGGAGGCACACTGGCTGGTATTTCATGGTAAAACAACATATTTTAGCGGCAACAGCTAATGTTAGCATTCAGCCACCAATTACTAGATACTATTACAGTTAGCTAGGAAGTGACTGAAAGCTATTATTACCGTCTGTTAGTGTTACACGTTACAATAAAGGCATGAACTCCAAGCTAACGCAATGTGAGTTAGGAATTTATTTACTAGCTAACGCAATGTTTGCTAGTAACTGGTTGTATGCTAGCCTTAGATGTCTAACCATATCTGATGGGTTATTAAATAAGCTGTTTTATGTTGAATTATGCCACACTGTCCCACCAGAATGTTTCTATCTAATGTCTCTTAGGTAGCTCAGTAATGTTAAAACAGTAAAATGAACCGTTGTCACATACCCTTATGGGCTCACTACCAGGAACACACCAGTTTGACATTATAACAGCATGTCATCTTTTCACCCTGGTTTTGAGATCAGAGGAAAACGGCTGCCCCGTGTGAATATGGTAATTAGTGAAGCAGCTGCAATAAAAAAACCTTTTAAAAACGTCCCAATCGGAGAAAATTCCGACTTGATTACACAAATTGACAGATCTATCTCTCTATACAGTATTGATAATACTAGGATGATCTTCAGGGCCGAACAGAGACAACACGGATATGCTCCAGAAGCCCCACTGGGAAATATGAGCCTGTGCAGTCTTAAGGCAAAGTCTCTATGCTGTAAGAGCAAGGTGAAAGTCCCTGACATGCTGGTCTATGTTGACCCACCGGCGTGACTGCTTAACCTGGAACCACAGTCCACCTAACAGGACACCAACAACTCATGTGGACGTAAAATAGACTTTGGGAAAAACCTCGACCAATGGTCATATAAACCAAACAAAAAGAACGCCATGGATGTTAAAACTGTGCTTTATCATAGAGTCAGGGTACCCGTTTCCCATTGTCTGTATGGAATGATAGGCTTATTTTTGGTGATCATTGGTGTAAAGTTGTAAAAAAAAAAAAATGTGTTGATATTTCCATTCAACAAGGGAGTGAGCAAGTGCAATTCTTACAGTCAAGGTGAAATGAAAAATGTCATTTTAATCCTTTTAGATCACATCCCCGGTAATATTGTGCATCTATTTGACAATATTGGCCAAAGAAAAAAACAGAAAATCCATTTATTCGTATTCTTATATTAAAATCCGATCATTTTTTCTTCCGGTAAAACTAAATTTCGTCGCGTGCTTATGTAAGTTAGCACCAAACAATTGCAACCAAACAATCTGCAACATTTAGCCGCAGAGCACCAAGAACGCTCGGTCAGTTAGCTAGCTACTGCGCTGTGGAGAACGTCTGTCTACGCCCACTTCTCAACGATCAAATCAAATCCCTCTAATGATATGTCCCGCCTGCACGTCCTGTTTCACTCGGAAATACGTCACGATACGGAAGCTAGATACTCTCGAAATGCCGTTTCAGCTCGACTTTAAAATGACACATGAATGTGTTTATTAATAATTGATATGTTCCTATAAAGTGTTGCTGTGAATAAACTCTTCCGAGACTATTACAAAGTATCACAGAGCCAGAGGTTCACGGCCTACCATTCATGTGTCACAGTGAGCGCATAAGGGGAAACTCGGTGTAGAGCTCTTTGATGTGCACAACTGAGGCACATTACAGCATCTCCTGTTTGACCCTGATGGCCATTTAAACTAGGACAAATCTGATTATTTACAGATTTATGAAGAGGCAGGCTTTCTGCAGCATTTCGCCCCAGTAAATGCACACATGCAGCCTGTACTGCTCAAGATGTCTTTTCTTGTTGTCTTTGGCCAACATGACCCGCAGCACACACGTGCATTGGGTTGCTCTGGGGTTGCACACACAGTGGCAGTGGTAGCCAGAGGATGAATCGTGTGGACTCTTGTGGAATCTCTCTTCATCTTGCACCACCAACAGCCAAATGTTTTGTCTTATTCAGGGCAATATGTCAACATTTACAACATGGACTGGCATTAAATTGTGTAATAGCATGCATGGTTTCTTGAGGATATATATATAACTTTGGAGAGATTGTGACTTTTCCCTCAGTATCTATGAAATTAACTATGAAACTATGAAATGTTTAGTTTACAGCTATGTATAGTCATGACATTTGGTTCAGATTGTTGTCTTTATTTTAAGATTTAACATTTTTATAATGTCTCTTAACTTAAAATCCACCTACTGCAGTCAATCTACATGGGTGAGTACCAGTCATGGTTACCAACTGAACAATCTCAGATCCCATCGACTATAGTCTGACGACAATATAGCCTCTGGGGACAACATGAACATGGCGGGCATGAAGCTAGCTATTAGCGATAAACAACTTCCAGTCAAGACTTCCTTTTCCACGTGCGGCATTGTTTACAGAAAGATAAGCCGTTTTTCTTGTGATTTACTTTAATTAACAGGTCTTTCCTTTGCTGAAATTTCAACATCATGATGTAGATTAGTAAAAAGTAAAAATGAAGCTTTGTCAGGTCTGTCTTCGAGAGAAGAAGAAAAATACTTTCTCGTTTGTTGGACGGAGGTTGGATCCATGATTTCTGATGTGCATTACGTTCTGTCTGCTTTTGCTCTCCACACGGACTGCATACGCCGCAGCTTGCTGATAAGTGATTGGTCAATATTACTCGGACTATAAGCGTAGTACAAACAGAGACCAGAACACTTACAATCCCTAAAATCCATGTCCGTGCCTACAGATTATATATTTCTATGTAGAATCTGTAAATAGAGATTACCAACTGAATAACATCAGAATATATAGTAAGAAAATGTACAGTGTAAACATACTCAGCAGCTAGATAGCTGCTGTATTATACAAACAGATAATAATAATGTGATATTAAACTGCTGCAATCTGATTGAGTTGTGATAAACAATGTTTCAACACTATCAGTCATTTTCATTCAAAACACCCTGAATGTGGGCCGCTGGTTTAGCTCAGTTGGCCAGAGTCCTCAGCGCAGCAGCCACAGGTTTGACTCCTGACCTCTGATCATGGTCATCCCCCACTCTCTCCTCTCATTTCCTGTCTCTCTTCAGCTGTCCCATCCAATAAAGGCAAAAAAAATAAAATAACACCCTGAATATGCACAGTCCTGTATGTGACAGCTTTGTACGGTGTGTGTTTTTTTTTGACTGCATACCTTTGTGCAATTTTATTCTAAAAGTGAGTTCAGGGTTGAACAGTACGTCCTGTTTTCTCACAGTCTTTGTTCATGGAGATGTTATGCCATGTTGTTTTCTTGAATCCAACTATAAAAAGCAAAGTCGAGGAACAGACAGAAGAATGTGTTGCACATTGTTACAGAAAGTAAAACATCCATTTTGCTAAACCATTCAGAAAAAAAAGATGTGAATGGACTTTATACAGAATGTATTAACACACTTTCAAACAGCCACATCCCCCGATGGAAAACATAGACAACAAATATTCAGAGAGGAAGATAAAACACCATCAAACACAGTGTGAGATTCATGTCAGCCTCGGGCCAGTCTGCTTCTCTGATTTTGTGAAGGAAGACACTTTACAGACAGCGAGAGGGAGCGATGAAATGGGGATTGAAGAGTGAGGTGAGAGTTAAAATACAGAACAGCCTTAAATAATATACGCAAACATATGCATGTAGTGTTTAGTGTCTTCTGTGTGTGTGTGTGAGAAAGTGTGACATGGGTTGTGAATGTTTGAGGAGAGGCTGATATGGGACTGTTTGTTGTCTCTGTGTGCGTGTCTTTCTGTATGACCGCTGAGAGAGTTCATCCCACGCTGGGCATTTCTGCTGAATCAGTGACTAGTCACCTCTCCTAGGAGGGTAAACAAAACATTCACACACACACACACACACACACACACACACACACACACACAGAATCAGTGAGACACACTCGCAGTTGCACTCTTTCATTTTTCAAACACGCAAATTCGCATAAAGATTCAAACACAGAACACAAGAGAATAAAGACAAATAGAGACATGCAGCCACACACACATCAAGTACAATCTGCACCTGAATATTCTACCTGGATTATTATTGAGTCATAACCTTGATAAACAGTACAGCAGCTGCTCATTATTGTCATAAGAAGATATATTTTATATTTACATGCGAGTTAACAAGCCAAGCTGATGTAAACACAAACAAACATGAAGGGTGTTTTTCTTCTTCCTATGGGGTTGTGTTTAATGAAGCTCCAGGAGGAGGTAACAGGGAAAGATGGGAGGTGTAGTCACATAAGTCACAATCACAATGTCGATGACACATGGATGAAAACTGCAGCTGAAGTCTCCTCTGTTGGTTGAAACAGTATGTTGGGTTTCTGCTCATTCCAAACAGTGATTTCAAGTGTCAAGTATTTTGTCCCTTGCAGGCTGACGTAGGACTTTGGTGTAACCTTTGTGCTTACAATACAGTGTTCCAGTCATATTTAGAAAAGATTAAAATAACAATTTATGTCAACTTGACCATTTTAAATACAACGATTGGACAACCGGCCCACTACCCCAATTAATTACACCAATAATCATAGATTCCACACCTTAACTTATGATTACTTACGATGTCAATTCCTGTTGGGATTGGATAGGAGCAATTTGGTTATTAATAAAAAATATTACAAATTATGATTATTAATATTAATTTAAAAATAATCATCGGAATCTGTCTAAGTTTGACCAACGTGTAGCTGACTGCGGGCTAATGCAATTAAAGTTAACACTTGAACAGGAAGGACACCTCTGAAAGCAACCCTAGTTTCACATGGAAAGGAGCTTTGATACAGGTTTCGCTGGCTTTTATGTCCTGCGTGAAATCCTGGCTGAATCCCTGGGGTTCCTTCAGCTCTACTCCAATGGAGGGAGAGCATTTCACTCTGCCCCTCATTTCACACCTAGGTGTGGAGGAAAAAGCATTCTGGGATATTGAGTCATTGTGGTGTTTTACCCCTAGTATTTTTTTTCCATGCAGGCTGCTCCATGTTTTAGCCACATGGTGAGGTCCCAACATCCCAGCACCAAAGCAAAAAACAGTGTGACCTACGTGTACAGACACAAAGGACAGAGTCCTGAGTATATTCAATATTTATACAGCTGTGCAGTAACAGTCACATATTCATTCCCCCTTTTCCCTCTGTGTGTCTCTCCTGTTCCTCCCTCATGTTCTTGTTTACTGAAGAATATGGAAGGTAAATGTCAAGTATGTCATTTCTCACTGTCTCATCATCTTTTTCTTTCCTGCCTAAAGCTCCTTTTTTGTACCTCTACCTGTCTTTTTACAGACGTCTATACAGTCCTAACTCTTTTTTCCTAATTTGTTTCTATATTTATAAATAATCTATCCTCTCTGTTTTTATCTTTTTCTTAGCACAGGCACATTTTGTCCTTCTGTTAATCTCTATTTACAGTTTCTACATAGTAAAATCTGTATGCAGGGACGTTGATTTCTGGGAAGGCAGTCCATAAGGAGAGCAAAACCAGCCGGAACATTATCCGCCGTAATGCCAACGTGGCTCCCATCAGAACTTGAGTTGAATTCCCTTGACACAGTGTCACGAAAGCCGCTCAGATCGATCCAACCTCCGTTCAACAAACAAGCATTTTAAAAGTTTTCTTCTCCTCTTGAGGACAGACCTGACAAAGCTTGAATTTCTACTTCTTACAAATCTGCATCATGATGTTGAAATTTGGGCAAAGGTAAGACCCGATAATAACAAGTAAATCACAAGAAAACAGTTTCTCTTTCTGCAACAATGCAGCACGCAGAAAAGGAAGTCTTGACAGGAAGTCGTTTGTCGCTTACCGCCCGGCATGTTCACTGGTGTCCCCAGAGGCTATATCATCTCAGACTATAGCTGATGGGATCCCAGATTGTCCTTCTGTTAACAATGACTAGTCTCTCTTTTCTCTCCCCATTTATCTGTCATTTTCAATATGACTTGATTTCCTCCCCCCTCCTCCTCTTTTAATGTGTCTCTCTCATAATCTTGGCGACATCTCTTATACTCCCAATTTTGGTCTATCTGTCGATCCTCTTTTCTCCCTGTTTATAAAATGATCACACGCTCTCCCGTCCTCTGTTGGCAGGCCCATATGCTTTGAGCCACAGAGAAGCGCTCTTCAAGTCTTTTTTTATTGGAAAAACCAACATCCAGAGGGAGACATTGGCTCCTTGCTTATATCACATCACATCAGTGCAATTTGATACTGATGGACGGATTATGGGAGGAAGAAATCGCAGTGGACTGAGCAATATTTCAAAGCTTATGTCAGCTAGAGCATTGCATTGATACTCTACTTGTTCCACTTTATCTAGTGATGTAATTGATTAAATATGCAGGGATTTATGTCAAAGTCAGTGATACACCACAAGTTCAGTTTCAAAATCATGTGTATTATGTACGTTGACCTGAACAAAAGGTACAATATGTTGAGACAGTCCCACAGACTGTATATAAAGATGGACACAACCTCTCATTGTACCTATTTGAAGCCCTGTGATTGGCGGGTGGAGCCGTGGTTACGATGTCCAGCTCCTTCCACTAACCAAAACACAAATGTCTGCACAATCTTGGCACTAGCACAAGGCGCAAAGAGGTTGGTTTTAGTCCCTGGATTACTCATAGGCGTGTTTTCGGCATAACACGAATCAAACCAATCAGAATGTCAGCTCTCATTCCCTTTAAGAGTCAGATGCACTTGCAGACAGGTGTGTTGCTATTTACAAGGTGGATTTCAGCCATTCTTCCGGTCCCCGACAGGCATATTTAACTTATTTCTTTCCACTGTGTCCTTGAACACGCAGAAAAAAACACAGGTTACTGTACGATACATGTGGAAGCACGGATTGATGTTAAAGCAGTGAAGCGATCCCACTGCCCAACAGAAACGAACATGAAGAGAGACGTACATTTATGCTTTGTACGTTTATGCACGAGGCACAGCATTAATTATTTAAATCTCCAGACGACAGGATCTTATGTTTATTAAAGTTCTGTGTGCTGACCATCAAAGAAAGGTAGGCTTTAAATGTTTATTTACTTATTGTTGCTGCTGGATCACATGGCTGTGTTGTCTCCTGCGCATGTAATTGACTCTGGACAGTGAGGGAAACCAAAGCTTGCAGTCTGTCCCTTAAACAACGCTTTTTCACTGTATCTGCAAAAAACACTGCTTTTTCAAGAGTCAACCGCTGCTATGCGTCCTGTGTGAGTGACAAGCAGAGACTCGTGTTGTGAACTCTCCGATTTATGTCCATAATGCGCCCTGTAAATAGCAGAGACAGACTGCGCCATAGACTTTAGACCAGGTTTTTGTTGGTCTAAGTGGCTTTTTGCATCCTCAAGATAGCAATGCGCCACCCGTTTGCCTGACCACACTTCATTTTGAAAACCAACATAGCATTGGGTGCTAACAGTGGCGCGAGACCACTTGCTATTTAAACACTGTGGGCGCTGGGCGTGAAGATGACGAAAATGTGCCAGGTGGAAGATAGCAGTGACACTTCAGTTGCCCCCAGTCTGTAATACTGCAAATGCAAAGGTCATCAGTGGAACAGAGGCTCAATCACCATTGTGTTACCTCATTCAGCGATAGATAGAAAATTAACAGACATTTATTTACAAGGAAATCTTTAAGATTATATCTTTAATTAATAATTATTTACAATTAAGTGTCAAGATGGATTTTAATGTTAGAAAATGTCATTAACACGTTTGTATAGCAGCCATCACGTGAATATGAACAGTAGGCAGTTCTGTTTTATTCCTCCTCACTTTTTTTTTTTCAGTTATTTTTAGACTGCTCTACATACAAATTACTATAACATCACAATCTGAGTTAACAGTTTCCAAATATGTGTTCATCATCCTCTAATAGAAGGTAATTCCTGATCGGATACTTGAAAGTACTCACTCACACAATTACCATCTGCATTAGTCCCACTTTGCATCTGTTCTGGGCCCTGATATCAGTTAATATTATTAATGCTTTATTTAATTATCACTGTATTTGCCAGCATAGATCATAACACCATCATAAAAAAAACTTCTTGTTCTCGCAATTTATGTGCTTCATTAAGCTCAACTTTTTTCCTTTCCATCAGATGAGTCAAAGTTTGAGGGATGAAGTCAGATCTGGTGTGCAGTTTCCAACTAATTGGGAACCAGTGACCTGGTGTGGCAGAACTGATAAATGCCGTATCAAAGAAGTTAATGTGAGCTGACAGAAACCAGCGTTAATCACTCAGACCATGATCACTGTGTCACACTGACCCACAGGCAAAGAGCCGGAACATGAACACACATCACATGGATCACTGATGTTATGCAGACACACAAATCCATCCGTGTGTTGTAATTGTGAGGACATCAGTTCTGTCTTTTTACTTGGATTTGTTTGTTATTTCAACCCCATGAATGTGTTCTTGGCTATTTTGCCCTCAGTGTTCAGTTAAGAGTGGATTGTCCTTTTTCACAAATGCCACTTGTAAATGAATTGTTTATGGGGCATGTGTATATTGTTGTAATTAAATGGAGGAGGGTTAGATGCAAGTTTGGGTGTAACAAGGCTACTATGTTGTGATGGTGTCGTGAATGTAGGACTTTCTGACTGTATTTTTTTTCATTTACTTAAAGATGTTATCACAAAGATTTCAGTCCTGTTCTCTTTGGTGCCTCTAATGTCAATGAACAGTAATTGAAGGAAGACACTTCCTCATTTAACCAGACGTCTACGGTTGGTTCCCTTTGTTACGGTTGTAACTCTTGATTTTCCTCGCTGATGGTCGCTTTCCTTTTTAGACTGTTTGCCTTCATCTGAGCATCAGATTTTCACTTATTTTGAAGTTGTATCTGTAGTCATCGATTTGTTTGTTCAGCCATAGTAGATTTCTGTTTACTCGCAACACTCACAGAGACCGGTAAAGCAGCTGCTTAGCTCCGCCTACCCTCTCTGGTAGACCAACCACTGCTGGGTGATGGAAAACGCATCACTTATCGGGCGCTGCTTGTGCATTGTTTCACGAATGTCGCCACAGACACCCAGTCTGTAATACTGCTAATGCAAAGGCTTTCATCAGTGGGCCATAGGCTCAATCATCATTGTGTTACCTCATTTGGCGATAGGCAGTGACTTAACAGACATTTATTTACAAGAAAATCTCCGAGATTATCACTTTAATGTTTATTTATATAGGGACAAGTCTAAAGCAAGTTAAGTGATGCCATACACGACAGCATGTATTGCTTTGGCTAATTCGCAATGCCCGTCCCTAGATGGGCCTTTAAAATACATAAAATCAGATACACAAGAGACAGTACAAAACAGACTCAACAACAATGAAACAGATATGACAATACGGGATACAAAATATCACACAATAAAACCAACTGTAAAATAGGAAGGAAGCACAAAATCATACGTGACTACATGACTGAGCCCTTTTCAAAGATTGTTTCAGTTTGAGTTTAAAATGATCCCAGTCAGGATCCAGTTTGAGCTCTCCAGGTAAGGCATTCCACATATTGATCCCCTGAACAGAAAGAGCTCTTTGTCCAAATGGTGATTTACGAAAGGGCACCTTACAATCTCTGTTAGATGCCCCACGGGTATCTTTCTTTAAGGATTACTTTCAGCACTGCTTGCAATCTGTGTCACAAAATTCACCAGACGAGAAATTCATGTGGAAAATTGGTGCAAATTTACTTCGCCCTGGTGAAAAATCCACAGATCAAACAGATGCCTGCACAAATCTGCTATTTGAAATACTGGTGGCGCAAAGTGAATATTGATTTAGGACTATCACTTTGTTTGACTTGTGCACTTATATGATGGAATGCAAACCTTCTGACAAATCAGTAACCATGATTCTCCGTGCTGACGTTTTAACTGGACTTAATGGAATATTTAACAGATAAGAAACACAGAGAAACTCTCAAAATCAGCATTAAGGCTACTTCAACAGTAGAGACTGTTTGCTCAGTGGTTGAGGAAACGTTCAGTGCATGTGAACAGAGGCTTTGTGTCTTTGAAGGCATGTCATGTGTGTGTGAGCCTGTGAGTCATAGCTCAGGTGGGATCAACTGTATGCTTTTCTTCTTAGCACCACGCAGCCTGTGTGTTCACAGAGACAGAGTGAGGGACAGATAAGAAAAGAGGTGAAAAATCTGTGATATGATATTATTTGTGTGTTTGTGTGTGTGTGTGTGTGTGTGTGTGTGTGTGTGTGTGTGATAGAGAGACAGAGCAATGCTTTCAGTGGCAAATGAGGGTGTAGAGGAGAAAACTTCAGCAGATGGTCACTCAGCATCAGCCCGTCTGCGCTCCTCCCAGTCTGCTCTCCCTCTGTCTTTGCAGCATCCATCTGCACTCTTCAGCGCCCCCCTCTGATGTCATTCATGGCCTTGAATCACTCTGTGACCAAACATGCAGTATAAAGTATTGAAAGAAACTCTTCTTGGTTCTTAATTAGTCTGTTTCATTCATTTTAAATCAGGTTGTCTATATTTAAGCATATCACAGAGCCCTGTAGGCATCTTGGGTAAATATTTTGATAAATCATTTCTGTGAATTAATTATTGATGCAGCCAAATAGCCAATTAGTCACATAAGCACTTACTTAATTAATTCTCTTAAATCAATATTTATTTGAAGGATGATATAAACACATAAACACAATAATGAGCTCAGCAGTTATTTCAGGCTTTTCCTTTTATGATCCATATTGTGTGAGTAAACATCATGTTGCTTTGGTTTAAATCTATATACATGGCATCTTTTGATAAAAAGAAAAAAACACTGTTTTTTCTTCAGCACAACAGCAGTAGATTTTTAGTTAGGAAGCATGTTATATCACAGGAGTGAAAGCAGTTTGGAATAGCACCCTCAGCTCTGTGAGGTTGTACACAAACGATCATATAGCTGCTCATATTGAACAGATGCTAACATTAGCATGCTAGCATGTTGATTCTAACATGTCATTTTCATAGGCCTTTTCTTAAAGCAGACATTCTGTATTGCCATAATAGGGAAAACGGAGGTGTTACTTATAACATTATTAATGGATCCAATCTATTCAAGTATCCCATTGAATAGATTTCCAATTTTACATGGATGAAGGTCGTGCGAACTGATGTTAAGTAGTAGCTAGTTGTTAAGGGAACGCACTCTCAGACTGTTGCGGTTTGTTGGGAAAAGGTGCACATTGCTCATGTCAAACTCCAAACTGCCAACCAACTCTAACCAACACCAGCTGTCGGCGCACACTTACCCAAACTTTGGTGTTGGTTGCCATTTGTCTGGGCAGTGTGCAGCCACCTTAAGGGCCCAATCAGACAGAACACGTCTTACCAGCTAGGGGTTTTTTTGTCATTGTTTTCAATAAGAGGAACGCTTTTTGCGTGCTGCTTTTGTGTTGCAGAGCACCTCGCTTTTTTCTGCTCTTTGCGCCTCACGTTTCTGAGGAAAAGCTCTGAGCACCTCGAGTTGAAAAAACTCAACTCAAAGCAGAAAAGCGCCTGACATCATGGGCATTTTTTCTGATTGTCCAATCGGAAAGGAGAGGCGGGCCTTCTGTCAGTTTACAATATAACGGTTAGGTTAATCACAGCTAATGATTCGGTGGTTGCCTTAACAACGCCTCGCGTTTTACAGCCTGCAAAAAACGTTCTGTCTGATCGGGCCCTAAGCAGCTAAATGGAATTCAGCCATCATCAATCACAGCAATCACAGCCGTTATGATATTCAGTACAATATCACTCCATCTTGTGTGATACTGTTTTTATACAACAGTTAAACAAGCGGCAAATAACAGTAACAATCAACAACAGATTATTTCTTGCTCCATCAACTCAACTAGCTCCACAACTTGTTGCCAAGCAACCCAAGCATTCTCCTGCACTATGTCTACAGGTTACCATAGATCAGCTGTTTTTTTATCATGTACATTTATCTGTATGTTTAATTCATCATCAACCAGTGAAATAAGAGTCTGCTGTGTGATTCAGTCTGCTTTAATTTTTATTAACAGCATTCAGAACACTTGGCTGAGGCGGAGTGATACACAGAGTGAAAAGTCCCTGTGATGTCGAACTCTATATCAGCACTAATGGAATGCTTTAATCAGATGACTTTGTCAGAACTACCTGTTGTATAATTTATAATGAACACCTGCGATATGCCCGAATGTATTCACTACAAAAGGCTTATGTTAGTTAAGAGCTAATGTAGGGCATACTGAATGTGGACCATATTAACACCAGTGTTAACATGCTGATAATTAGCACTTAAAATAAAGTACATAAGTTTTATAGAAATAGGGGGCAAATAAATGTTTTGCCCAGATGATGGCACTTAAAGGGATGACAAGACATAAAGGGACGATTTTCACCCTCAGTCCTATCATGCTATTATGGGGAGCTAATGCCATTATGGTAGAAAAAAGCGCAATTTCGCTCTGTGCCTTTGGAGGACGCTATCCGCTTCTCCAGTGGGCCCTGGAAAACCTCCGCCAGACTACATAAGACGTGTCATCTGGTGGAGACCATGGAGCGTCCTCAACGTCCTTGACTGGAAAACAGTTGTATTTCACTCCAGCGTCTCTCGCTGGGCTGTTCCTTTCAGAGGGAGGGGCACAATGCACACTGGGTGTTGTAGGAATGTAGAATGGGTGAAACCGTGAACTGTTTGTACTTTCTCCACAGCTATGGCACCAAATTCAAATATTATTGCTTCTATCGATTACAGAGAACACCAGCTTTGACTGACAGTGGCTTTTTCCAGGGGTGAATTTCTCCTTTAATTCTATTCACACTGAGGGGGGCATGAATGTCTACACCACATTTCCTGGCAATCCCTGCCATCCCTGTAGCCATGTAGGCAAAACAAATCGTGGGATCGTATGCAATGTTCACATGATGTGATAATATTATATAATGTGCTACTCTGTACCTCACACAATCTCACACACACAAACTGCAATCAGGAAGCTTACTCACCCTTCCTGTGCATGACCTGTGATTCTCTGCACGCTGTCACACCAAGGTTCAGTGTGTTCACCCACCCACTCACTCTCACACGCACACACACACACACACACACACATGCGCGTGAACACACGCACAGAGAGAGAGAGAGAGAGAGAGAGAGAGAGAGAGAGAGAAGGACACTGCACCAGAGACAAGATGCAGCAACAAACTTCTTGCCAACAGTTGAACCAGAGAGCAGGAACTTGAACTGACCTTTCTAATTGGAAGGTTGTAGGTTTAGTTTCTAAAGTTTACAGTAGTTACCGAACGGTCAACATGGCTTGGGGAACATCTTTTATTCTCTAGAGGAAGGAAGATATCTGCCTGGCGGTAAAAGTGCTATTGTTAGATACACTCACCATGCAATCCTTACACACACACACACACACACACACACACACACACACACAATAACATCCTCTCTGCTTCCTCTCTCTTTTAGAGTCAAGGTCACTCCTCAATGGATGCATCATCTCTACGTGTTGACAAGAGATGCTGGCGTATGTAGCTCTGTGTAGGAGAGATTGTGTGTGTGTGTGTGTGTGTGTGTGTGTGCTTTCAGATTCTCTTTTCTCTCTAATGTAATCTACCTTACCTTTTCTCTTATGCATCCCTGTATAGATGTTTTACTTTGATACAATGAAATGCTTGAAATACACAATTTAACATAGAGACAGACTGCATTGTAGATATACACAGCAACAAATCACTGATAACTGTTTCTCAAATAGATCTCATGTTCTCACACGCGGCGAAAGAACTAAATTACACATGATTATTGTTTCTCACCGTAGGAAGCAACATAAACAGCCTAATAGCCAGGTTTATCTGTGTTTATACACTGTAGCTGTTGATGATTAGACTTTGCTGGTCACAAACTCTGCTCCTCTGATTTCATCGAAAGCGTTGATCCTTCTGTTTTGATTTGTTTCTCTCAAGCTGTCATTTATGGAAGCCCTGACAAACAGATGGTATCAGGCTATCGCTAAGACTTGACAGACACTGTGATTCAGACTCTGATCACTGACCCACAGGAATATAGGACCTTGTTTGTTTTATTTCTCCTTGAATTCTGTGTGAATTCAGTCTTTGTGTTCACACAGCCTTCATCACTATGACAACTGCCCAGGTTGCCTTTGAATGAGTGAAACATTCTCCATAGAAAATTCAGTAAAGAAGGATGTATAGTCTCTTAAAAGCAGCAGAAACTTTTATAATTGTGCAGCTTTAACAATCTGTGATTCTGATTTGGTATATTAGTTGATTGAAACAGTGACTGAAAGCTACTATATTCATAGATTGAACATTCACATGTATTTGTACTAGCTTCAATACATTTCACAGACAAACCATGTACTCCAACACAATTGATTGTGACTGTAAAAACCCAACATGTGCTCACTTTATAAGATATGATTTCTTGTGGTGTGATAAATGAACCAACAGTATAGGAATTAATGCAATATTAACTCAAATGTGTGCTTGTAAATCAACTAGTTTCATGAAAAGAGTGGATTCAGGAGATTCAAGTTCAACTTTGACACTTGACACATGGACTGCACCATATTACTTACAGGCACAGCACCAGGACTTTTTCTCTACTGGTGCTAAGGAGGAGCTTGCTCAGAAAATGATCAGTTCTCATGACATTAGACTTACTTTATATGCAAGTTCATTTTTTCAATAACAACAGATCTGGTACAATGCACATTCGATTTAAATGTAGTTTTGAATTGAATTTGGCCTAAGGTTATTAACAAAATAGCTGAAAGCTTAAAACAACTGACTAAAGGCAAAGACCAAACAATGTCACGTGTCAAGACTTCAGCACCTGGCAGCACCGGACAGCGCCCACCAGCAACAACACAACACATCCAAAATGACAGGTGCATTTCTTATGCAGAATCAGAGAGCTGTGCGTTGGTAATATTTCGAACAAAATGGCTAACACAACGTCAGGAATAAAATTAATAATGAGAAGAAGTGCAGCTGCAACAAGACGTGCAAACAGCCTGTTAACTGGGCACACACCTGAACTCAAATGAACATCACAACCTTGGTGATCACATTTGAATTGAAAACAAAAATGTGTGATTATCAGAATGTCTGTCACAATGTCAGAAATAAAATTAATGAAACTAATAGCCTATCCAAAGTGCAGCCAGTGTGTGTAATCAGCCCATGTTTATTAACTGTGTACACATAAATAAATAACTAAAATGACTATCACAGTCTTAGTCATATTTGTATTGTAAACGAAAACACATGTACCCTGCAGTGCATCAAATTTAACTGATTAATGTTTATTACAACAGAAAAACACTACTCTTTTAGCTAGTGAGCTAACAAGCTTGCTAACTGACACAAAGCTTCCAGCACACCGCTTATTTTGTGAAACTCAGATTAGCTTAGAAGGTTCACATTTTGGTGTTACTTGATCTTTAGAATATATCAACCAAATATGATTTTAAAAAATATGGCCCTCATATCATTAAACGATTGATTCTCCAAATTAAAATCTAAAAAATACACATCGTTCGATCTCTGTTGTCATCACTCTGTTCCTGTTGACTCGTGCCTTCTCCACATTCCTCTTTTCATTTTCAGTTTTATTCTCATCCTCTCTGTCCAAAGTTTCCCCCTCCTTCCCCCAGCCTCTCTTTGCCTCTGTTCTATGTTTCTTTAGCTCTCGTTGCTTTTCATCTCTGTCCTTCACTCTCCTCTCACTCTATTCTCCAGCTGCTCGCTGAGCTGTGTGTTTATTTGACATATTGAACTGTTTTTGAAGCCAATAACCTTTTGGCATGTATTGCACAGTCAGTACTGCTGAAGCTTATAGCGAGGCACACACACTCTCACATGTCAACTGCCATATACATTTTTAAAATATGTACATACATGCACACACCAATGTATGAATGCCTATACATAAATGCACACAAGCCTGTGCATTTCTTGCACAGAGACGGGCAACATATTATCCTGTTTGGCTTGTTGCTAGACTCAAACTGAGAAGTAATAATGACCAAAGAAAGACCTTATTTTTAAATATTCAAAGAAGCCAAAATATAAGATGTGTATTTCAGAAAAGAAAACATAGAAAATTCTAGATTACACATGCAAACACATCACATGATATCAAATGCAGTGGTATAACCACGTCTGCAGCTTATTGTATCAGTTGTGTTGCTACGTACCTAACCCAAATGCTCGAACATTTATACAAAGTTCCTTTAGCTGCCTGGCATGTGTGGTCATTCACAATGTGCTGACTAACAAACTGTAGCACTATTAAAATTAAACACAAGCACTAAAACATTTTTATAGCATCAGTGTTAGCGACTAGCAGTCTCTGTTAACCTATAGCAATATTCTGGGCTACTTACTACAAAGTAATATGTTACATCTTAATGCTAATGTCCTGCAAATTGAGCTGCTTCAATTTAAAATTCAAGTTACATTTACTAATAAAACTGACAGTCAGGTGCTTTGGGGTTTTTAATGGGTCAGCTTGTTTGCTGATTTAGCAGGAGTTGCCAAGTCTGTGCTTAATGGAGAGACTGGCCCAGGAGGTGTTAGCTTACCACGAGAGGTGTACAAAGGTGCTCAGCCTTATCATAAAGATTAAAAACATGCCTTTTTGTTAAATCCAAAGTTGTCACGTTTAAGGAAAGGGACTTTTTAGCCGCTTTGCTTAGAGTGTGTTAACCCCATCGCTTTATTGTGAGTGCTCAACACAAAGCTAGCTGTTGTTGGTCAGTGAAAAGGGCACTTCTAGACTCTCGGCTGGCTTCTAGTTGAAACTTGCTTCTTATTTGGACTCCGGCCATTTTCTCATTGGGTTCAGTGCATTTCATAATGTGTTAAAACTGCTATCAAACAAATGCTAGCCTCGCATGTGGGCATGACACCTACACAGGTGTTTTCAATCACTCTGGCTGATTAGACCTCGAGTCAGATTAAAGCTCGGTGTGGTTAAGATCTCCAAAAGGAAGAGCCAAAGTGTGTTTTCCAATTATTTGGCTGACAAGGCTTTGAGGCGTTAGAGCTAGTCTGTGAACTACTAGCTGTGAAGCTAATCCTAAGCTAACATCATGTTTGAACAATGTCACACTAACACTCCCCACTTTTACACAGATTTTAATGTTAGACAACATAAGAAGACTAAATTAAGGCTCAAGTTTCTGGGCTGAGTCTTGAAATTAAGTCGTTGTGGGAAGTTCTTAGCACTGAGTGAGAGCCATGCAGGACACATTTTTCAGACTTTGTAAAACTCAGTCATTGTCGAGTCCAAAATTAGCAAGAGCATAAATATATATGAATCCTGCATACAAATGAGGCTCACAGGTTCGTTCAGTATTTTAAACACAGTATTTGAACAGTGAGACAGTGTGTGTCGGTGTTCCTGTCGTAGATGCATTAATGTCTTCACTGACACAGAAGGGCGCTGTGCCTGCTGTATATCATTACTGTTAACATCTGCATAAATCTAAATAAAGCTTTAATTTGATCTCTCAGTAACCAACAGGTCCGGGTTCAGCGCTGACCTCTCTCTCTCCCTGGAGCCTGTATCCAGCTCCAGATTTGCATAAATGAATCATGATTGTGAATATGAGGCAAATATGCAAAAGAGCCAATTATGATTGATCAGCTGATTGATTGGTGTTGTCTCCGCCGGTACTGCCCGCCCCCACGTGCTGCTTTCTGTCGCTTTGTGAGTAGACCTTCCATTCCCACAGCAGCGGCTTGTCGTGGCAGATGTTGCTGATTGTCAGGTGTGCAGGCAGGGCCAGAGGTTAGTGACGGCGTAGGGCGTGTGTGTGTTTTATACCCTTGAACACCTGGCAATTGGATGAATAATTAGATGAAGTCATTTAAAAAATAGACTAGGTTTAAGAAAATGTGTGTATTTTAGTGTCTGATGCTTCTGCACATGTTCTCAAAAAGAAAGTAACACACACAGTATGAACTTATAAGTACAAACACACACACATTCACATACACGTGAAAGCTAAACACACGTGAAAACCTCCTTTCATACTGATGCATTCAATCTGCAGAGGCTTTTGATTCTTTCAAGGGCACACCTGAACATGTGCCCACACACTCACACTCACGCTCACACACACACACACACACACACACACACACACACACACACACACACACACACACACACACACACACACACATTCTGACATACACAGTGTATCTCCTACAGTCTCTCTCTTACATAGCCCACACACCGATGCACCATCTCCTCGTCTCTCTCTATCTCCCGCTCGGGCCAGAGGAGACGCTGGGCCGGTGTCTGCTCCTGGCCTGACAGTGTAGGGGGGAGGAGGGGGGGGGGGGCACAGAGGTGAGTGGGAGTTGATTGAGTTTGCTCAGCTACAGCCCATGGGACTGCAGACAATATTACAGGACTCACACTCTCGCCTGCATGCACACATTCACACACACACGGACCTGAAGAGCAGCCAGCTACTACACACTCAATTTAATCAGGGCTTATGTCTATGGAAGTGAGCATATGTGACCTCCTCTGTTTCTGCTCTTCCCTCTCTGTCTGCCTCTCAGTCTTTCTATCTGTCTATCAATGTATCATTCTGTCTGTCTCATGGCTGTCTGCTTCCCTTTCAGTCTGACTGCCTTCCTTCTTTGATACATTTTACCTTTCTGACCGTAGGCATCACTCAGTCTAACCTTATGAAATGACAACTTTTGCATTTCAGTCAGACATCGTTTGTGTGAAATGTTTATTGCAACAGCAGAACTGTTTAAGTGTGGCCTCCCGGCTCAGACCTCATCCCTCCTCGCAGATTTGTTTTACATGCAGAAATTTGGGGAGTGAAGAGATAATATCTTAAACCCCGAGCCGGAGCCTGCAGGTGAATGCTGGGGTGGTGGTGGGGCTGAAAGATGAGCGCAGGACTGGTGCAAGGCAGCAGCGGTATTGACAGAGCAGAGGGAGCGATGGGACATTTTGCTGCTTAAAAAGACGGCCTCATGGCAGGGTGTGTTTGTCATGCCATTGTGGAAAATGAGACATGTCAAGTGTGAATAACATTGCACGGTGAAGTAGCTCACGGCGTCGCTCTATTAGTTCAAGTGCAAAGATTAAGCGCATTTATTTAAACCTGTCCTTAAAGCTGCTGTGAGGCACTTTCATTTTGTGTCAATCTTGGCGACTCGTTTGGACAAAGCGGTATGTTCATTAAAATCTATTGTACAGCTGTTTCTGAAGCGTGCTTATAATCACCTTGTTTGGCAGTGACCCAGTGGCAGCGCCTACACGCATTTAAATATATTGTATAGATCTTCATGCTGATGTTCTCGTTTAATAAAGATAATATAGAGGCCTCAGTATTCATTTCAGTCTGTTCCATAACCAGCTAAAAAGTCCTCTTAAGAGCTTTAAGAAAATCCTCTTTAGAGTTTTAATAGTTGTAGGACTCATATTTCTTTAAGTAATAATCAAATTGTAATAGGTAAAATAATTAATGAGTTTCATTTATGGAATGGGTCGTCCTCCAATCGGAAGGTCGGTGGTTCCCTAGTCAGTGTGAATAGCCCTTTTTACATTGCTGCTCTGCCAATTTACATTCTACCAAGCGTAAAGTTGCTCCAGTGTGTGTTTTTACATTACATTACATTACATGGCGTGCGCCATGTAAACAAAAAGCGTGAGCATCAAATGCACACACTTGGCACTGTTCCGCCCTGCACGTTTGCACTGACGCTGTTTTGTTACTACCTCCGATGCCGGCGCAGAGTCGGAAAGACTTCGCCCCACCAGCACTTTACATAAAAGACGAGGTATAACAGAGGCGTAATAATCCCACCCCGAGCTGGCAGGGAAAAAGGGGTTAAAGATTAGATGAACAGTTGCCCTGCACTGAATTAGTGTAAGACTGTTTATGAGAAGGGGTGAGTGCTGACACGAGTGTAAAGCACCTTGAGTGGTCAAAGAAGCAGTAAGGCGCTATATATACGTGCAGTCCAAAGAGCAGGCTAGCCAAACTGATATAGGAGGGGAAACATCTAAATATAGTAAAGCACAATACATTTGCCATGTACAAGTAACATGCAGTAACATGCTCCGTAGCTCTAATTTAAAGAAATAAAAAGGTCCAATTGCCGAAGTTAAATCTGATGTGTCTTTGGTGGGGAAGCAAATGTTGAGGTCAAAGATAAATTTGGTTGAACTTTGGCTTCCTGAAAGTTGGGAGCTCTTTGCAGCAGAGTAACCATGTTGTCCGTTAGAAAGATGAGCATGTGCAGATTTGTAGCACAGCCTGCTTACTGTCACGTACTGAAGCCAAACCATTGAAAATTATAACCAGGGAATCTGACAATCTGTGCATGTGGGGATGTCATGGTACTACTTAAGCCTGTAACTGTGTCTGTGTGTGCTTGTGTGTGTGTTAATGAAGGCTCTCTATGGGGGTATAACTGCAGCATTCAGGTCATTTTTCCAGAAAGCCTCTAATTAAAAGAACCAGAGCGCTGCCCTCCCCTCTACTCCTCTCTTCTATTCTCCTCTCTGTCCCATCCCTTCCTCTCCTCTTTTGTCTCCTCCTCTCCTCATCCCTGATAAGATTCCTTCACAACTCTCCGCCTGTCCCTCCCACAGCACTCCTCGTTTCTGTGCAGCTTCCATCAAGGATCACTTTTAATGATGGAGTTTTAATGCAGTGGGACAAAGGCTTTGAAGAGACGGAAGCAGACAGATCTGCTGAGTTGTGTGTTTGTGTGTGTGACGGTGTGCCTGTGTAGATTTTCAGTTACCTCTGAACATGGAGAGAGATATTGGATAATTACACAAGATGTAAAACACACACACACACACACACACGCACACGCACACACACAGTCCCAGAATCGTGGGTGTGGTTTGTTTGTGTGTGTATACGACATACCGGACCAGAACAGTCTCACCAGGATCTCTTTACCTGAGTTATCAGCACATGATAATAACATACATGTGTGTGTTATGCATAAATGTTATTAGTTCAAGGTCACTTTTATACACTTTATACTATTATACAAATATAATGTTTGCTTTTATCTGTGACTAACCAAGAGAATAAGACTGTGCCTTATTAAAGGTGGGCAGGCGGTATGATTAAATTGTAGCTAGCTCTATCTTCACGCTAACTACCATGTTTTTTTTTTTGCTGGTAAAACTCTGTTTACCGTCATTTGTCAAGTTGTGGAATTTATTTTAATGGAAATAAAAGAAATCTCTGTGTTTATTTGTGACAGTCTTAAATATAAGTCAATTTTCGTCCTGTTACTTTTGCAACAAACATAGAAACTTCCTTATGTTTACCTGTTGTCTTAGTAATAGTAATGATACATTTCTTGGCAGTAATGCCATCCATTACTATTGCCTAAACACATTTACCATAAAAACCTGCCTTTTATTGGAAGGCTTTTAATGTGAAAAAAGGTTCTTTGACAATAGCTTAACTTTGAGTGAAAACACATAAAGAGACACACTGGAATAAAATGGTAAATAAAAGAAGTATTTATGTTTAGAAGATAAACTTCCCCAGCTTTTACAATGTTACATAAAACTGAGACCCCCATGTTTTCTTAAGTGGCCCTGTGTGTGATGACCATCTGAATACAGGCCTTTAAATGAAAGTCTGTGGTAACCAGCTATGCAACCAGCTTCGTCTACAAGAGGTCACATTTTCACATGGAAAATAATTTACCATCAGCAAAGCATAGCTGGGAATGTAACGGAGAAGTAACAAAGTATTTAAATTGTAACTTTTTCTAGAAGCTAAACAGAAGACAGGACACAGCGTCTGTCTCTCTCCTCTCCTCAAACTCTCTTTCTCCAGAGTAAAGCTGAGGACTGGCACACTCTCCTCCCAAGCCACGTCCCTTCAGGAGCCGTATTGGCATTCACCTTCGTCACACAGCCCGTCTAACTCTAAAAGTTACACTCACCTTTTCTCTCACCCCCTCTTTGCCTCTCCAAACCTGCTGTCGCCATTGCTTGCTCTCTCCCTCTCTCTCTCTCTCCCTCTCTTTCTGACTCTCTCTCTCTCTCCACCTAAAGGTGAGTGTTAGCGGTCACTGTCGGCAGATCTGCCCAGAAAATTGAATCAGCCAGCAGGTTGGGGGCCAGGGAGGCACAAGTGCCAAACTCTACACTGATTTAATTTTCTGTGTGTGTGTGTGTGTGTGTGTGTGTGTGTGTGTGTGTGTGTATCCACAAATTTTCTATACAAATGTGTGTATGTGTCTATACTTTATGCCGCATAGTGTAGTAGTCTCTATCCTGCAGAGAAATCAGTGACAAACTCTGAGCCCACATCAGCAGCTGTGCTTCTTGTTCCTGTTTGTTCCGTTGTTTTATTTCTTATTGTAATGTGCATGTAGGAAAAGATTGTATCAGACAGACAGAAGAAAAAATGAGACAAAATCATGCAGATAGAACAAACAAATTCATTTGGTTTTTGTTTCATTTCGAATATAATTTACATCCCGTCCATATAATATACTTTTCTGAAAGGTGGTTGCAAACCAAAAAAAAAAGAGAATATACGTAATAAGAGGAAAAACAGCAAAATATTCATTTGATTAGTGTATCATAATTTCCTAACCTAATAGGTATGCTAACGGAATGGTAATAAGTATCTACCTCAGGTAACTTACTTCCTACAAAAGGAGTGTTCGTCCTAAATCAAAGGGCATGTTATTAGCTCACAATATTATTATGTGACGTTACAGGTAACATTTAGTTTCGGGGCTTTTGTAATTATCGAACCATTGGCAGATCTGAAAAGAACATGTAAGGTATAGAAATTGGAATATATAAAATATCACTCTACTGCGATGACATCATCCTCTCTTTAGCAGACGTGGACTCTCTCTCTCCGTTATGTAAATCAGCTTTTCACTCAGTACGGCTCACTTTCAGGATACAAAGTAAACTGGGGTAAATGTGAGCTACTGACATGAAACAAACACTGCAATATCATACGTGTATAAAATACTCAAATTAAATGGAAAACAACAGAGATACCTCGGGCTAAAAATGACCACAAGCTGCTATCAAACGCAGGACGTAAATCTCACACTAATATTTAATCAAATCAAATCAAATATATATCGATGGTGGAACCGTCCCATATCTCTGTGGGCCGTGTGAATGTTGTTAAGATGAACATTCTTCCCTCTGTTAACTATGCCTTAAGGATGCTTCCTGTCATAATACAAAAAACCTGGTTTGAACAATTACACAAAATAATTCAACTTAATATGGCATGGGAAAAAGGCTAGATGTTCATATTCAAGATTGTCTAATACATACAAAGGAGGTGGGCTACAACTACCCAACTTTCTCCACTACTATCTGTCCTTTGGTTGTCAGCATGTTAGTGAATTACTTGACCCTTCTGTAAGCAAAGACTGGAAATGTATGGAAGAAAATATGTAACAAAGCTTAAACGTTGGCACGGAAAGTCTGTATCAATGAAAACACTTCCAAAGGAACTCATACAAAGCCCAATCGAAGCATCTTTCAGCATCCTGAAATCATGTACAAAGTTAATTGGAATAAAATCAGCTACCTCAATAAATCAGCCACTATGGCAGAACTCTAATATAACAGTTAAAAAAAACGTTATCAAATGGAACCACTCAACTTTGTCACATATTTTCTAATAACCGTTTCAAAATCTTTAATGATTTAATCGCTCAAAACAGTATCCCCAAAAGGGAATACTTACATTAAATCACTCTACAGCATGCCTTTAAAACACAATACTAAATGAAACCTCCAAACACCAGTTTAGGATATGTGCAAACAAATGGATCAGAGATCTCAGCATACATGAGGATGACTTGTCACAGGTTGATATATGGAAAAAGGCAAGACAACCTTGCCGTTGTACAAAAAACAAACTAAAGCAATTCAAAATGTTCAACAGACTGTTGTACACCCCTACACAGCTGTGTAAAATGGGCATTAGGATAACAGTAATTGTATTAAATGTGGTGCTGTAGAAGGAACCCTGCTCCATCTCTTACGGGACTGCACCAAAATTAAAGATATTTGGTTTGGGATAACTAAAAAAGCAATGATCCACATCAACTCTGTCATTCCGCTCACTCCACAAACAAAAATGGATGGGTGGATTGGTTTGGGGTGGGGTTGGTAGTTGTGGGTCTCAGTTGCGTTTGGATTTGATGTAAGAGACGTGTGTCTCTCGTCTTTTTGTTGTTAATGTGTGCAATAAAAAAAAAAGTTATAGGTAACATTTAAAGAATTCCTGTTCAGGACTAAAACATGGAACATTCACTCTGTGGAGCCATGGTGATGGACAGTTGGGTTAACTGCTCAGGTCTGTCCTGCACTTTGTTTGGTTCTTTGAGGTTTCAGTAACTCCAGCAAGACTTGTAATCGTGTTATTTTATCCAAACTCGTTCTTAAATGATTTCCCCCTGTAATAGTAAAACTATTGGCATAGCATAAATCTAATCCCACTGTGCAAGTGTGTTTTTCCACAATAAGCATCAACCATCTAATGATTATGTTAGAACAAACAACATTTTAATTGTGGTATATTTTTGTTGTGTACTATGCTATATTACTTTGACTAACAAGCTGTACTCTGCAATACAAGACCAATGTGCAGGGCTTCTATCTGCCTCTGTTGCTTATTAGTTGGTCAGACAGCTTCAGAAGTTGCCAACATTTTGTAAATATTGCTAATATTTCTGATATTTTAACCAGACAGTTAAATATGTTCACCCTTCTCTTTAGTGCTCCTTTAGAAGCTCCACCTCCCTTCATGGACGTGGAGAGCCAAGGAAACAACTCCACAAACTGGACATTATGATGGAATCCAGGGCGTCTGCTGCCCAATGGTAAGTCGGCCTCAGTAGGGAAAGCTCTATTGCTATCTTCGTGTACCGCTTGGGAGGGCCTGAGAGAGGGGAGGAGCTTATGTTTATAGGGGCAGAGGTCAGAGTGTTGCGCACAAACAGCACCTGTGAATTTACTGGAATTGTGTAGAATGGCTGGATCTGAATCACTTTGTTTGTTGCCCATTTACAGAGCCAGTCATCTTATAAACACGCACACACACACGCACACACACACACACACACACACACACACGCACACCAACCACTGCTGGGTGATGGAAAACGCATCTGCTGCAGATGCAAAGGCTTTCATCAGTGAGCCATAGGCTCAATCACCACTGTGTTGCCTCATTCGGCGAAAGATAGTGACTTAACAGACATTTATTTAAATAAAAATCTTGGAGATTACTCTAAGCTTAATCCAAAAGGCAGCTGGACTTGGTTGAAGTTCTTGAAGACGTTTCACCTCTCATCCGAAAGGCTTCTTCACTTCTAAACTGACTGGTGGACGGAGCTAGAAATATAAGCCTCTGTGGGTCAGCATGCTAATAGATGTGTAATCAAGGGTGAGTCGTTAACCTGAGCTGCTGACCTAGTATCACTGAGTCATTAGTACCCTCCGGTTGTTGGGTTGTTAGGCTCACATCATCCTGAGCGTGAGTGTGATCTCAGTTGTTTGGGAAGAGAATTCATCACTGCATTGTAAGTGGGTTATCCCTTTAAAAATAAAGTTAAAAAGTAACTCAAGGGGGCGGGGCTAATCAAGCAGTCAATTCAGACTATTATGTTACCTGAAGTCATAACAAAACCACAGACTGACAGACTGAAATGAAAGATGTACAGCAAAATGTAAGTCTGACTCAGAAACAACAGACAAAGAAGCCGGTGACAGCAGCCGAGAGAAAAAATGTATATCAAGACAAAGAAGTGGCAAGAGACGGAGAGACAGAAAGAAAGATAAAGAGAGACGCCTCTGGCTGTCAGGTAGACCAAAACAAACACAGGGTGCCATGTCGCCAAAGGCTGCGCTTCAGCCAGACTGACACTAAATTAGACCCTCTACTGTCAAGTTCAAAGCAGCAAAACACTGAGACATCATCTAGTGTGAACCTCCCCCTATGTTTGTTTGAAGAGCGTGGTTTCTTCCCCTCTTTTTCTTTCCTTCTCTTCTCGTCTCTGATTTCAAACTTCCCTCTCTTCTTTGATTTCATCCTTCCCATAATCCTTTATTTGCTCCCTTCTTTCAACTCCTTCCTTACTCATGCCTTCCTTTTATCCTTGTTATCCTGCCTTTGCACCATCCCTCCGTCCATGCCTATACAACCCACCCTTCCATTGATCGTACTGCCCTCTTCACCCCTTCTCTCTCATTCATAATTGAACAGCATTAACTGCCGCTGAGGCCAAGCAGTCGTTTAATTAGCTGACCAGCCAGCAGAGACTCTGCCTTTTCTGTACTGCAAAACACGCTCCTGCACAGAATGTTCAAATACAGGGAATTGGCCAGTAGTGTGCATGGATATGTGGATGGTGTTCGGTGGTCAACAAATATTTCGCCCACTTAAGTCATGTATCTTCCCCTCTCACAAGAGGAGGGTGTAGTTTTGGCTAATTGGTGCTGGATTTTTCAGGCAGTGTATGTATTGTGTGTATTTTCAGTGTAATGATAGCAGGCAAATTCAGTTAATATTCTCTTTTTAGATCCCCACCCTTTTCTCATCTATCTTCACATCTTTCCATTCTTCAAGTGTGAACATATTTCAATGAAGCAGTCAATTACCACTTTCTCAGTTCACTCTAAAAGCTATAAACTGTGACTGCAACTCAATGTTAGTGACAGAAAAAGATTTGTGTCTTTAGCTGCTTTAAGACGATGCTGAATGTTCAACCATAGCTTAGATCTGCATGTCAGTAGGTGACGGAACAAAACACAGAATTTTGGGAAAAGTTGTGGCCCATTATTAAAAATAATGTTAAAGTTTTCAAATGCTTGTAATTATGCTAAACATTTAATCAAAGCTTGATTCTGGAAATATGAAGCGATATCAAATAATGAAATAAATCTGGATTTTGTGTTTTTACTGCACTCGTGGATGCTTAAAATGAATTTCAGGGTGTAAAAATTCAGTTAAACGTGGATGAGTTTACGAGCTGCTAGTGGCTCTGTATACTGCACAGTATTGGCATGAGCTAAATGCTAATATGCTCACGATGACAAAGCTTACATGCTTATCTCAAGCAAAAATAATACTTCCACTTACCATCTTATACGGCATGTTAGCATGACTACATTAAGGTAATAAGCACTAAATTCTAAGCTCAGGCGCTGCGAAGGTCAAGAAATAAGACATTTCACTTAGATGTGCAACCTCAAACCTTATGGTGGGGCTAGGTTTAAAGTCAACGGATCACAAAAACAAAGTGAATTCATCCTATGGGTAACATGAACAGATGCAATACATTTCACTGCAGTTATGAAAATAGTTTTAAATAAATTTGGCGATCAGAAATGATGCAAAGTCAAAAACACACAATCCCAGAAAACACATGCAAAAGAAAAACGCTGCAAATGCAGTCATCAAGTGCTCCGGGCCTGTAGGGGGCGCTCTGTGGAATAGGTTCATTATTGACGGGAGAGACAGGCGGAAGAGAGAGTGAGTTTATAAATTATCAGACTTCTTAACGTTAGCCAAGCTGAAGCGGAGCCTCTCTGTTGGTCGTGTACCACTGACTTTGTTTAGAAACAGCTCCTGATCGACAGCTTTCTATAGGAACCATCGCTGCTGAGTGTAGCTTCTGTTAGCTATGTATCTCAGTGCTTTTAGACGACTGTATTCTAACAGGCAGGCTCTGAGCACAGTGAAATGTTGGTGTCGAATTTCGGGGCTTCGGGAGTTTGGAGTTATCAGGCCTGCAGGGGAAGACACGGCCGGGCTGCTACCATACAGTCAGAGACCAACAGAGCTCAGTTTAGACTTAGACTTAGACTCAACTTTATTGATCCCTTTGGGATGACTCCCTCTGGGAAATTCAGTCTCCAGCAGCTTATACAGTACAATACAATAGGAAAGAATCAGCACACAGAGGGTAAAAAAAAATAAAAAAAAATAAAAATAAAGATCAAAATATATATATATATCTATATATATAGATATATATAAAAAGTACAAAATTAGATAACAAAATATATAAAATATACACTCTTAGAAAATATACAAGTAAACAGTGGGTAATTGACCTGGTATTTAGTTCGATTAAACTAAATTAGGTTATTGCACTGTGGTTGAGAGATTATTGCACATTGACAGATTTTTATTGCACATATGACCCTTTGAGAAATAAATAAATATTACTATTGAATAAAAGAAGATAACTACTATTAACTTTGTGAGGTGAGTTAGTGGCTACCGCTTGTGAGAGAGTCTGTCCCTGTTACCTCCTCCCCCTAAGTGAGGAGTTGTACAGCCTGATGGCATGAGGGACAAAGGAGTTCTTCAGTCACAGGGAGCACAGGGAAGACACTAGCGCGGTGGTTTTCTTGCTGGGTTTGACACCCGGCATCCCAGAGCTTCCACAACTGAACCCCTGCTCAGGCCTCTGGAGATCGGCACAAACTGATGCTGACCTCTTTCTCTCACTCATCTGCCCCACCGTGTCAGAGTACACACAGCCTCATTGTAAATATCCTGGCTAATGTAACGTTAACATTAATCCCTGTCGTCAAACTCCACCACCAGTCGCCCCCTTCCCCGCCCCCGGGCCTGACAACTCCGAACTCCAGGCGGTCTGAAGCCCCTGTGCTAGTTTGAGGAGAGAACGCTAACACACCCCTGTGCTCAGAGCCTGACATCAGCTGATTGTACCACTAGCTGCACGGCTAACTTAGATTTGTAGCGAATGGAGGCAACACTTAGCTCTTGCTCTTTGCTGTTTCACTGATCTGAAGCCACCAAAACTATTTGAAATGTGGATCATTATTTTGTGGTAATTCTGGAACCCAAATGCTCACTGTCAGAACCTGTTTAGACAGGGGCTTAATTATCAGTGTCACAGACACTTTGCAACATTTATCTAGACAAAATAGCGTGCAACACTTATATATTCGCTACATTGCATTGTCACATATTCACAGAAACATATTTTAGGGGCCTGCTTGGTGAAATGTTTGTGCTGTCTGTGCCAATCATATGATCTCACATGTATTTCTCCTCATTATCGCTCTGGCTGACGAGGCGAGACTCTAGATCTCCCTTGAATTTCTCACCTGTGCAATCTCACATCTACTGCTGTGTTCAAGGTTTTATCGAGCTGCTCTCCTGGAATGCCAAATTCAATGGGTGATATGGTAGCAAAGTTTACAGGTGGATGTCTTGTAGGCTCTGAGCCCTTAGATTCCTTGTGCAAAATGAAAAAAAGGCAGTTATGCCAACTTTGAAATGGACTCTGGGTACATTAACAGCCTTTCAGTCTGTGTAGAATTTGATCTTTGAATTTATGTTCTATTCACTTCATTGCACTGCACTCACTCCTTTACCTTGAGGTGTAAAGTCTCTCTTTGGAAAGCCCTGTATGTATATAGAAGCATACTCAGATGCAGCTGCTAATAAAGCTATAAAAGTTGTGACTATCTCATTTGTCGCCTTATTCTTGGCTCCTACTGCAATCTTACAAGTGGTGACTTTTGAAGTAGCTGGTTTGTTTTGTTGATTGCATCTACCTGTTGTCACTGTTGTAACCTGTTGTTGTCAGGCACCAGAGATTTAAGGATCTTTTCTGAAAGGTAAAAGATAAATTACTAATAGATGCCCTCGACATTGAGAACAGTGTGATTGTGTTGCCATCTTTACTGGATGTATTCTGTAATTTCCATCTTTAGAAAGACAAGAAAAAGGTGATAACATTGACGACTTCATGCAGGTTCCTCACCTTTTAGAAGTTGTCACTTCTTGATGAAGAAGTGTCATATCAGAAACAGCTTGACTGATTCAGATGGAGTCAGACAGATAAAGGGAAGAAAGAAGCAGAGAAAGGGAATAATTCTCATCTTGACCTTTGACATTCCTGTGGAGGTTGAAAACAAGAAAGGAATCAATCAAGTTGACATAAAACTGACAGCAATATTTCATCCTATTTTATAAATATTAAAGGAGTTTGGCCCTACAAAAAGCCACCTCCGTATTCAGTGTCAACATCCATTGACAATCCACCATGTTTGCTTCCTATAAGGTCCTACTTTAAGTCCGATTATGTTCTCACCTGAAACGGACCGTGGTTCATTTGGAAACGGACTGAGTCCAGTGGCTTGGTCTGCACCGGAGTTGCTGATTATACAAAACAACCAAATATATATCAAAACAAGGATCATGTATTATACACGAGACATGACATGTTTTTTCCAATTTTTTCATCGTTTGCGTTGTTTAAAACCTGCCTGAAGTCATCAAGAGGTAGGTGATCAAATGAATCTGGCTTGGCATTGGTCGTTTTGCAGGTTGAAAACAAAAACTGAATTCCAGACCTTCTTGGAACCATAGTTTTGTTTTTTCATTTTGCAGATCTAGCTATCTAGCATTGCCTGCAGTTACCTGTAGGTCCATCTTGTACACTGATAACAGACTGAAAAGGCTCATGAACATCCCCATAGTTTGAATCATCAAACTCTGTTTTAATACTATGGTCTGTCGCTTCTCATGTTTGGAGAATCCATTTTTGCATCCTAAAGTTATTTCTAGTTGAATTTCATCTTAAAGCATTTATCACACTTTCTACACCAGCTGGCGTCTGTGGTGTAAAAATAAATACTGCACACGTGGTCATTCATAACCACCACGGCAGCAACAAACCGCACATGACACGGCCTCCCTTACCTTGTTGAACTAATGTGCACTCCATCGATCGGACTACATAGTCAGATATAGTTGCGGTTGTTACCCACAATCCTCAGGGGCGAATATTGGTGAACAGTGTGATCTTACAATTGAGAGTTCACATATTACTTAAACTTGCACCTTGTTCACCTCTGTTCTCTCTCCTCTCCTCACTTCCTCTCCGCATCTCCATGTGAAATGTTTTATTTGTTCCATAAAGGCTGAATTCTATCCCGATGAATTGATAAGGCAGATTCTGGTTTTCCTGCTGAAGCCGGATCCAAATATCCTCAGTCTGGACTGTGGACTGAGCTGCCGCTGTCTATCGTTCTACGCAGAACAACATGTCTGAAGTGCTCGCCATCATCAGTTGCTGCTGTATGGGACAAGACTAAAACCTCACTTGTTTCCATGGATACAAAAGCAAGTTCTTGACCCTGTAACCGTCTCATAACATTTTTCTGAACAGTTTTCAACTTTATTGACATTGGCAATTCATACAAGATATGCACAAGGTCTGCTGCTTCACATAGTATAACAAAGATAGAAATGCTTGAGCTTTCATGAGCATTTATCCACTGCTGATATTATATAAACATCACACAGAGCAAGTCATGCAGGATGCTATCATCATTTTTGAACAAAACTTTTCGTAGGGCTCAGTGGCTCAGTGGTAAGGTTGGTAGTCTCTCAATTAGAAGGTGGGGGGTTCGATTCCTGACTGCTACAGTCACATGTCGAAGTGTCCTTGGGCGAGACACTGAACCCCGAATTGCTCCATAGCCATCTGGACTGAATGTGTAAAAAAAACTGATTGCGGATTGGCACATGGGCCTTTGCCATAAGTGTGTGAATGTGAGTGTCAATGGGTGAAAGTGACATGTAGTGTAAAAGCGCTTTGAGTGGTCTGAAGACTAGAAAAGCACGATATAAGTACAGTCCATTTACCAGTGTTCAATACCACCAGGTCGCACAAACAGAAGAGATTCTCCATCCAGTTTTAAACAAATGTTCTGTCTGCTGTGTATTTGAAATAATACACATCAATTAGCTGTGGCTAAATGAAGATTGTGGGTCATGTTATTCATTAAGGCACATCTGAGGGACATCCAACAGCCTTGGCCATGTTTGGGATCCGCAGAGAGGTGTGAGTGAGGCGGTAGGTTGGTTCAACCTCTATACTTCCTGAAGTTTTCTGAGACCTTTTTAACATCCAGGACTTCCGCTCCTTGACATAAAGTTTAAGTTTTATAAAGTTTTTTATGAACTGCATGTTCACACAAACTCGATTCAAGCACACAAATGTGCTTTATCATGCAATCAGACAGAAAGGTTGACAGGTTTGAAAGCAAAACTTATCAAACGGATCAGAATGGCGACAGGTTCAAACAAAACTTTTGGATTTGCTTTAATACATTTTAAATCACAAATGTATTTTATTTGCAATAGAACATTTTTTTGATTGCACTGTGGAATCTTCTCTTGCTATTCTATTTGATTGCATAATAACGACAAAGTTAACTCCATAGAGTACTATGGTACAGTTGCCAATTTGAGTGAACACTTAAAGCTTTTGCAACTTACTTGTCAGTGAACACAGCTGTCTGACATCATTTCTACTTGTGTAACATAGTGACCTGACTGTCACAGTATAAAAGCAAAGAACTCAAGTGACAGCGGTTTCCTTAGAAAAAACAAAAAACTTCTTTCACTTGACAGGCTAACCCCACAATGGAAAAGAGTGCCCCTTTTAAAGTACTCCTCTTTGGGGGCTACAGCATGCAGGGATGTTCTAAAGGTGACGTATATAATCTACAATATTAGAACCCAAAACCCATAAATATCTACAACTCTTTTACTAGCACACCCAGGGAGTGGAGACAGTGAAATACAGGTAAGTGTCGGCATTTCCACATTCACTGTTTTGCCCATATGCTAGGTCTTAACATTAATTGTGCACGATTAAATACATTAAAGAAGCCACAGGATAGTCGTTCAGTGCCGTATTGATTTACAGCATATTTCCATAGTAGGCACAGCCAATACAACCATCCAGCAACTGGTACAACCATTTGATCGCCTGCGGGACAAAGGCCTTAATACATGATTGTTAACAGCAGAACTTCTAATAAAGTTTTTAACTTGACACATCTCTGCCTCATGATTCTATCAATCATGTAAAAATCTTTAACTGTGTAACCACACAATTTTATCAGCTGTCTGTGCAATACAAAGCACAATGTGCAAATATTGGTTTGTCAATTCTAAAGCTTAACAGGCTGTAATAGAGACTAAGAGGACCTCTGTTAAGACCAAAGAAAATGCACCATGTGATGCCATGGCCCCTGTGATAAAACCTGAGGAAGTCTTCACTCATTCTTCTTATCATTTCCTCCAATGACCTGATACTGAGGTGATTCCCACAAGCACCTGAAGGTATATTAGACAGTTGGAGAATAAGAATCTTTGGACAAGTTTGGCTGGCCTCAACTTTAGCTCTGTCAGAATCCTCCAGTAAATTTGTGAAACTGTGACTGATCTACTTTACATCCCACTTAAACAATTGATTGAGAAATATTTCTCTATTGGCACCCACACTTACCTCCTGAATCCAAGAAAAGCAGCACTTGTGACAGAGTGAAATGAAGACAGTGAGCAGTGCTGACATCTCCAGATCACAAAGATGGATGAAAATAAACATAAACACCTACAAAGTGACATCAGTGACAGGGTGTCAATGAGAGATCTGGAGTTGTTTTTTGGGGTAATTGGCGCAGACAGATATCAGGAGAAAGTGCTCCTGTTGCTCCTTAAGTCCCGATGATGTGAAGATTTGTGACTCCTCGTGGTCGTCTGTGAACAGCCGTGCTGTTTTAATCAGTGTTTTGTTTGTGCCTTAAATTAAGGAGTGTTCGGGTTGAGCCTCACCAGGGTCGTTTTTTCAAATGTATGAGAATCAGTTTGGTCATTGTTGAATTATACCTTTGATTTTGCTCTTTCACTCTTAATCAGTCCTGTGACCAAGTCATCTTTGCTCAAGTCCCAAGTAAGTCTCAAGTCATTTGGTCCAAGTCTCAAGCAAGTCTCAAGTAATTTGGTGCAAGTCTCGAGTCATTTTTTCTTGGGCAAGTCAAGTCAAGTCACAGGTTATGTCAAGTCAAGTCAAGTCAAGTCCTTAGTTAAGGCAAGTCCCAGCTCACTTTTTTCCACCCAAGATCCAGCACTCTTACCTGTAGTATCCGGTCTTATAAAGAGAAAAGACAGGTATTAGTAGCTCGTCTAATAATGATATTATTGGCCAAGTTATATAACCTGTTCAAAAAGTATGACAATGAATTGTATCTGCACAGACGCGGCCATGATGATGGTCTGCTCTGAGACCGTATTGACTAGTAATGAGTACGACTGATGAGGCTTCTCTTTGGGGAAAAACATCAGGTAGGGAGGGGCTTTGATGTTTCGTGTTGCTATAACGAGGAGTTTGATTGACAGCCAGTCATCCAATCATGATAATCACATACCGGGGAGCTTTTTGAGTCGTCCAATCATGATTCTCAGTTTGCACTGCGTACATACTTGATAGTTAGACAGAAACTTGACAACATTGATTAACATTTATCATTTTATATTTAACAGCTAACATTCAAACTTATGAACACACTCAAGTAATCCGAGTCATCATGCCTCAAGTCCAAGTCGAGTCTCAAGTCATTTATTTTTTGTCAAGTGAAGTCACAAGTCATCAAAACAGTGACTCAAGTGAACTCGAGTCCAAGTCACCAAGTCTCAAGTCCACATCAACCCTTTAACCCTGCCAAATGCATTTTTTACAACATGACATAGACGTCAGTAAGTGACATAAACTTTTTTAAGAATTGAAAAAGTTCTCATAGAAAGGAGTTGATTCTTTGGCAACTTCGGCTCCAGGCCAGTCCCTTATTTGCAAAGAAAGCTGCTGCATGTGCCTGTCCTAATTGAGTAAAACCTTAATAGAATAACAGCGCTTACTTTCTTGTGAGCTATTCTAGGATACATAGACACATGTGAGCAGTGTGTGACAGCCGTCTTGATTTTCATTTCAAATGCATGTAAACAGGTTAGAGCCTTCACACTGAGTTGCGTGTGTCAGGCGCATCTCACATGCTGCTACAGAACATGTTTACATTGTTTATGGCCTTTATTAAAGTAGAACTCATGTAGAAAGACAGGGCTGAAGAAGTCTCACCCAGCGTGAACACCTTGAAGGCACGGGCCAGAGCCGTCTCGCGACGCAGCCGTCATGCGTTGCTCAGGTCCATGGGATCCATGGTTATATAATGGGACACAAACTGGACACAAACGACCAGAAAAAAACACTCACTCAACCAGGTCTATGGTCCTGGGTTTAGATAGACCCATGAAGACCTCCAAGTGCCAAGTGTGTTTGTCTCACACTGCTGCTCCGGGACTGCATTGTTAGGTTACACATTTAAGGATCTGAAAATGTGTTATTTTTTTTGTATATGCAGAGAATGCATTAGCGCAAATTATGTTCCAATACTTACAGCTGCAGTTATTAGTTTAGCCTCAGCATGTAGATTCACCAGAGAGAGAGAAGGCCCTGCTTTACATGTATCATTATAACCAGAGGCAGTACAGTGTACAGACCACATACTGTATGTGTATGTGTGTGACCAGAGGGAGCTTACATATGGGTGAGAAATTGTGTTAATGTGCTTGAATAGGTATAGGTAGGAGATGTGTGTGCATGTGTGCGTCCTCGAAACCCCCATGAAAAGAGTTTGTCCTTCATGCGCAGCAGAGAGGGACGAAATTGAATCTTTCCTTTTCGTTCCCACTGAATGTTTGAATAGAGTAATATGCTTCGCTCTTTCTTTCTCTCTCCTCTAGAGTACGCCAAACAAAGACCTGCTTTCAGCCTTTAATTGAAATGCTGGCTTGCACAAAAGCAGACACACACACACACAAATGTATTCCGACATACAAGAAGCATGCAACAGACATTCAGTTCCCACATATTCAATACAAATAAGGACACCAAGATGTGTCTGCAGACGTTACACACACCTCGGAAACACAAATCCTTGTACGTCTGTCATTGTGAGGAATTGCAACTGACTGCTTTCATTTCCACGAGCCTCCTGCCCGCTTTTCATCTGTTGAAGTCAATTTTGAAAACTCATATTTTCCTAACACACTTCCTCACACTTGATATGAATTCTGCCTCCTGATACGGCTTATTCTCTTTTTTCCTTTCCTTCATCTCTTCAACCTCACCCCTCTGATACTTCCCTTACTTTCTCCTCATTATCCTCTTCTGCCACGGCGGACATCGAGCCGCGCCGGAATAAAAACAGAGTGAGGACACACTCAGTGACCCTCCTCTCCTCCGCATCCATCTCTTCCTCCTCCCGTTCCCTTTTCCTCCTTCTGCTTGTCTTCTTTAAGGATTTTAAAGGGATCGCTTACTCTGCCCCTTTTGTTTCATTGTGGCATTCTACTGATGCTAACAAGCCTTTTTTAGGGGAATGGAAACTTTTTTTCCCCCGCTCAATATGACAAGTGTCTGGTGACAAAAAATAACCAGGCGAAATCTTAAAATGCCAAGGTGTAGCTTTAAGATGACAAGGCTAAATTGGCTATTATTTTTCCTTCCTGTCTGTGCCGTCCTGTCCTGTCTGTCCCTCTCTACTGCTCTACCGCTCCCCTTACTCCCGGTCATTCCCTTTATTAATGAATGCAGGCAGCCACACATACCTGCATATACAGGTATGTGCATGTATGGGTTGGTGTGGACTCAAACTTTACACCTTTATCCACAGGCAGCCTTAAGTATACCAGGAAAGGTGAAAAATGACTGTAGCTTTAAGATGGTTAATAATAGAGTAAGAATCTAAAAGAGCGATGGATCAGTCTTTGTTTGTTCATTCGTTCATCCAGCCATCATTTCATCACAATGTATCATAGAAAAGCTGCCTGAATTGTATGCATGGAATTGTAATACCAAAGAGTACTGTATTGCTTTGCTGCAGCAATGGTTTGTGGGTCCATGAATCACATATCTTTTTATAAAATAAAACATCATATTGCAGCATCCTTGCACTGATTGGCCCGTGGGTTCTGCTGCAATCACAAGTGGATCAGGGTTACATATTAGATTAGTGATTGGCCCAGAGAGGAGAAAGCAGTACCTGTTTGTGTCGGGTTGATCTTCTGTGTTTAAGCTGTTATTATCTGTGTGTCGAAATCTCTTTGTCTGCTTCTCTTTCACTGTATTTTACTAGTAGTTTCTTTCTAGGTCCACTTAAATGTGGCCGTACCCTCCTCCACACAGAACACACGGAAAATGAGTACTACTTTTCATCATACAATAGAGCGAGAGATAAAAATAAGCAAAGTATATTTTGTGTGGCAGGTGGGTGGCAAATTACAGGACCTGCACTGCACTCTGTTACTGAAAAAAGAGGATTACTAGCAGGATTACAATTTTAAAAGACATTTTAAAACAAAGATGATATAATACCAAAGATGCTCTGTAACATCTGGCGCCTCATTTCTAAACCGTCCGTCTGACCGTCTCTGATAATAGCATGCACCTGCGCACACATGTTACGACACTTCACCACATACAAGTCTCACAGCACCGCTCCTCAAAGGTGCCATCAACAGTCAGTGGTTGCCCATGGCCTGTAGGAGCAACATCCCAGTACAGTGCATGTTATGCCTTCTGGCTGTCATTATCCACGGACTCGAAATCTAATTTAGAGAAACATTTACAGGTAAGATCGACAGCTAACGTTAGCTGCACAGAAATCCAGTTAAAAATGTTAGCTAACCTGTCGTCTTCGACTAGGACTACTAAAAAATTGTTTGTGACTCTGGTGACGGCCGCGGCCCGGGATGGTGTGAGTAAAAACACAAGACCCAGACTGTAATACGTTTGAGGTTTGAGTGTGAAGTAGTGTGAATAGCAGACTTCACAAAGTACATTTAAATGTGAATTATAACCGCAATTCATTTACATGCATTACAAAAGTATTTAAATGTATTTTCTCTTGTCTTTATTTGCAGATTTAGTATTGAAGTCATCTAAAAGTAACAGTCAAAAGTAAAATTGTGATACTTGGATTACAGATTACATTTTAGGGCAGGTAATGTAATTAGTAACTCTATCGGAATACATTTTTAAAGTAACGCTCTCAACCCTGACTGTTAGGGGGGCAAACTTTTGTGTAACAGCACCGCCACATCTAGTGGGATATTTGTTTATGCGTTTCTAAGTGTTTGACAATCAGCTAAAAGGAGTATTATCTGCTGAGCATTCCTTACTGCTATCATTAGTTTCTCCGTTGTATGAGGGGGCCTATCCTCCAAACTCTCGGGGTAACTGTGGCCCACCTCAAGCCTCCAGAACAGCTTTCGTGCTCCTCGTCTCACAGAGTTCTGTCTGACAAATGTCTCTGAAATCTCCCATAGGTGTGAAATAAAGTTAAAATCTGGAGATTGTAAAGACCTAGCTATTGATTCCTATTATTTTCATACTCGACTGAACAAAACTATCCAGTGACCCCTGACGCCCTGAATGAACTGGACTCCCAACATGTCAAACACTGCAACTTGGTCAATGGCCCTGCAATTTATGATATGACAATCTAAGTACTCCTCTGGGTCAGTTTTGCATGTGCAGGGCTGCACAGTCAGTCTGAGGAGTTGATATCAGCATCTGATTGGAATTTCAAAATAAATTGGTAAAGTCAGGTCAGATTTTCAAAATAAAGCTTGTTGAGAAACATTTCACCATATTAAGAATTTACGTGGAATTAACTTTCTAAGTAGCTACAGTTTGGTTTTGTTTAGGCACCAGAATCATTTGTTATGTTTAGGGAAAAGGTCATGGTTGGGTTTAAATATATACATACCTAACAAGTTACATATCCTTGGGAATCGAACAGTGTCATGGATGAAAGTCTCAATTTTATTAGTCGCTTATCATCCCCAACCGCACTCGAAGCTGTCTTTTGTGCTCTTGTAAATGAAATTAAATGTATATGCAGTAAGCTAAAGGACAATATTTAGAAAAGACACTCAAGGGTCACCTCTGCACAAGTCCTATAAGTCATATTTTAAAAGCGCTGGACCACCGTCCAAGCTGTTTGATGAGTTGGGAGTGAGTATGGGGTATGGGAGCATCTGCATCCTTTTAATTCATGGAATTAAAAGGAATGGACTAAATTCATCCTTTAGTCCATCTCCACATGTACGTTGGCGGTATGAAAATATGAAGTGTGTGTGTGTGTGTGTGTGTGTGTGTTTGTACATAAATAAAACACGACCTTTAACCTTTGACAGTCTGATATTTGGCCTCAGCAGAGCTGCATCAGTTTCAAAAGTCACAAAGAGCAAATAGAGCGGTGACAGCAAACCTTCAGAGGGGAGGAGGAGAAGAGGCACCGCATGTACACTGGGAGAACACGGCTGAAAGATGGATTCCAGTTTAAACCAGTTCAAAAGCATGAAGCTAAACAACACGGTAAGAAAGTATTTTTATTGAATAAGATTGTTTATACTGTATACTGTTTTTATCTAGGATCTTATATCCTGTGTCACATTGTGGTTATTTTCTGTGCTTCAGATTCATGTTCACCATGAAGATCAAACAGTAAAGAACATTACAGCAGTCACTGACTAAAGTCATTGTGCTGCAACCAGTTGGCCCGTCTCTCATCTGACTGTCAAATTGCTTTATAATTAGATTGCTGGTTATGACTCTATCTGCATGTCTGTCTACATGTATAGTAACTAAACTATTAGATGAATTTCCTGGGAGGAGAAGAGGCTCCGCTTCGTTCCAACATCACAAATCATTCTTAATTATTATCCTGCGGATCCACAACAAAGAGAAAATATTGTAATGAGGCACTTCGCTACTTTCCTCTACACATTGCAACGGAGGTGAACATTCATTTATCAGCCCTGCATTTGCATAAATTCTCTTCTTTTTTTAAGTTGGCGCTGCCAAAAGTGATAAAGTGCATGCAGCACCAGGGAAGAGAACCAGGGAAGGGTGGGGGGGTCTGAGGGATGAGGGAAGCAGAGGGGGAAAGAGGTTATAGGTGGTAGAAGGGAAAAGTAAAGCATAAGTTAAATATAATCCAGAATGCAGAAGAGCTGCACGGACTGTCTGCAAAGGGACAAAAATAGGTGTGCAAAGCAGGCGACTGGACTGTTAAAGGGAGCAGCGACGCACCGGCAGTGAAACGACAGAAGAAGGACCAAGAAAAAGTGATGCAGGAAAGACATGAGGTCTTATTTTACCGATGTAATGAAGAGAGAGAGGGGAGTTGAAGGGAGAGGCAGAGATAATGTGAGTGGGACAGATAACAAACACAGAAAGCTGCGGGCAGGAGGCTGTAATGGACTTTTGAGTGGAGAGAACGAGGGATAGATTTACGAGGAGAGAGGGATGAGTGCGGGGAAATACAGAGATAGCGTGATAGAGTGCTAAGTGGAAGGGGTAAATTGTGGCCCTGCCTGTGTGCTGTTTTTACAAAGCCCGTCATAAAAACGGTGTTTAAATTTAATAGGCGGCTGCGGTAGAACACACACACACACACACACACACACACACACACACACAACCTGAAACACTCACATCTCACTATAGCGCAGGATACATGCTATAATCCAAGACAGCTGAGGGTATCTGTGCTGGATTGGACAGACATTCATGCTTCTAACAAGAAAGGATAAGACCATATTGACAGCCAGTCGTCAGTGAAGTGAATGCATGTAAAAGAAAACAATAAAAGCTTTAATCAATGCTGAACTGAAAAGTTTACCTGCTGTATGTACATTGAAACAACTCAGTGCTCTAAGTGTTTTATGTCATGAATGCTCTGCAGGGAAAATACAGAAACAAGCGCACTGGAAATTCTGACTTAAAATGTGAGATGTGTGTTGCTGTGATAAAAGAAGAAAATGATAAGTACCACACTGACCAAATTAGACAGCAACAGACACACAAAAGAATCCATCTTTGATACAAAAATAAAAAACACTATAAATAAGCATCTGCATTTTATAAATCTGCAGCACCTCTGTGAAATCATAGAAGATCTTTGTGTGAGCGGCAAACACTTCATGTGCTATTTCTGCAGGTTAAATTATATTTCATACAGACTGTCAAACACATACAGGAGAAAATCACATAAACACCCCTCAACACACACCACGCACCAGCAAATATCATGAGTTATCTGTTACCCACAAACGTTTAAAGGCAGAAAACACGCCCGTCCAATCCATTCTCATAAACACTCACATGTATCGCACACGCACGCACGCACGCACAGGCATACAGGCCGATAGCTTGGCCTTGTCTGGTGCAGTCATGGCTGGCTGTGGACTAACAGAGATATATGAGAGAAGCGAGCTGTGTGGAAAACAACATTTATCTACAACCCTCTTCCCTTTAGTATGCAAGGACACCTACCACCAGAAGCACAGGGTGGAGCTCTCTTTATGTCTTTCTCACCATCAGCTCAGTCCAGTGTGTATTACTGTCAGGAAGGCAGCCAAGTAGAGCATACTGACACTTTAGTATTACCTGAATGTGTGTTAAACAATGGATAGTATGTGTTAAACTTTATCGTCCGCTTATTATTGTATGAGTAATACTGCAGACAATAAGGGAAGCTGTCCATGGAGCTGGAGGAGTTAGAGCAACAATGAACACAATGCTGTCTGATTAATTTCATCTCCTTTTCATCACATCACTATTAATCAGACAACTGGTTCGTATTGTTGTCCTGTTTGAATCTGTTTTTTAGTTATCACATCTTTAAAACCAGTCTCACCAATGCAACTGTGAGGCTGTATTAACTGATGGTATACCTTGAGCAAAGTGCTAACATCAGCGCGCAAACCTGCTCATGATGACAATGTTTACATGTTATTAAACATCCACAAAAATTAGGTGATAATAAAGCTTCACTATTGGGAAACTTAGGCCATGTGGGCGTGGCAGTTCACGTTTTGATCTTACAGGCTCCGCTTAAAACACTGCGCATGTGACGGTCAGAGTAGCGCAGGCCTTTATATTGAAGTCGTTTGAGCCAGAATCAGATCAGGAAGCAGAAGCCAACTTATTCAGTTCAAGTTGGTCACCGAATTTACTTTCAATATGATAGTAAGCATACCTATGCAATGTTAGCCGAGGTCCCCTATTTGTTCTAAAAGCTATGAATGAAATGCTAAATGATGGATATGTAGCGATATTATAATAGAACTAAAATCCTTCTAGTCACCCATTATTTAAATAGATCTTGGGTCCAAAGTGAACTCCCGCAGCTGAAGAAAGACACGCGCAGTGATCACTCCTGACCCAGGCTAACGCTGGATGTAACTAGGGCTGGGTATCGATATGGATTTCTCGATTCGATTTGATTCAGATTCGCAGGGTCCCGATTCGATTCGATTTCCGTTTCGATACGATTCAATTTTTGTTAGGAGTATTTCAGTAACAATATCAGTGCGCCTCTAACCTGGTGCATTATCAAAATGTTTAATGTTTACAATAAGAATTGACCCTAAAGAAGTTACAACATGTACTTTTTATTTAACATGACCAACACACAGCAGTCAACACAATATTAACAATGTCATGAATTACAGAGCTTATGAACTTTTTTCCAAGTTTCAGATTTTTTCATGTACATCTGACTCATGTTTTGATTTAACGAACTGGGCTTCAACTTGCGCGAGATTTGGCCACAAGATCTCATAGCAAGAAGAACAAAGCCACAAGAGAGTTATAGGGAAAGGCATACTGTATAACAACATGCTGAAAATACACTCGCAGCCAAAGCCGATGCTAACAAAGAGTAACCAATGACTGTATATATAGATAGACGACGCGTCTCCAGCTGCTCCCATTGTACGAAAGCGATGCCAAAATAGCCCTGTGATAGGCGCTGCCATCTTGCGATGGTGACGTCATTTGGAGCAAGAGTCTGCGCAGTAGAGATCGGCGGGTGGCGCCGCCGTAGCCACTTTCGTTAACCAAAACACACACTTAACTTACCGAAAAAACAGCAAGGATCTCGCTCGCCGACGTGTTTAACAGCAGAACAGCTTCTTTGTGTTGATCTGAGGTTAACGTTCACAGATATGGGAGCTTCAATGACTGTAGTTCTAGATTCTATGTAGTTTGAAAGCTACTGTGTATTTGGGTTTCCCGTGCTTTAATATGAAATTGTAGTTAGCCATGTTAGCAGGCTAACATTTGCTTATAAGCACTAAAACAAGTAGTTTTGCAGGAATTTGGTCATGACCCAAAGTTTAGTACAAACTAAAACCTGATAATGGTGCTAAAGGGAAAGTTAAAGATCATTAAAAAAAAGTTATAGTCTGTCCTGAGTTGGACGTTAATGTCTGTAACCACTTTTTTGATTATCATACCAACAGTTGTTTCACTAAAAAAAGATGAACCTCAGGATGGCTCACCACAAGGTCACTTTAGTTTGCATTACAGTATCAGAAGGAGTTTGCCAAGCTGTCAAAGAATTGTAGTCCTGTATTACAACTGGAAGGTCAAAAACAGCTACAAGTAGGCTGCTTGACTTAATGTGTTTTGCCAACTTTTTTGCAGAGTCAAAATATTGAATCTTCTTTGCAGAATATTCTAATGTAATATATATTGTGCAAAGTACATTCCACAGGATTGGGTATTATGGACAATTCATATCATCCTATAATCTACAGTACAATAAGGATAACTATGACTTTAAGATCTTTTATGTGCTTTTCTGTGTGAAACTGATGAGGCCATGCAGTACAAGCCATTGTCTGATTGCATTTAAGTGTGACTGAAGTGAAACAGAGACTCATAAAAGATCACATCTCTCAGAACCCACGATTTACCCAGCAGGATGTTGGCCCTCTTTCATACAGTAATACAACGCTGTGTCTGCGTGTGAGTGTGTGCACATTAAGTGTGTGTGTAGGCATGCATTTAAGGTTTAACAAAAACACTTCCACTCCCTCATTCAAGTTCCCTACTGTTCCACTGTCACTCAAACACACACGCACGCAAACACAGCGGTGGCCTCTCAGTGTGTGAGTGACCCAGACATTTGGCATCTTTCGCATCAGGGTGCAATCTCTTTCTTTCCTCTCATTCTCCTCATCAAACAGGGGAAAGAGAGGGATGGAGGGAGGAGAGAGGGGGAGGCAGAAGGTCAGTGAAAGAGAGGGAAAAAGAGATGGATGAGGCTTAATAATGATCCCCCCCCAAAAAAACAAAATAACAAAGACAGAGGACAAGCAGTGAGGGTGGTGAAGGAGCAATGGAGAGAGATGGGAAGGAAAAGAATGAAGGTCCTGCAGAGGAAACATGTTGAGGCTTAATGCAGGTGAAGAGAGAGTTACAGAGAAGAGATATGAGAGTTACAGAGAAGTCATATGGAGAACTGGGACACTGTTTCTCCATCAGGACTGAATCAGGAAAGAAAAACTATGTTGGATATATTTAACATCCTGTATCTGCTCAAATAAAGCATATGTACGTTCCCGGGAAAAGGAGAGGCACATTAGCCAAAGCATTATCTCATTAAACCTTTAGCTGAAGTATTCCGTGTGCAAACATCCCTCAGAGTTTTCTTGGCAAGAGTTAGATGAGAAGATTAACACCACTCCCATGTCTCTACATCATGTACCTACAACCAGCAACTGGTTAGCTTAGTGTAAAGAGAAACAGAGCAAAGCTTACCAGGACCTGTCCAAACGAAATGATCTGCTGACCAAATAAATTTAAAGCCGGCAGCTGTGAATATCTATTTTTATTATTTGTACAAAAAATCTTGTCCTTACTGAGAGCAAAGAAAACACTGGCGGCTACAGGAAGTCTCTGCAGCAGGCCAAAAACATTTCAAACAGGTACTTCTCATAAATCTAAAAGACACCATGTTATCTGAGACCTTTGGAGTTGCTGTTGGGTTGGTTTAGTTGTCTCTGGAGCAAGACAAGACCATCCAGTATTTTGTGGCCCTTTTCTGTGAATGCTGTGGCCAATAATGGCGGATTTCGCTGCACTTTTTTAAAATACTGCAAGGCAAGTTGCAATGTTTTGAGGCACATTACACAATGTGAGTTTGTATGTTTGTTTATTTAGACCCCCATTAGCTTCAGCATGGCAGAAGCTATTCTTCCTGGGGTCTGCAAAATGTTACAGTGTGACAATACCAAATACACTTTGACACAATTCATCACAATACAAACACAAAACACTTTATACATCACATCTAACAAAATAAATGTTAACACAAATCAAACCACAGCTAATGAAAACACCAGACAAGCTCCGCATGGATTTATCACTTCATATATCAATGTAAAAAAAAAAACCTTACAGCACATTACAGCACAATAATAATTTGATATTAAGGACTGACATTTAAGTAATGTCCCTTAAGTGCTTTTTTAAAAAAGTACATAGTGTTTAGTTGTGCTATATCATACGGTAATAAGTTCCATTCGTGCATTGCCCTGTATATGACTGAACACTGACCTGATGTGGTTTTACATTTCGGTAACCTAAAACAGCCTCCAGCAGCGAGTCTTGTTGGATAATGGTGTGTATCTGTACTGAAGGACAGTCTTTGTTGTCATGACATTCCTCAAGAAATTAATTAATGAATACAACGATCTATTGTTAACTACCAACCAAGAGAGAGAGTCATGCATTTTAATAACATTTGTTTTTAACCCACAATATAGAACTACACGTGCTGCTTTGTTTTGGACCCATTGCAACTTTTTTATATTACTTTGTGAAATACTGGACCAAACCAAAGAGCAGTAATCCAGGTGAGAAAAAACCAAGGCCTGAATGACTTGTTTAATTGTTTGTTTGCTCAAATATCTTGCGCGCACAGTCGTATGTGACTGGGACAAACTGTCAGAGAAAGCCATCTATTGGCTGAGTGCGCTGTTTGTCTTTGACGTTGCTTTCAATCGATTTCCATGTCAGGACTCCAAATAAAATGTGTAAAAACTGAATTAAAGTTAATTACCATGAAATGCTAATTTCACACTGCACATGCTCATTACAATGCTTGAGAAGCTACACGTTATTTATTACATGTACGCTGTTCTAGTGTGGGATTAATATCTCATTGTACAATGACTCTTTGAAATCAGCGCCGACACACATCAGTGACAGAGCCTCTGATTGGTGAAAATTAAGGAACACAGCCTCTGATTGGTCAATAGACTCAACACAAGGCACCAGGAAGTGGCTAAGTGGACACTAACATGTAAACTTGGAAAAATAATCACAAGTGATATTGAGTGTATGATTTAATCCTTTGGATTCAATGTATAGAGTCTCAATGAGAGTTTTAAGTCTATTACTAAGCTAAGCTAAGCTAACTGGCTGGCAGTTTTCTGTCTAGTTTAGCACTTGGACAGAAAACAACCATATATCTCCAAATGTTCCATGCTTATTTTACGCTTTATCACAAACTTGTGAGATCAATTTAATTAAATAAATCCCTCTGTGTTATGTAAGAGATCAGTCTGGGAAATGTTTAGCCGTGTTGTGGTGATGGAAAAGGACTGTATAATTTAGCTGGTTATTAATACTTGTGGCCACCAGGGGACATCAGTTAGAATGCATTCCAGACAAGATGTTCCTTTAATGTATGTATGAAATACAGCCGTTGCTAGTGCAAAGACAACAGTCTAATAATGATACAGTAAGGCACTTAAAGACACACCTTGGTATACAGGCAGCAACATCTGTTTATTACTGCGACTACACGCCGCCATTATTTACCGATCATGGACTGTAGCAGACGCTATTACCGGTAAAACAACAACATATTAACCGCACTGTGGGCGGACAAATAACAACAAACAGCAGGATTACTTACGGGTTTATGAACGCACACAGTCTAATAAGGAACCTGGAACGGAGCACAGCAAACACACTCAAGACCAAACACCGCCGTCTTTTCAGCACGCCACATTCTTCAGTACTTTTTCACAGACTCAGACATCTTGAGCCGCGAGTGGAGCTGCGTCCATTTTGATTGGCTGCTGTTCAGTCAGCTAGTTCAGCATTGCCTGCGGAGGTCGTCCTTCGCTACAAGTAATATGTAATATGAATTAAATGTTTAAACTTGCTACCTAGCAGCCAAACCATTGATGAAGCATTTTAGTCGGCACCTGTTGATACGTCTCTCTGAGATCCAAAATGAAGTGAGCTGTTCGCCCATGTTGTTATGGCCTTGACTGCAGCATCATTTGATGAATTGTCTACTCCTTAGCTTGATGAAAAACTCAACAATAATGTATTACTGTAGTGGAAGTGAAATGAGGTGAAATCACATTTTAGTAAACTGAAAAAAATTTTATTCTGTGAATTTAAGACAAAAACATCCTTCATCTAATCTGTGCGCTCACTGTAGTGTTAGCATTCAAAAACAGGTTTTAGTAAAATATTCTGACTACAGTTTTAGTTTTTGAATGCTTAAAAACCAACCGTGATTATATTTGTCTTACAATGATGAGGTTAGAGAGGGTTCTTCTTTTGTTACAGTTAGTATTAATTGGAGCGCAGGCAAACAAGAAGAGAAGGTCTGGGACTTTGGCTCTTTATAATGGAGAATATTCCACATTTATCTAACTATATTGTCTTCATTTGTTTGTACAGGGTCGACCCAGATTCTTAAATGATGAACAGTGAGCCTAGAAAAATGTATGAAAGGAAACAAATGCCTCTTTGGTGGTTTAAAATGACCAACTAAGACATAGAATCCTGTTGCTAAACTACAGCACAATAATGCTCAGCTCAGTGACAGTAATTGGAGTAAATATAAAATGTACATTCCACCTCTGATCTCCACAATGCGTTTTCTTTGCTTGTGGAGATGTACATTTTACACAGACACAAACACACATGGATTTGAGGGTTTAAGAGGACAACAATTTCCAGCTTTGGAGAGTTTTTCACAGCTTTGTCACGATGCAGCAAGTTTATTTGTGCTCCTTCAGTGTGGGAGATGATATTTGGACATTCATTAGAGCCGCTTCAAAGACGCAGCAGTCACACACTCATTTTTAGAATCCTGCTTACTCTCACTATACATAAGAATGTGATTATGGCGCCTTGTGGCTGTAAACAGCCCACTGAAGAGGGAAGCAGTGATGAGATGATGAGGCAGCTGAATTACTGAGTCTGAAAACTGCAGCTGAAGACACATGACAGGGTCACCTTGACCTTAGTCTGTGCTCTTTGACTGCATTCTCTGAATGATGATCCTCTCACCAGCTGTATATAATAGATGATGTAAGGATGATAGATGGATATATCTTCACTATCTTTATATGAATGCATGCTAGATATAGCTGTAAAGCAGACAGCTGTGCTGGTGTAACGAGCGCTTTGGTGCGATAGTCTCTCTTTGTGATGTTTTGTCCAGCTTGGAACTCTGATGATGTTTTTTCAGAAACTTTGTACAGTAAACCCATGATGATAAATCCAATACTTGATTGATACTTGTGATTATTTACAGCAACATGCATTACAATCGGGAAAAATCTCTAGCAAAATTGTGGATGGATGGATGGATGGATGGATGGACTTTCTCACACACACTAAAAAACAACGGATGGAAGTTCAATCCGAGGTGACATGCTGACTAAACCGCTCCCTGCTGTTGTCCAGCTACTGATCGTCTAGGTCAGGACACAAACACACACATAAACACACACACACACAAACACACATACACACAGCTGTTTCCTGCCAACTGTTGGCTCCCGTTCTCACACATTTGCACACACAGCTTCAGGTGACAGAGATTAATAGCCTTACTGACTGACAGAGTAACTTCCACTTCCTTTGTGTCACTGTCAGCCCAGGGCTGCATGCATGCGTGTCTCAGTGTGTGTGTGTGTGTGTGTGTGTGTGTGTGTGTGTGTGTGAGGGTGTGTGCGTGTGTGTGTGTGTGTGTGTATGTGTGGGAAGCCATTATTAGAAGTATAATTGCGGAGACATTTAAAGTGTTTCCCCTCAAGGACTCTGCCAGCATCCAATAAAGCTTCATACCACAGGAGAGACGGAGAGCGAGTGGTGAAAGACTGACAGAGAGGACAGAGGAGGTGCCGCAGAAAGCAACAAGCATCCGGTGGCCTACACACAGTAATCTAACTTAAAGGTATAATAAGCAGGATTTTTCCTTGCATTTTGTCAACAACACATTCAAACTGGGCCCCTCCTCCTGGGCTCTTCATCACCAGAAGCTCACTCTCACTCTCTCGTGTGAGAACACGCCCACCCCGCCGAGCTAACATCGACAGCATCTCGGTTACCTTGGTACTAGCATGCTAACCGCCAGTTAGCCCAGTTGCTAATATGAACCACTCCTACACTCCTCACCTATACAATGTGATTGGCTAAGGGAACCACAACAGCTCCTCTGCTGAAAACTTCCCCTGCAAAGCAAAACAACAGAATAGTTGCAGAGGGAAGGGTCTCACAAGGGTCACACACACTCACCAACACACATGTATAGAGGCCCATAAGTGATGATTAATACATTAACATTACTAACCACATATCTTCCCGGGAGTTCTTGTGCTCCCTTGTCTTGAAGGTTCCTGAGGATCGTTGCTGCAGACCACCTGCTGCTGTGGACCTGCTCGACTGCAACAACTACTAACATCAGCCTTCCCCATAGTATCATTATTGTTGCTGCTAATGCTAATAGTAGACCTGTTGACTTCAACTGTTACAATTACGATTACCTCAGCCTTTATCATTACTCTGCTTCTCTCGCTAATTTATTTATTTATTTATTTATTTAGCCAATCTTCACCCTAGTCTACCACTATTATTGGCATTGTAACCATAAGTATGTGTCTGTTGTTGTTCATGTAACAAGGACATATGTTGTTGTGGTAACAAGAACATATGTTGTTGTTGCTCTCTTTGCCTGTCTCTATCCTGCATCTCCTTCTATCCCATTTTCGGCCCATCCAGTCGAGGCAGATGGCTGTTCAACATGAGTCTGGTTCTGCTCGAGGTTTCTGCCTGTTAAAAGGAAGTTTTTCCTTGCCAATGTGCCTAATTGCTACACAGTAAAATTTGCAGTGTTAAATATGCAGTGACAAAGTTCAATGACTCTTTCAGAGTTATTACAACAACAGATTGAGTAGAATGCCCCCTAGTGTTGGTGAAAATTTCTGGAGTTAAAAGACGTCGTGTTCATTTTACTCTGGAAAGCCCCGCCCACCTCCTCCTCCTTCAACCGTCGAAGATTTTTCAGGATGCCATTTCTCTCCCAGTCGAACGAATGCGGTAAGTTTCTTATTTTCACATATTAACCCAGTTTTATGTTGGCATTTCAACAGAAATTATGTTTTAGAAGAACATTGTGTTGTTGCCCCTCGTATTTGAGCGGGTTTTGTATCTTAACAACAAATTCGAGACGGCTAACGTGACCGAGTGAATACCTAGCTTAAAATGCGCGCGTGTCCAACTTGACCGTGTCTGCAAAAGGCAATTAACTTAGCAATATGATGTGGAGAGATAGTTTTCTTTTATTAAACATGACTTAAATTCTGGTTAAAAATTGCCCCTCACATAGGCTGAATGGCTGTTTAAATCAACAGTTAGGCTAACCATGGAGTGTGCGGCATTCTTTTTATACTGGTGACCGAAAAAATCCACCAGGTGGATTACTTCATATTATAGCTTTTATGATGTGATTTGATAAGTTCATGAGCTGACGTGATTAAACATAAGTAGCAGGGCTTTCCACAAGCGCCGGCTACCGGCGACTATTATTTTTATAGCCTATAGGCTATAAATATTATTTTCCGATTTTAACAAAATGAAATGTTTTTCAAACAGACTGACAATAATGTCAAACTGAACCGCACTCATTAAAGTTGTGATTCGCTCTGCTTGTACTGACAATAACCACAAATTACTCCCTGCCCCGACATGTGTGTGTGTGTGTGCGCGCGCTCAGCGGTGTGGAGGCGACAGAAGCAGAGCTCACCAGATGCTTCTGTCACTATAAAAACGGTACGTCCTTACTTACTCAGGCTATCCACTGCAAAATTTCGTCAGTTTAATCAGTGCATATTAAAAAGAGAGACGCCAAAAGAAAGCCTAACCGCGTCGCATCGTTTAGCCCAAAACGATGTCCTACCGGTAATCCAGTCTTCTCTTCAAGCGTTCAGTTAGCACCACCTGCGACATGTGAGAGTGTATTTTCATTCATTCATTTCACCAGTGTATATGATCGTGGCTATGGCCTAACAGCCGCCGCCGCCGCTCCCCCCTGCTGGCTACTCATTTAATATGGCTGGCTAGTCTGTGCCTTAGTGGAAAGCCCTGGAGTAGACCTGATCCCTGCTTGTCATTTCTGCAAATAGCTGATCATTTGTCTGCTGTTTGGTGGCCTGAAACAAAAAACACATTATCTTATTTTCAAATTGAACATTATTCATTAAAGTTGGTGTTGTTGCAGGGCTGCTCTGTTGAAAACCATGCACTTGCTTTTATATTTGTGTTTATGTTATAAAAAGCATATATGGTTGTGACAATGTGGAATTATGTGCTGCAGGAACCATGTTGATTAAAGCCAGACTTGGTGATGTCCAAAAATTTGTAAGAATAACAGAGCCAGAGCTGAAAGAGTTTTTGATTGCAGGTAAGAAATTGACATTGGAATCAAGCTTTGCACTGGAAGCTTAAAGGTGCTAAGAGTAACTGTAATAGTAACTTTTGAGTACAAATGTTACCATCTCTAATCACATTGAGTAACTCTGAATGCATGCTTTGTTCAAAAGTAATGTTCCAGATTCATTGGATATTTGTGAGTGTTAGACCAACATGAATTCATAAGTCTGGTTTACACAAGCATTTGTCTTTTCCTGTAGCATTTGCAAAGTTCGGTGTGCCAGCTGTGACAGAAGGTGTGAAGGTTTTGGACAGTTCGGGGACTGAGTTGGATGACGATGTATTTGAGGATGTAGTTAAGGATCCCTCAGCTGGAGTGCTAACCATCAAATATGACACTGGTTTGTCTCAGTTACATTTGTAATTTATATTACAGTATTTAATGGACATGCTAGTTACTGGTGGTTAATGTTTTTCCTTCTATCTGCTTCTCCTATCGTGGTCAGAATCTGTCTCCATGGCATGTCCTGAGCAGTCTGAACCACCATCCCTTGATTCGTCTGATTCTCAAGATACAGTCATCCTTTCAGAGAGTCCTTCCGGTAAACGGCAGAGGCTGGACACAGAAGCCAAGCACGTAAGAATTAACACACAAACACCAAAGCAGAACAGGAATTATTTTTAGGCCACCAAGGCCATAAAAAAGAATGTAGTGTTATATTAATGATCATTTGTTTTTAAGTTCTTTTTTAAAATCCCTACTTATTAATGGGATGTATTCTCAAAATGCTGAAATGTTTTGCTCTTTGTTTGAAGTTGGTGGAATCCATTCTTACCAAGAAACCTGGTGGGGAACGCATAATAAATGAATATAATCGAAGCAAGTCCCTGACAGATGAAACCAGAAGGAAAATGGTGAACATACTGGCAGCTGACATGACGGAGAAGAATGGGTAATTTGTAAATAGTTTTTAGTTAACTCAATGTAGCTTTTAGATTAAATTCAAATCTTTGTTAAATCCAGTGCATGTAAGAAATCTTTACTTTTTTAATCTTGCAGTACATCACCCCCCAGACAGATGAAAGAAATGTATGCCAGAGGAATTGTGAGCTTATTCCCCTACCTCAGTGATCCATTCTCCAGGACCGGTTATGTAAGTCACACACTATAATGGCTCTTTTTTGTAGAGATGCACCGATCAGGATTTTTGGGGCCGATCACCGATCACCGATCACTCAAAGCAGTATCTGCCGATCCCGATATTGCCGATCACCGATCACAGCGTCAAATCCATAAATTTGGCGTCTGGGTTGCTGCACGCTCCTTATGTTTCTCTGCCTTAGCAGCAGCCAACTCAGGCCATGTCCATACGTACCAAAACGATCTTTTTTCCCTCCGTCTTCCTTGGCATCGTTTCAAGAATATTTGCGTCCACACGGATCCATTGAAAACGACTCAAAACGCTGTAGTTCATATTCCAGGCATATAGATGGCACTGTTTCTGCTACGGAAATCCACCAAAAACGGGGAAGAAGAGACGGAGCATGCGTATAAAGCTTGTATACAAACAGACAGTAGAAGAAGAAACCGAGCACAACAAGAAGACGAAAATGGCTAGTGCAAGGAAACCATAAGCTTGTTTTGCAATATCTTCTCCAGCACAAACACAAGCATGTAGTCCGCCATTGTTGTTGTTGCTGTTATGAGACGTCACGGGGTTCAGAGGTCGAAGGCTAGAGGTTGAGGGGTGGGGCGATGACATCATCGATACGCAAAGTATGCGGATTCGCCGTCCACACGTGAACGCAACGGGAGCGTTTTCGGATTTTTTCACCCTGGGACCAGGTTTCCAAAAAGTGCGTTTTCGGCACTGCGTTTTCAGGATCCGTGTGGACGATCGGCCAAAACGATGCAAAACATGTGCGCTTTCACCAAAAAACGTTTCCGTCTGGACGGCCCCTCAGTGTGTTTTTTTCCTCTCCCCCTCCCTCCTCGCCTGCCCGCCTTTCAATGTAGAGACTGTCACTCCCCCTTAAAGAGACCTGGGTCTGAGAAGTGGGAATGCATGCAGTCAATGCACACACACACACAAACAAGTCAATGCACTGTCTCTATATTGAAACGTCATCTGATCGGCCTGTTTTGATCTATTTTGAGAACTCCGATAAAAACCGGTAGGGGCATTATCGGCCGATTGCGATCGGTTGCCGATCGATCGGTGCATCTCTACTTTTTTGTTGTGTCCAAAATCACTTGGAAGCACCTTAACTTTAAAAAAAATCTCATTAATGGAGTGTCTGTTTTTGTTATCCTTTCACCCTCCAAGGAGCATTATTATGATGGCGAGAGTGGCACTGGGTACTTGGCCTGGAGGATTAAAACTATTCAGAGATCCACTGCTAGAGACAGACGATCATCATATGGAGGTAACGCTATAATAAGAAGATCTGAAACATTGTTGTTGTTTTTTTTGCCTGTACGTTTATATGGTTGTCAAAATATGGTATTTTTCCATATTGTGTAGCATCATCTGAAGGGGCATCTCATGAAGATGGGCCTGGAGGACCAGCTGCCAGACGAGAGCCCCAGTTTGTTCCAGAGACTGTCCTGAGTGAAAATGAGTGTAAGGAAGCAATCGCACTGATTAAACATTCAGCTGATGAGGACACAATCAAGAAGAAGATGAAGCTGACATTTGACTTCCGCCGCAACATGGTCCTCGACCCACAGCAGTCGAGCAACGTACTGTCTGTCTTTCCACATTTCAAAGACGTCAAAGGCTTGGTAATTGATTTTCATTATTTTGACAGTGTTTTGAAAATTTCATAATTATGTAAAAAGTATGTGTGTATTTTAGTGACAGTCTAACAATTAACACAATTCATCTGGCTGTGAAATCTTGAAGTTCTCCGTTATCCTCACCCTAGGTGGAACAGGATTTTGTTCTGATGTTTGGGGAGGATGTCTCTGGCAAGTTTCTGGAGAAATGGACGACCACATTCAAGAAAAAGATCATCCAACAATGCAGAAAGCTTCCATCCACCAGTGATCTTGAAGATCTCCTCCTGGCAGCTGATATTCCTGAGGATGGCACTGAAGTGGATGACGACATTGGTAAGTATGACTTGCTAGTGAAATTGCAGAATCACTGAATTTTGGTGATGGTCCACTTAACATCAGGTTTGTGTTGTTACAGGTTGGGACAGTGACCTCTCATCGATTTTGCTGCTGTTACACCTGATTCCACCCACTGCCCAGGGTCGGAGGAGACCAGGAAAGGTGTCTGCTTCCCAAGCAGAGAAGCATCTTGTGGTCTTCAAGAAGGTTTGTATTTGTTCCTAATTTTATTTTTACATTTTATTCGAGTATGTTTCACTGAGGGAGCCTTGGTTTTGCAGGTCATGATCACATACACACACACACACAGTTAAATACTATACATAGTACATACACATGGAAGCTGATTTTTTTGAGTGTAATATTACAACCATGTAATTGTAATAGTCTCGCCATGTATTTGTGTTTTGTTTTCTCAGACAGGAACCAACATCCAGGAACATCTTGACTCCTTCACGACAAGCACACAACCCTACCTCCTGGCTGTAGGACGAAGGAAGAAAGAAGTCCACCAGTTCTTTGTCATACTTGACAAAAATTCCATCAGTTGCAGGTCGGCCTCCTCACTTGGTGCTTTCGACGAACTGTTCAAGGCGCATTATGTTTTTGCCACCACATACGATCCCATGCTGTACAACATGTTCACGTTCATCCAGACCACTGTGTACAACATAGATGTTGGCAAAGTGAAGGAGAGTCCCCGTGTCGCAGAAGTTCGGGCTAGGTTGCTTCATTAGTACTTGAGCGGATCTGTTTAACATGAAGTGTTTTGTTTGTCAGACTGAGTTAACTTGCGCAAATACACTTGTTAGGCATTTACGAGTAGTTCATGGTTACTTGGATGGAAAAAATCTTCGCCTTAGATGTGCTCAGTCCGGATGTGGCCGTGTGCTTGGAACTTTTTCTGGGTTTAGGAAACATTTAAACTCCAAACACACTGACAATATTGACCAACAGGTTAATAATGATGTCAATTTAAGCAGAGCAGATGTTGGTGATGTAGGAGAGCTGGTGACAGCTAATGTAGAGGAGACAGCCACAACATCTACCCCGTTGACAAAGTCCAGTAGCAGCACTTTAGATATGTGTGCTACTGCTATTGCACAACTCAAAGCAGATGGATTGAGTCAGTCTAATGTTAAGAGGTTTGTCTCATCCATGCAAGAAGTGATTTTTGAGATTCACAGTCAGGCTAAGGATGTAGCTTTACAGTGCTTGTCTCCACAGGATACAGAAAATAGGAACAAAATAGAACAATCCTTCCAAACGTTGGAAAATCCATTCACACCTTTAAATTCAGAGGCAAAACTTAACAAACACTTAAGAGAGAAATGGGGACTTGTTGAGCCTGTTCAAAAAGTGCTTGGCACAAGATTTGACAGCAGAAGAAACAAAACTACTGGGACATATGACCAAGTCATTGTAACCGATATGTTTGCATATGTTCCTATTTTGGAAACACTGAAGAGTATTTTACAAAAAAAGGAATTTGCAGACATGTTCAAGCCCAGGTATATTCCCAAGGAAGGTGTGTATGCAGACTTGAGAGATGCCACCTATTTTAAAGAAAGTCCCCTATTTTCTATAGAAAAAGATGCCTTGCAGATTCAGCTGTTTTATGACGACTTTGAAACTGCAAATGTCCTGGGATCCAAAAAGGGTTTACATAAATTAGGTGCTATATATTTTACTTTAAGAAATTTCCCCCCAATCTTTAATTCATCTTTGATTAATATTCATTTGTGTGCTCTATTCCATGCACATGACATCAAGAAATACAGTTTTAATTTGATACTTGAACCACTTATTAATGATCTGAAAGTGCTTGAGACAGAGGGACTGCAAATTCCATTTTTTGAACATGCGATTCACGGTACTGTAGTTCAGGTAACTGGGGACAATCTTGGTTTGCATGGTCTATTTGGCTTTGTGGAGTCATTTGGGGCTCGATATTGCTGTCGTTTCTGTCTCCTTGAGAAACACTGTTTTCAAACTGTATTCTGTGAAGATGATCCAGAAGTTGTTTTAAGAACTGTTGATGCACATGCACAGCACTGTCAGACTGTACAAACAGATCCTAGGCTGCCTCATGTATATGGTGTGAAACGCGTTTGTCTGTTGAATTCACTTCAGTATTTCAACATAGCCAACAACTTCTCTGTAGATATAATGCATGACATTTTAGAGGGGGTTGGTCCGTTTGAGGTGAAACTGATTCTGAAGTACATTCAAGGCAACTTCCTAAGTGCTGAACAAGTGGCTGGTAGAATACATGCATATGACTATGGTTTCAATCAGCAGCGAAACCGTCCACCACTGTCAACAGATAAGATGATGGATGGAAGTAATGATTTGGGGTTGAATGCCATACAGTCTTGGTGCTTGTTACGCAATATGCCTTTGCTATTTGGTGATTTGATCGAGACAGATGATAAACACTGGCATCTCCTACTTTTGCTTCTACATATTGTTAACATTGTATTTTCCCCAGTCCTGTCAGAAGGCGTGACCATATACCTCAAACATTTAATCATTGAACATCATCGGCTGTTTAAGCAATTATTTCCTGAAATAAATCTCTTGCCAAAGCATCACTTCATGATACATTACCCTCGTAGCATAAGGCACATTGGTCCGATTTTGCACACATGGTGCATGCGTTACGAAGCCAAACATAAATTCTTCAAGCAACAATTAAAAAGCTTTAAAAACATTACAAAAACATTAGCCAAAAAGCACCAAAGTTATATGGCAATCTATCATGAATCCTTTAGCAAGGAAAGACTAATTTTAGGTCCAGGAAAAATGGTGACACTCAATGAGTTAAAACAGGGTGCAGCAATTGCTGCAAAATTTGGAACTGTTTTGTCAACCAGTGTGTTTTCTGCCAAATGGATAAAATATCATGGTACAGAGTACCGTTATGACTTCATTATATGTACTGAGGTAGCATGTGAGATGCCTGTATTTTGTAAGATTGACACGATTGCTGTAAAAGATGACTGTGTTTTGCTCTGTGGAAAATTGATGGAAACCATGTGTTTTGATGACCATTACCACGCCTTTAAGGTCAAGCTGCATCCAGACAAGGTTCTAAAAGTGTTGCACATAAATGATCTTTTTTACTTCAAACCATTTGATGTTCAAATGAAGTATGGTACAACAGATATGGCCTTATTTGTTGTTCCATATTGCCATTTTATGCAGACCTAGGGTCAGTGTTCTAAAGTGGTGACGTGTTAGGCTGACCAAAAGTTAACTGTTGTTTTTAATGTAATGTTTTTATGCAGACTTAAGGCACACCTGCAACCATCTATACCTCATAAATGTTATATTTACAGTTCACTTGGAGCCCTGTAATGGCACGGCAAGTACACTGTTACATGACCTTACTGTTACTGTTATATTGTGGCTTGTGTTTTTCCAAAGGTTTTCCAAAAGTGAATGTGAACAAGTTGTACTGTGCCTGGCACGGCAGGCACAGCCATTTTGTACAACTGGTTGATTGCAAATGTTAAATGCAGTTTCAAAAGGTGCTTTTGTGCAATAAAAAGTGAAAAGTTAAATGCATTTTTGTGGTAACTTGTTTTTATTCAATGGTACATGTAGAGGCAATTTGACACTACAAAAGTGTAAAAATAACACTGTATATTTATCTGTGCAGTGTTAATGACTGTTAGGATTTGACTCTATCTGAGTTGTTTTTTCACAGCAACAGAGTAAATCATCAACACAGTAGTGTGTAAAATTAACACTTATATGAGCCTCCAGTGTTAACCTTTAATAACTCAATGCAGTGTTAAAAAGCATTAGAATCGGAGTCAAATTGTCACCACAGCAGAGTAACTTATCAACACTGCTGAGAATCATATTTACTCTCTCCAGAGTTATTAACCTGTAGTGTTAAGTTTCATTAACACTGTACGGTGTTAGCCAGTGTTAATTTTTTACTCAATTTTGAGTTAATTTTACTCTGTAATTTTAACACTATGGAAAGAGTTAATTTAACACCAATTCTGATAAGGACCAAATACACTCGGACACAGTGTTAAATTTAACTCTTTAAGTGTTGATTTAACACTGCAAAATTTACTGTGTAAGTGCTACTCATGGTGGATTCATGTTGGGCCTCTCTTTAAATAACTTAACAAAGAGTCGGTCTAGACCTGCTCTTTCTGTAAAGTGTCTCGAGATAACCCTGGTTATGATTTGGCGCTATACAAATAAAATTTGATTGATTGATTTTGATTGATGATTTATATTATATTATATTTATAAAAGTCTATATTTTATTTTTCTATGAAAATCCTACTTATTATACCTTTAAACTGGAGCATTGTATAACATTTTTACTATTATCCATGTAGGTCTGCTGTGCAAGGAACGTAACATTGCAGATGGTAATAATAATTCTGAACTCACTGACTATGAAGTTACTGACCCTGTGATTATTTGCTGCTCCTTTGCTTTGCCCAACACATTTTGGAGGAAATGTAATTACAGCCTGGCAAAGTCTTTTTTTTTTCGGCCCAAAAGGTTTTACCAACATGCAACAATTTTACTTTTGCACTGATCTCTTTTTTTAATGGATGCAGATATGATAGTTTGCTGTTTGTGTCCTGTATTGTTTTGTCACATTTATGCTTCTATAACACCTGATAATGTTAGGGAAAGATTGGGCCTCATACAAACACATCTCAAGTGGTAAAAAAGATGTGCAACCTACATTAACAAGCAAAACTAAAGGTATGTGTAACATTTTACCATATCAGTGAAGTAACCCACAACATGGCTTACCAACATCACCTCGTAGCCTTATGGTACAGTATTCTCCTCCCCTGCTACCATTTGTTCTTGAATGTAACTCATATACAGTAAGTCATTAGTCTTAAACATTAGCCTTAAACATTGGACAGCATTGATGACTGATCATCAAATATTGGACATTGATGACAGGTCCCCTGAAAGGACTACTTAACCTGCAGAGTTTGTTCTGTTGTCTGCTGGTTTCCTAAAGTGGAACTGGAAGCTTCTGTTTTGTTTTTGTTGTCTGTAGGGGACATTTTTGAATGAAGTTAGTACAGAAAGTAAAACAGGTGAGCTTATAGCAATTTCAGGGTGTGTCTGTGTATTGAAAAATGTTTTTGGATGAGGTCCGGTTGTTTTTCTTTAGCTTTTAAACCAGGACTGACGACAAGTTCTGTAGTTCCTCTCTAATTCAAAGTTTGGACTTCTACAGGTCGTTGACACCGAAGCAGTCTACATCTGGTGCTGAAGCCTGTGTAATACAGTAAGGCAAATAAGTGGACCTTGAATTGAGTTTTAGCTAAACATTGAAGAGGTCAAAGTTTGCTGTATTACAACAACAGGGTTCTCTCTGGACCTTAACCAAGTGCTTTAAGTTGGCTTAATGGAAAATAAAAAATGTTTAAATCGTATAAATTTAATGCATTTCCAAGTAATATTGTACATGTGTGTTTGTAATGAACATAACGTTATTGATTAACTTTAGGATCAACAGATCAATGTCATTTGAAAATGTTCGGACAGGGTTATATGTAATACAACTTCTGCCAAGTTGTTGTGCAGACAAACAGTGTTCTGATCTTAACATCTGCTGCGTAAACAAACCAAAGTCCCACAGAACGGGAGAATGCTTTCGATTTTAACAAGCCTAAATGACACTTACTGTCAGCGATTTGGTTCGAATGGTATTTTGGTGACATTTGTAACTTTCACAATAACTTATGTCAATATGTATAATTGATTTGAGCATCTGATCTTAACTTGACTTTGAATTTGTGCAGAAATCTGTGCTTGTACGAAGCATTCGTGTTAAGTATGTTCACTGTTTAGATTGTTATAAGGCACAGTAGTGTGAAAGTTGAGAGAAAAAGTGAAGGCAGCAGGATGAGGGAGGGTGATCACTGGTGCAGCGACTCCCTGAGGATGAAGGGTTTTTATTAAAAACAGATGAGAAGAATGCACCACAACTTCTCTCCCTCTCGTTGCCTCTGTGTGTAATTTTTTGTCTCCCTCCCTCCCCCATTCTCTTTCCCCCTTCCCCCGCCTCTCCACCCACCACTGGGATTTACGTGTCATATTGAGACTGGATAGACTGTACCTGAGAAGTTTATCTAACTCACAGCTCAAAGTACAGCTTGTCCATTTAGATGAGATGCAAGGAGAGCGGGAAAGACGCACTGCTTCCTTCTGTCTCTCTGACTTTACATGAAGTGAGTGTTTCCTGACAACATGACTCAAGATAAAGTCGTTTTTGCTCCTTCATAATCCTAAAATAGCAAAATTCAGGCGTCATTTGGGCTCTAGTTTTGTGTTTTTTCTTACCATTGTCAGTGTGTTCTTATGCTGTGCACATAATCAAATAGATACTTATACGCATATGGTGTTAATATTGATTATTTATCTAACAATTCACTTATTGTGTAATAAAACTTTTTCCTGATCAATGTGCTCATGTGTGTCTACTTGGATTTGAATTTCCTTTCCCTCCCAGTAGCCAAGACAGCTATGTCGATGTTTGTGACTGAACAGTAACACTGCCTGCAAAGAACAATAGTAGCTGTTGTGAATGTGTTAAGAATGTTTTTTGACATTTTTGTGGAAAAAGTATGAAAGCTTCTAGTCTCTAGCTGGCTGTTTCCCGGGGTCATGGTTGAATATTTTAGGGCAGGAGGTGGTAAGTGATACACTGCCACTGTGTGTGATCATAGCCCAGTGTTAAATGTTTATTACACTTATAGTTATTTCATTCTTTTTTTCACATTTTGAATATATGTGATGATTCAGGTGACTAAATTAATAGCAGAATTTAAATTCTTCATTTATGTTTCATCATACTGCTCAAATATTTGTAAAATGTTTGAGCAGTATGTTGACGTTGACCGAACATTTTAAGGATGTTTATCATTTCAGATAAAGTTCTTGTAACGTTAAATCTTAAACTAAGACAAAAAGTTTTAACTGCAACATTCTGAGGATATTTTCAGGATGTTAGTATGGCCTGAACTATCAGAACGTGATTTATAAAATGTTCCTGAAATGTGATTTGAATATTCTCACTGCAAATTGAATGTTCTCCGACAATTAAAAACATTGCACGTAACATTCTCAGAACGTTCTTAGAGCAAAACATTTCTAGCTGGGATGCAGCAGATGTCAATCTACAACATGCAACATATTCCTACCTGTGGCTTACTCAGGAAGTTAGAAAAAAAACAAAATAACAGAATCAGGGCACTTATTTTCTCCTGAGTGCCATGGGTAATAAGTTTCAGATTATTTATGTAACATTTTCTTTTCTTTACCTCATGATAAGCTCATGTATTATTCGTTATTTCAAAAGGGGCCAGCAGGCTGTCGAGTTTGTATTCCACTTAGGTAAATGGAAGCTAACAAGCTAGGTTACGTTTATCTTTCACTCTGAAGCGAGAGCTGGTAAGTCTCACCCTCAAATTCCACAGCATCCTTCTCCCGCACGTTCCGTGTGCGCTGCGACCTCCGGAGTCGATCACGCCCATTCAAGTCAATACTCATGATTCTAGAGCACGCGCTGCGGTCCATGTCCGGTGCGTCCCAAAAGCGCCTCTCCGCTCTGCTACCCTAAAGATACGAGCAGGGTCTATTTTTGACGGAGGCCGCTTCAAGCACGCGTCAAGCTGAACAGAGCAGATCGTTCCAAAAAGGAAGTCACACACGAAAACAGCATGCAGCATCCGGTCATTTCAAAATAAAACGCCATGTACAGACCGGTACAGACTCCCATTTTTTTTCGTTTTTATAACAACAACACAATGAAATATTAAAAAAAAAAAAAAAAAAATTAATTAAGTATTGTACTCAGCCATGGTAGAAGCAAAAAATCACAGAATGATCTCGAAATGAGCAGATAATCAACCTCCGAGGTGCAAACTGAACTGTTGTTTGTGTGTTGCTCTGTTTAACACTGATGTTATCGCATGATTTCACAATTCTCGCACGATCTTGTGATCTCGTGAATCCAGCTGCCTGGGCCAGCGCTCCGCTGCTCTGCAGATCAGACACGCTTCCTGTGGGCGAGGGCGTAACTTGCTAACAGTAGCACCGATTACAGACTTTTCATTCACGTTAATTCAACTTAATCAATGTTGCTGATGTGTTCTCTGGCACAACAGTGATTAAGAACTGTTGTTAGCATCCACCAGGATATAATACCAATCAAACTCCAGGACTAAGATTTAGCAGTGCCAAAAATCCACTCTGTCTTGTGAACCATAATATAGAGGATGCTATCACACAGTAGTAAAATAAATAAAATGTGTATTTCTTCTTTTTTGTTCATTACATCTGTGTTGAAATTAGTACAAACATTTGCTTTCAACAAATGCTGCTCATACTTCTTTCTTAGCAAATATCAATGTTGGTTCTTACTCTGTGAACACTGACTGAATCACTGTATGTCTCCTTGTAATAACACATGCAAGTGTACTCCACGTTCTTTCTAGTAGATCAAGTTTCAATCTGATTTATTTTGCCTCTACTGTGTCATCGAATCATCTTACCTTGTCTTTCTGCAGTCACTCCCTCTCTTCCATGTGCAGGAGGGCTGTGTCTCAGCAGCTCAGGGAGGTGATTTCTGCTGCTGCAACTGATAAGACCAAAAATGTCTTTAAACTTTAAACTGTCTTTGGCTGTCCTGTGGTGCAGTTAGCAAAGAAAAGCAACAAAACATGTTGAAAGATCAGTGCATTTCTGCTGACGGTAACTTCATATGACAGGTATATCTTAACAATAAGATTAACTTCATAATGCTGGCAGACTTACCATGATAGTCCGTTCTTAAAGTTTCCCCTCTGTGTGACACTGAGTCATTTACACTGATTCACACTGGCATTAATGGTTTTATACGGATGATATAGAATTGCGACTGCAGTGCCACCCTGACCGAGGAAGGTTGACTTAATCTGCTTCATTTGATTAAAATATGAAGGAATTCAAATTTTGTAATGTAGTATCCAGTCCTGCCAGGTAATGTGGTCTGGATGGATGATAACAGTCACACTGAGAGGAAAAGATTAATGGTTGAAAATCCCAAAAATGTGGTATTAAAGTAATTTTTTGGGTATCTATGAAATGGGCCACCACCTACAATATTCCAGTAAGGAATTGGTCCAGAAAGGGAATGAATGTTCTAAGTCACCAAGGCTCTGCCCTTTACTGGCCTCTACACTCCTTCAATCACACGCACATAATCACCCACTGAACACGGTGAGCCATCTCCGTGAGGATGTCTACCGACTGGCTCGCCCAGCTCAGGCAACTTTTGTCTAGTCCCCACTTCCGGAAAGTTGGCAGTGTGTCGAGCTTTCCTGGCAGCAGCCATTGAAGACAAAAATGACCCGGTTGCAGGTCTGGTGGATTTTCTCCCATTGCAGGATCACACGGAGACTGTGTATCCCAGCATATTCCTGGTCCTATGACACTTCAGACCCCTGATACAGAGGAAGCACATGTTGGTGATGACTGACAATTGCACCTCGGTAGCTAACTTCAACAGGCAGGGTGGAGTTCGGTTCCGCTGCCCTGTTGAGGATGGCAGGGAGCCTATGGGTATGGGCCTCAGAGCACTTATTGTCTCTGAAGGCATTCACATTCCATGGTGACTCAGATGGTGAGTTCAGCTCTGGACATCCCCCAGTTCTCGGGGACGCTGTCTCAAGAAGCGGGCAGAGTAGCCGCTTTGCCCACTGTAGGCCAAACTCTCCAGGCTTGGCTCCTAAGAGGGACAGGCTGAGGAGGGCTGGATTATCTGTACAGGTTGGGCAGACCATTAAAGCAGCGAGAACGGGATCAACCACTGCCTGTAACAGGGCAAAGTGGTTGGGGTTTCAACGTTGGTGCAAGGAAAGGAGACTAGATCCCCTGTAGTGTGCAGTTGGTTCTATTCTCTCATTTCTGCAGTGTTTGTGAACACTCTACACGTAGTGTGGCAGTGTCGGCGGCCTTGTTAGGTGGGGTGATTAGGCATATGTAAATGCATATGTACCACAGCATCGTGGTCCTTGCCCTGTCTGTTCTTACGGTTTTATTGCTTGGACATGTCGGGCTCCTTTTCTGGATCTGTGCTCTCTGGAACAACACAGAATTCCTGAAAAGGGATGGGTGCGTGTCAGTTATTTAACATTTGACTTCCATCTGGGCAGGATACCTACATTTTTCCATACTCCTTAATGACCTGGGGAATGGGTGTGCAGAGGGTCAGGTCTTTTGACCCCTGCAAAGTCAGGCCATGGCTCTACCGCATTCAGTTGTATACTTCCTGGGTTGGTTGGGGCCCCTACTTCTCAGCTTTGGTGGCCTAGGTTTTACAGAGGTAGGAGGGCTGTGACACCTGACCTTTATTTGGCCGGTGGCACGGGTGTGGTTGGTTCGATGTTATGACAGAGTGTTCATTCATCGGGGCGCCACCCACTGCCCATAGAGTCTAGAGGAGGGTAGAGCCTGTGTGATTTAGAACGAAGGTCATGATTGTATAACCCTAGTTCTATAAGCACAGGCGGAGCCCTGCACAAAGGGGCCCTGTCGCTCCTGCTCCGCTCCCTGAAGAGGGTGTAGGATTGCAGGCAGCGGTGTTTGCTGCCTTATATACTGAGACGGCACAAGTATTCAGGTAGGCATGCCTTGGTGGGTCGGCTATATTTATGCAAAATTCAGTGTGTGTATGTGCGCGTGATTGGAGGAGTGTAGTACCCATAGAGTCCAGTAAAGGGCTCCGCCTGTGCTTACAGAACTAGGGTAATGATATCATAACCTTCGTTATTGTACCCACCCCAATACCAGTTGCTGTAACTGAATTTAGCTGAAGGAGCTGACTGTTAATAAACAGTGATTGTTATTGTAGATAAGGCAACTCAAGAATAAGTGTGCATGCAGCTTTACACAAAACACAAAACATCAGAAATGTAATAAACGGTTTAAACACTGTTTTACTCTAGTTTGAGTCGCAAATGTTAGTATGTCCCATACGATGAACTCACTGAATTAATTAAACAACATTTACATATTGGATATCAGTAAAAATTCTGTGCATCCCTAAACTAATAACTAGATTACCTTACCTTAGGGTAAGGGTAAGTAGATTGTCTTTAACGTGCCATTTACCTCAAGCACATCAAGTGTTTAACTGGGAATCAACATTTAATGCAAGATGTGAGCACGATTTGTCCAATGAAACTGTCTCCAACCTGTCTCACCCCTTCTGTCATTAGAACAGTCTGTCTGTGAGCAGCAGACTAGAAGGACATGGTCACGCCAGGTGGACTGACTATTGTACAGAAGGATCCGACAGGAATAAAACAAGCAGGAAAAATAAATGATCTTAAACTGCAAACCTCTTGTTCAAATTTTACAGTTTATATTGTTAACTGTGAGCTGCTAATGTTAGTCTTCACAGGTGAAGCGACAACGACTAGGGGAGTGATTTTCTATGGTGGGTGGTGGAACATGCCTCCTGTCACATTTGGAAAATTATTTAGAAGAATCACCCATTCCGCCCCTCTTTCATCCTCCCCCTTTATACCCATCCTTCTTTGTAGCCTTTTGCTCTGTCTTTTTCTGGTTGCAGGGTAATAAATTGGTTGACACCAGACATTTAAGGCGCCGATGGAAATATCACACCCAAATATCACGCTGACCCCCAGCAGCCCTCTCATCGCCCGCAGGACATCGCCCTGCTTTGTTCTTCACACACGAAGGACAAGAAACAGATACAGCAAAAAAGAGGGATGGAAGGAGAAGCAGAGAGGCGGAGAGGAAGATCTGAGAAAGATGTTTCAAAAAGAGGAAGAGGATACAGGTGGAAACGGGGGCGGATGAAGACAACAGAATCAGGTGTTTGATTATTGTAATTTCCTCTCCCAGTCTCTCCCTCTCTGAGGGGTCTGAGCATCATTAAAAGCTCATTTATACTTCTCCCAAAGCCCTCCCCCTCTGCATTGATTACATGTCTCATTGATGCTCCGGTGATTAAGATGGTGATCGTCATTCGTCTGTACATTGACCTACCGATCAACACACTTTTCATTATGAGCAAACTTTACAAGCCCTCATGTTGTGCCATCGAGTTAATCCACACACACTCTCAAAGTGCATAGTGTTTTTTATTTGTGCAGAATTAGTTGGGTCCTCAGAGGAAGAGAAAATGCAATTAGGCGTATGGACTAAAAGTTTTAGTTGCTTCTTCAGTTTCTTTTAATTTGTCCATCAACATAAATGGAAGGGGACATTAGATAATCATTATGTTTCATTAATTAGTTTTAAATTACACCTCTCAGCTACTAGGAACGTGTTTCACAGAACCACACACAAGGAAACAGTTAAGTGGTCTTTATTTAAGACAAACTAGTATTTGAGAAATTAATCTAATTAAATGATTAAATCTGCTTCATCACCGATCATTTCTGATGTTGTAAAGCGCTCTGCAAACTGAACATTCACGATAATCTGCCTCTGATACATCTGCTGAAGCTTTGCACATAGTGCCCACAGTGTCCACTGGATGCAGCAGCATGTTGTTCACGGTCCATCTTATTATCCAGCGACTGTCTGCTGCCATTGCGTCCATGTGCCAATATCCACTGGGCATGTAAGAGGAGTATCAGTACCCGCTCAGTCACAGCTGTTTTCTCCACGCTGCTATTCTTACATGTCTGCGCAGCTTGGGTCAACAAAGAGTGAAGTTTATTCAAGTGACTATATGTTTTGGAATAAACATTTAAATGATCAAACAGAGCCACAAAGCACATGGTACAGTTCAAGAAGTTGCAAATGTATATTCAGTAAAGTATTGTCAAAATAGTTTTTAACTAAATGGATATTTTGCTATGTCCCTGTAGGACTTGTTAAAACTTTGGGATGCATGTCACCTTGTGTCATATACACACGCTACAATAACTTATTACATTACATATTTTTATTATCCCTGAGGCGCAATTTGTTTTACAGCCTGCAGTATCACACAGCCATCACACAAACAATAGAAAGAAAGAAAAAAAAATGGGACATCAGAAAACACACTGAATTGGTTAAAAGTGCAGTGGCAAAAGAATAAATATCATAAATATCACATTGAGCTGTTTAAAAGGGTCATGGCGGTCTCCTGCGTGCCGGTAGGGTGTATCTGTGGCCAGACATGAGCAACAAGAACTCCTTTCATCTTGACTGGGCCTTTTTACTATCAGCCTCATACACTTTTGTTCATTTTCAAGTATCAGCATGCTTAAAGCTCCTGTGAGGAATTTTTTGCTGGTTAAGAAAGAGACCGAAATTAATTCTGATTCCTCAATATGACCTACAAAAGCAAACAGACCATCAGCGACAATCCCTGAAAATCCCTGAAACCGCTGGCAGGGGGTAGGTGTCAGACGAAGCAGCTAATTGCACGCTGCCTTTGTTTACATATTCCAGTGCAAATGCATATGACTGTTAATGAAAGCACTATGAGATTTTTTGTTAAAAACCACCACTTAAGCATGCACAGGAAAAAATCAACAAAGAAATCAGAGGTACGGCTTTGTCCACAGGGGGTGCCAAAAATTGACAGACACATAAAGTTCCTCACAGGAGCTTTAAATGCTAAACTCAGTTTGTGTACTAGGTTAACATTACACATGCTAAACATTAGCTTTGTTAGTATTGCCATTGTGAGAAAAAATCCAACCCAAAACCCAATCCTAAGTGCAAAAAGCTTACTTATTTGAATGTAGCTTTCCTGATATTGGGTTTGAATTTGAGTGATTAAGCTTGAAATATATATACATGTATATGTGCAATTCATATTCATATGCAATTCATTCTGGAAACCATTAATATTAATTGTAAAATCAGTTATGAGTACTTATTAACAGCTGCTGGAGTTAGGTGCATGATGCAGATGATCTAGTAAACTGTTGCAGGAGGGTGTTTAGCTTCGTGCTAATATAACACAGAAGCTATTTATAACTTTAAAAACAAGTAGAGTAATCTTAGTGAATGTTGCATTTGTATGCTAATTGCTAACTGTGGTTTTAAAGCATTTTGTTTCTCACTATTAAGTGACCAATTGAAATAATTGGTATTCAGATGGCAGCAGTTCTGCTTTTTACTCCATTTATGACTCAGACGATTCAAACGTACTGTCAGGTCTGCACCATGCTGATCATCACATGCACCATCGTTGTTTGCAGAGCCAGGCAGATGTCAATCAAAATGTGATCAGCCTCTCCCACAAAGTCTCTAATAGTTATAAATGTTTATTTTCAGTGAGATTCTGGTTGATGCTTAATGATATCAAATATTAAAGTTTGAGCTGGGGAGAGGGATGTCTGGGTCACCTTGCTTAGCCCGTTGCTACCGCGTCCCAGCCCCTGATACGCGAAAAAAAATGGATGGATGGATGGATTTATATCATACACACATTTTTACTCAGGCCAAATTCCCAGGCTTCCATCTAAAGATTATAAAGGTTTATTAATGCACTTGTTTTTGAGTTCACATCTTGAAGAATTCCAAATATAAGCTATCACCTGTTTGAACCCTCATCACAGGAATTAAACACTTCCTCTTCTTGTTGCGTACATGAATTAAACATGAGTAATAGGCAGGCGGTGTGCTGTTGAAGACAGAAACATTTGTTCATCTGTGAACAACTTCAGATGACATTTCAGATAACAACCTTTCCAGAGTGAACACCATGTATGTCATTTATTTAATCACTGATTGACTGATAAATTACCCGAAGGGAAAACGTGTTGATTGTGATGTAACAGATTGAAATAGTGATTTCATAGAGGGCTGCTGAGGAACAAATTGTTTCTCGTTGCCGAGTGAACAGGCTTTTTTTTTGCATTGCTTTGTGTTGCTGCATTTGATCTGTTTTGATTCCTTGACAGTTGGATTGAATGTGATGACAGCTCGGGGCCTGCGATGCTCTGTGTGTGTCTTGTGAAATTGGTAACGCTTGATTTTCCTGTTTCAGAGGCATAAAACCAGAGCAGCAATCTGTCTGTGCACAGGCAAACAGTCAAACCATCAAGGCAAGCTTTTTTTAAGATGTAAGATGTAGAAGGAAGGAATATTGCTTCTGATAGATCAAACCTAAAATCAATGAAGTCGGCACAAGGCAGGAATTCTCTCTCTCTATTACTCTCCTGCCCACAGACTCACAAGTACACGGGCTAATTAAAGAAAAGCCGGAGTGGAGGAGAATCCGACAGGCAGGTTTGCCGATGGGATGAAGGAGACTTTAGACTTCATAAAGGAAAGTGAGCAAATTGACCTCCTGAATGAGGGAACAGTTTCATTACATGTCCCCTGGGTGTGCAGGGTAATAAGGTTAAAGCTGGGGGCAAACACTACAGGATTAAAAGACACAAAGACACAGAGGCAGGGTGGAGAGAAGATGGAGATTCAGCCATTGTAGTGCTGTAATGACTGCCAACCACATTCTAGCTGGTTTACAAGAATCAGACTCCTTCAACATAAACTAGATTATATTCACGTGTAAAGTTAGCTCAAAGGTTCAGGCTCTCTGACTGATCTGTTCAGTGAGGTGGACACTTTACTGGTGTTTACTGGTGTCAACAACAGCTTTCTTAAATTATGACTCTGTGGCTCTCCTTTCCCTCAAAGGGAATGGCCTTGAGGATGGTTTTATAAGTCACTGTTATGTATTAAATTAAAAATATAAATACGTACGCCCCCTCCAGGACACCGCCTGTGGTGTACTCCATGAAACCCAACAACCAATACTGACTTATCCATTCAACCAAACCTTGTTTTTTTCCAGACCTTACCAAGTTAGTGTTGGTGCCTAAACCTCACAAGGTACTCGGAGGCTTGGACTGGAAGGCTTATCAAAACGTTGTAAGAGATGAACACTGAGTGAATATAGCTTACTAACAAGTGGAGCACCTAGACACATACTAAGGTTATGTTAGCAGCAGCTCGGCTCCCAGGTTCTCCAGACGTTCTGTTTTGTGAAGCATTGCACTAACTTTTTGCCTTCATTGAGTACAGTGATGAGTGACAGGAAACATGGGGAGGAGAGATGGGGGATGACATGCATCAAGGGGCCGAGGCTGGAGTCAAACCAGGGACCGACTAAACCAGCACCCCAGACAAATACCCCTCATTCTCTAATAGCATGTTGTTTGCTGTCATTAAGTGATAAACTTTCCTGAAATCAGATCTTCTTATGAAGTTATTATAACAGAGGCTGAGGAACAGGACCACGCCTCCCTCACTAACTCCATCACCACCTGTGCCTCCCTAATGCAGTTACCTTTGCGTACACACATAAGCCTGCCTAACGCCTTCTCTCCGGTTCGTCCCAGTTTTCGAAACCCTTCCCTTCAAACCCCATCCCTAACCTCTCTCTATCTTAACACAGGAAACACACACAGGAAGCGCATTTAGACGTACCCCCACCTTGAGTCTTGACCCCCGGGTTCCCTGACGGCTCTAGCTAACTCGAATCCATTCGACCCCCTTTCATCCCCCCTAACCTCAACCTTTAAACATACTCCAAATAAACTACTTTTATACTGTACGATGGCGTGGTCTTGTTAGTGAACTGCGTTTTAAAACAGTAGTTACTCGCAGAGATGTGGACTTGAGACTTGGTGACTTGGACTCGAGTCGACTCGAGTCACTGTTTTGATGACTTGCGACTTGACTTGACAAAAAATGTTGTTTGAATGTTAGCTGTAAAATATAAAATGATATAATTCAATGTTGTCAAGTTTATCTATCAACTATCAAGTATTTATGCAGCGCAAACTGGGAATCATGATTGGACGACTCAAAAAGCTTCCCGGTGAGTGACTGTCATGAACATTCCACGATATCGTCACTTTTGTTTGTAACAGAATGATTTCACAAAAGCATGGCCATCTACATTGCAAGCAAGCTTTTAACACTGCTCAATGCTTTTCTTCGACACAGGCTGCAGGAATGTAACAGAATGTTTGATGTGTTTCTTTGTCAAAGCAAAGGTTGAATAAAAAAAAAAGTCTTACAAAGAAAACTGTTTGAAAAAGTGGGAGCTTTTTAGCTGGCCTGGGTCATCCGTCAGTCCTGAATCTTTTATAGCACAGCTCAATGACCTACTGCTCACACCACATCTCTCTCACACACACACACACACGGACTGATAATGGACAGTCCGAAACAGTAAACTAGAACACATACACACACATAGACACACACAAACACTTGCCCACACACACGGACTGGAGATGGGCAGTCAGTAAAGACGGGCACACACACACAGAGTAGCCTCCTGTTACCCCCACACAAATGCAATCCCTGGCTGCATGGGCAATGATAGTTCACCACACACACACACACACACACACACACACACACACACACACACATACAAGCACACACACACAAGCACACACACACACACACACACACACACACACTCACACACACACACACACACACACACACACACACACACACACAGCATGCATCCAGAGTGAATAGTGCTGGTTTGAAGGGCAGAGGGGCAGGGTTGAGAGGTGACCAGTGTCCAGGTGTGCCTCTCCAATTATCTGCTGCTGCTGCTGCCTCTCAAAAGAACGCACACATACACAAGCACACACATGCAACCACACACAAAAACACACCCACCCAGCTCATATTCCCCTCTCATCTCTCTCCTCCGCACAATTAAAGTACCTCCTTGCTCCAGCACCTGGTCTCCCTCTGCAGAGAGGAGAGGGAGGCAGGTACAGAAGGAGAAAGATCAATTTGATATCCTGTTTGTATTGTCTCTCTCTCTCTCTTGTCTGCATCTCAGACTTTTATTTCTTCTTTTTTGATTTGAAGAGGCATAGCAACCTGTGAGAGACGACCCGCCTGTGCCTCTGGTCCTATTTGGCATGCCAGTGACTGCTATTTGACTTTGACAATATGTAATCCGTGAGGAAGAGGGGGACACGCCAATGGAGGAGGAGGAGAAAAGAGGAGACAGAGAAGGAATTGTCTGAAAACTGATGGGTTTATGTGGAGAGGCGGAAGAGGAGGCGGGAAAGAAAGAAAAGGTGGAGGTCAGTGGGGGGAAATTGTTAAACAAACAGAGAAAGTAATAACAGGAGCAGAACGTGGGAACATTGTGGGGGATGAAAAGAAAAGGGGGAATGGGAGCAGATCAAAGCGGAGAGGGAGCAAGTGAACTACACAGACGAGGGGAGGAGAGAGCCGCTTTCTGCCAATGGTGTGAGAGAAAAGGACGTCCACTGCAATGTTCTTCACCTCCAGCTTCAACAGGAAGTGTGTGTGCTATCATGGGACACGTACTTCCTGTTGGATGTGAAATGTGTTCCTCACCCTGCAGCTTCCTCACATGCTGCAGTAAGAGCAAACCTGCAGAGAGACCTGTACATGTATTAATCTTAATCAATTTAATATTGCCAATGTGCGAAGGGATAGTACAGGAACTGAAAAATTGAGACCTTCCCCAACTTCCTCTACTGGTCATAACAACCTATGGGCTGATTCCTATGTAAAGCACTCGGGCTGGTTTACCCGCGAAAAGAAGAGCATGTGACGTATATGCGCGCTCTCCCCGCCTCACTGCCTAGAGCTAATTCTCCGCCCCTAAACTCAACAGTGTGCAACACGAGACAAAGCAAGCTGAGAAATGGAGACGGATATTACCAACAAATGACAGCACACACAACAACACCAACACAAACTACACACAACAATAAAAAACAAAAAAAAGTTTTATCTAGTGACGCCCGTCTAACATCGCCACAAAGCATCTGAAATATATATCATTTTGATATTGTGGTTTTACCTGGCTAATGTTAGCTAGTGCTTGTGATGATTTTTTGGTTTTGCCGGCGTAATTTGCCGTTTGGTTATGAGGCACAATGCCAGAGTCATGCAGTGTATTTACCTAAGACCTAGTTGGCCAACCTTAGCATCCTCACTAATGTTATCACTACCAAAATACTATCTGTGTGTGTCAGTTATTTAGCTTGACAAATAACTTCACCTGCTAACATGACAGACACATTGATTTTTCAGTAAATTATGTAGCAGAACAAAGCAAATGTGTATAAGTACCAAATGTTTTCTATTAGCCAATATCTTTGCATTATCTGCCTAGGCTAAGGTTAGCCAGCTAGCTGTAAGCTAGCAACAAGCTACCGTTTTCAAACAAGCAAACATTAGCTTGTTTGGTTTCACAGACGATTTGCCGGTTAGCCAATGTAGCAAAATAACATCATGTGGATAACATCAGCTTGTGCAAGAAGGTTGACTGCAGTTCACTCAACAGCCAACGGTGTCACTAACAACGAGTTATACAATGCACCTTTAAATGATTAAGGTTGCAGGTTAACAACCGAACAACCAGGCTTAGTGCCCAATCAGACGGAGCGCGTTTTAGTAGCTGGGTTTTTTTTGGTCATTGTTTTTAATGAAAGGGACGCTTTTTGCACGCTGCTTTTGCATTACAGAGCACCTCGCGTTTTTCCGCTCTGTGCGGCTCATGTTTTTGAGGAAACGCTCTGAGCGTCTCGAGTTGAAAAAACTTCAACCCAAAGCAGAAAAGCGACATCATTGGCATCTTTTTCTGATTGTCCAATCAGATGAATGTAGACGCGGGCCTTCTGTCAGTTTGCAATATAACGGTTAGTTTAATGAAACCTATGATTCGCTGGTTGCCTTAACAACAGTAGAATAAAATGGCGCAGCGAGCTGCTCTTTTTTTAACCGTAGGCTTCAACAAAAAAGGCAGTGCGGTGCACCTCGCATTTTACAGCCTGCAAAACGCGTTCTGTCTGATCGGGCCCTAATATAACAGGGCCAGGGGTTCTTTTCTTTCCTAAATTTGTAAATTAATTTACAACATAACACATTTTTTTGGCATCCAATTTTCAGAGGTATAAAAAGGGCTCTCTTACAGAATGTGTTGCATGCCAGGATAATACTGCATTCAAGATTGAATTGCTCCAGCACCAAAGGAGTGTTAGCTTTGGACCTTATATGAGATAGTCATTTTACTAGATTTATACATAGTTGCTTGTTTACTATAACGTTTCATCGTTCATAGGAAGTGATGTTGAAGACTGCAGAAGAATCTATGTTTTGTTTAACTTGACAGTATTTTGGCCCCTTGATGATGAACAGGTTTAAAAGTTTTTACTTTTTTCACACATTTTTCCTGTAAGTACTTACCTGTAATTTTGGACCTCACATTAAACAGACCACGCTTCTTCTGTACTGTGCGTGGCTATGATCCCTCATTCATTAATGTTCTTCAGGTTATGCAGTGCAAATTACGGAGTTTCAGACAGTGTGGTGTAGTTCACACATTTCAATGACAAATTATAAAACTATTACATTCTGTCTCCTCTTCTGACAAAAGTAGCACATGAAGCACTGCATGTATGTCTCCACGACATGTACACCTGTGGCACATCATAATCAGCACTTGGCAGCACATTGGGGGCTGCTGTTGATTCACAAATGTGAGTTTGCGACAAATTCAATTTATTTTTCTTTCAGGAAAAAATAGTAAATGAGACTAAATTTCTACTGAACCAAACTGGAAGTTCATCACTGTTACTTATTATTTGTACTATCGCCTGGTAAGTTCAGTTTAATTCTTCGTATTTGACAATAATAAAAACAAATCAAAAAGCAGACCTACATGGGGTCATAGCAGTCAGTGTGGAGGAGCACTTTTTTAAATTACATGAGAGGAGCAGACATGATTTGCAATATCAAGTATCACACCCACAGACACCCACCTGCACCCTGTTAACAAGTGCTCTCCAGGTGCAACACAAACGTGTAACAAAAGTGTGTTCTGACCCATGCACCTTCAGGGTGCTGCCAGTAGATGGTTCCTGCACATCCTGCTAGCACATTAGCATACAAAGTGTTAAGCTACACTTCACCCCTCTTTGTCCCCACCTCTCTCTCTTCCTCTCTTTATGCACAGCTGGTTCCTGCAGGTACGGTGACACATGTATGTGGTAATGTAGGTGTGATTACAGTGTAATTCCACACACTGAAATGCAGCGGTCCTTGTCGCTTTAAGTTATTAATAACAGACCTTAATCTCAGTGGCATATGTGTGTGCACATATTTGTCTTTATTCATCCGCCATCTGCACTGTTCGTGAGTATGTACTGTAAGTGTGTGTGTGTGTGTGTGTGTGTGTGTGTGTGTGTGACTGGCCCCCCGGATGTGCGTAACATCATTAACGATGGAACCGTCCTCTTAGGTAAGTGAAGTGGTCCATCTCTGTCAGGTTAGCTTCTCACCTGCCTTCCCCACCCCCAACCCTACACACACACACACACACACACACACTGGAAGAATAGGCACACAGATATACACATGTGCAGTACAGCACGGACACATTCATACAAAAACAGCAGAACCCTAAAGAAGCAGAGAAAGCAGGACACATGTAACACATGAAACTGTGCGAATGGTCAGAGGCTGTGCTGCATGAACCTGGAGTTAGTATTGTTTTTATCTGCAGACACCCAGAGACGGGAGGTAACAGAAAATAAATAATAATGATACATTTTATTTATAGGCGCCTTTCAAAACACTCAAGGTCACCTTACAAGGATAAATCAACAAAATGAACAAAGACAAATTTACAGTGTATAAAATCATTATATACAGAGGCTTAGTGAATACTTGTTTAGTGTACTTAAGTAGAGTTTCCAGGAATCTAAACTTCAGATTTAAAGTTTTTTTACTTTCCCCCCTTTCAACAAAAATGATCTGCTTATTTTTTTTTACATTTTCAAAAGAGGATTGTTACTTTAGCCTCAAAGCCTTTAAGGGGAATAGTCGATTAATTCCTCATCATTGTAGCTCACCTTCCCAACATTAAGACCAATTTCAACCTATATGGATTAGACAATAACTCTCAGAAAAGGTTCCTTTACGGTTCCATGCAGAACGGGAACACGTTCGCCAAAGAGACATCCCAAAAACATCCCGGAGGAGTGGCGGCAGTTATAGTCACACAGATTAGCTCCTGATTAATACCCATATTTTTACATAACCACATGGGTTGTATGCTCCTATCCTCTTAAACAACCCTCAGGACAATCTTCCAAATGAATGCCCCAACTGAAGGCACACACCCTATTGTTATAATGGCCCACATCTCTAACACACAAACTCGAGGTTAACATTGTGAAACTCAGGCAGTTTGATTAGGGTTAGGTTTACGTACATAAGTTTAGTTAAAAGATCTTGGTTTGGGTTAAAAGGACTCTTGTACAATGGTTCAATTACGTAAGTGGCTTACATTGCATACATGAACTAAGTGACGTTACATGATGTAAGTGACATCCATCCATCCATCATCTATACCGCCTATCCTGTTCAGGGTCAAGGGAGGGCTGGAGCCTGTCCCAGCTGTCATTGGGCGAAAGGCGGGGTTACACCCTGGACTGGTCACCAACCTTTCACGCTCACACCCACACCTATGGGCAATTTAGAGTCACCAATGAACCTAAGGAGCATGTCTTTGCACTGTGGGAGGATCCGGAGACCCCAGAGAGAACCCACGTAGGCACAGGGAGAACATGCAAACTCCACACAGACAGGCCCACTCTGTCATGTAAGTGACATTACACATCTAAATTCAAAGAAGTCAACCTGGACTTAAGGTTTCACATGAGTAGAACCTCATTTACCTGGATGAAAGTCTTATTTATTTTCTCCATCCATCACCATCGACCTACACCTCCAGTGGACTAATAGTTCTGAACGTGACTTCCACCTTTTCTCTTTATTACAGCCACTGGAGGTCAGCACCTAAATATTAACAAAACTTTGGGTTGTTATGAGCTGATGCACAGATGATGTATATCGTTATATTTAGGTGAGGACGGTCTCTAAAGACGTGATTGTCCAACAAGCTCATGTAGGTGTGAAGCTCAACTGTTCTCTGTACTGTGTAAATTCAGTCTGTTACTGCTCTGAACTTTGTCATTCATTACAAAACTGTTCACATACTGTTATGGCAGAATCTAACTACATATTACATTCTCCTTTTGAGATAGTCACTGAGTCACATTAGTTGAGTCATATACTCTTGCCTTGATTTGGCTTCCAAACACGGCCGACTACACAATGGACCCTGACCACGCATTTTATCACTTGTGTGAGGTTCATTCAGAGGGTGGAATTAGATTCTTTGTGGACAATTCCAGCACCAACGTCCATAGCAAACACAGAAAGAAGTGCACTCTCTATGAAGCAGGATTGTAGAGGTGTGAAGGTCAGGGGTGTCAGACTTTTATTCAGCCGACATCGGCCCTTTTATTCACAAAAACCACAATCTTACCCAAACCTTGATCATGCCAGAAGTGCAGGATTTTAAAGAGAGCAAGAATCTGAAAATTGTGCTGTTACAGCTGTATGTGTTCCCTGCACTGTGTGTCCCTTTTGCCTTTCTGTTGTCTTCCCAGCTCTTCCCTGCAGATTGCACAATGAGGTTCACCTGGTCTTGGATGCTTAAAAACCCCAGACATGGCATCTGAAGGGGAGAGGCTTCTGGAGTGGGGACTGCTCTGGTTCTGCCTCTCAGGCTGAGATTTTGTGTTGTTGTGTTCTAGTTGCTTTTGTTAGCCTTCAGTTAATTTGGTTGTTAGTATTGTCTTCAATAAATCCCTTAGTTTTGACTTTTTTAAGGTGTTTCCTGTGAGTTTGATGGGTCAATTGTGGATAGTTGTTAGCCCCATAGGGCCACCTTAGGGTGGGGCATAACAGTGCTGTTGGATGAAAATAAGAGTCATCTATGAATGTAACCAAGGGTTTTGCAGAATTTTCATTATTCATGCAAATGCTGCGATTGTTTGTGGAGAAGCAGCGTGGTATTTTACTCCACTACAGCACACAAGACAGGATTAATTAAGCAGCTGTTGTGCCTTATGCTCGTTGTTCCTGACGCTCCGTGTCTGTGGGATCTGGCTTTTGAGTTTGATTGTGGCATTACAGATTTATTTGTTCATGTACTAATGACCTGTTGTAAACAATCTAATTAAAAGAGATTATACTTGGAATTTTCACTTGCACACATTAGCCAGAAATGTTTCATTGTGCTAAAAAGAGCCAGGCTGGGACATAGTGCTATTGTCAGTGTGAACGCTTTGTGGTTCTGTGTAATATTTTGCAGGCATTTGGGCGGTTTGCAGCCGAGTGTGAAGCGGTTGGGATGAGAGTCAGCACCTCCAAGTCTGACGCCATGATTCTCTGCCAGAAAACGGTGGATTGCCCCCTCCGGGTGGGGAGTAAGATTCTGCCTCAAGTGAAGGAGTTTAAGTATCTCAGGGTCTTGTTCACGAGTGAGGGTAAAATGGATCGTGAGATTGTCAGGCAGATCGGTGCAGCATCAGCAGTAATACTGCCGTTGTACTGGACCGTTGTGGTGAAGAGGGAGCTGAGCCTGAAGGCAAAGCTTTTGATTTAAGGAGTAAAGAGTTTGGACATCCGGAGGGAGGTCGGAGTAGAGCCGCTACTCCTGCGCATCGAAAGGAGCCAGTTGAGGTGGTTCAGGCATCTGATTAGGATGCTTCCTGGGCGCCTCTCTTCAGAGGTTTTCCAGGCACGTCCAACTGGTCTGGGAAAGCCTTGGAATCCCCCAGGAGGAGCTGGAAAATGTTGCAGGGGAGAGGGACGTCTGGGTCACCTTACTTAGCCTGGTGCCACCACGACCCTGCCCCGGATTAGCGGAAGATAATGGATGGATGGATGGATGGATGGATTGATGGATGATAAAAGTCTTGCACTAAATTGAATCTTCATGTCTTTCACCAAATAAACTTACTTACATATTTGTCCAATAATAATTTTCATCATAAATCAAAACAGATTGTTTTGAAATGTCAGCATGATAAATAAATTCTTCATTATAGATTTCACTCAGTATCAGTTTCTGTGTCCTGCAGGAGACACTTATAGAAAGAGTTATATGTCATAAATTCTTAATGTGCAAGGAGAAACCAGTCACAACACACACACACACTCACACACAAACACACAACACAGAGCTCTGTAGGTCTTTACTTAATGAGCTTCAAACGCAGCTCTCCCCTGCTGCGCTGAACAGGGAGAGAAAGATGGACGCATTAGAGAGGAGATGAGGGAGGAGGAGAGCAGAGGAGGGAGGGAGGGAGAGGTGGAGACATTTGAGAGGTGTGGAAGAGGAAAATGGAAGGAGAAGAGATGAGGGAGACAAAGTGGGGAGGAGAGGGGGAGCGTGATGTCTGAAGTGTGTGGACGAGTTATTGCTGTATTTATGTTTGTTGGTCTTTATGTTGTGTTATTGTGAGTGCTTAAAAGGATTTTTTCTCTGTTGAATTGAACTTCTCACATGAATCTGGATGTGAAAGGGAGGAACGCCGTGTCCTAGAGTTCCTGTTATTGTTGGAGAAAAATTTGGTTTCACCTTGGCTTCACGGAACATTTCTGAATGCAGCACAGCTCCACTGAATCCTGAATCAGCTCTGATTTTAGACCAATTTAAAGGGCGAGTGTGTTAGTCTTACTCTGTGTATATCTATACATATCAACGCAAAGACAATTCTGCTTTCATATCAAACTTTGTGCTGCCATTTCCACAACATATTACAAAATGTTTCCCGCAGGAGAGTCCGATTCTTCCTGCATGTCTTATTAGCTGCTTCATTATGGTCTCTACTCTCCTTTAAAACAGAGCAAGAGGGAGAAAATGACTGCAGCTCCTTTTAATGTCTCCGCCTGGTGACACTTCTGTATTTTACCTTTAAAACATTGTAACTCAGCTTTATGTGAGTGATTCTCTGAGAGGTTTTTGGCTGTAGTCTGTAAGTCAGCTCAAGTTAAGCTCTGACACTTTGTCACTTAACAAAAGCTGAAAGTCTTTCCATCAATTACCGAAACCGCCTCTGCAACAGCATCAACAACAACTTTATTTATCATTTATTATGCCATGTGTAACAATGTCGTAAAATTAACATATGTTGTCACGAAGCACTTCTACTCCTTTGAGCTCAAGATTCAGCACATATGTCTCACTAACTGTTTACATTATGGCGGGTCCATGTCAGATAGCTTAAAGTTTGTCGTCTTGAAACAGAATCTGACATCAAAAAGAATAAAAGGTGACTAAGATATGTGTGAACTTTTGCGTGGAGAGCATGATCCATCTGAGGAAATATCTGAAACTCAAAAGTGGAGAAAAACTTAAATTTAACAGATACAATAACCCAACTACAAGTCGAAATACTCAACTAAATGGAAAACCCTTAAACTCCCTTGTGTAGTTTCTGTAACATACTATAAAAGGTGAGAATGGCGATGGTGCCAAATTTTTCATTTTATCCTATCTCTTTAAAGCCCCCCTCCAGTGAAAATCAAGTGTTTAACCTTGTAAACATATCCATGTGGTGTTCTTCATGTGCTACAAGACAGATCAGGGACAACATCAGCAGTCATCTCCATGGCTGGGCCTGTCTGCTTTTAAACTGCAGTATACCAAGGACAGGCTGAACAACACGCTTTCACATTGGCAGGTTTGAGACGTCACAAACCTAAGGAGCCAATCCTGTTAAAGGACGGGGTGACGCTATGCATATCATTATGTAAAACCTACACTGCTGATGCGCGAGACAGCTGTAACCGTCATCCTAATTTTTGAAAACTCACTTCTGACTACTAACGTTAATGTTACTAAAAATGACTATAGTAATATAGCACATAATGAATATAGCTGGACGATGCGTCTCCATCTGCTCCCACTGTACGAAAGCGATGCCAAAATAGCCCCTGTTATGGGCGCTGCCATCTTGTGATGTTGAAGTCATTTGGAGCCAGAGACTGCGCAGTAGAGATCGTTGGGTGGCGCCGCCGTAGCCACTTCCGCTAACCAAAACACACACTTAGCTTACTGAAAAAACAGCAAGGATCTCGCTCGCGGACGTGTTTAACAGCAGAACAGCTTCTCTGTTAGTCTGAGGTTAACGTTCACAGGTATGGAAACTTCAATGGCTGTAGCGATTGTTTTAGTTATGTTTCCTCTCGACTAATCCGGAACAGATCAGCTGCAGGAGCCATATTTGTCAACAGAGCTGTCAATCATCATTTTTACAGCATCAAATAACTAATTAAAAATAAACTTCCCAGAAAAATGAACACTTGGACATAAATCAGCATGATAAGAACTAACTTTAATAACAGAAACCATGTTTGAGAAAAATGTATTTGAGTTGTGTTTTGATTTTATAGTTTGACTCATGTCCCATCTGTTAACATGGAGGAGGCGGGCTTTATGACCTATACTGCAGCCAGTCAGCAGGGGGCGCTTGAAATGTTTTGACTTCACTTTTAGGGAGCTGTCGTGTCGTCCATATTTTTATACAGTCTATGGTTACTACCGAGATAACATTAGCAACACGTTACTAGCTGACTGATAAGGTAGTCGCGCCGTTGCATTTCTAACGGTAACATTGTAACAAGTTAGAGAGCAATACATAAAATACATTACCATTCTGGTCCACTTGTATGCGACCCTATCCAATTTGCTTCTCTTTTTCTACTGAATCGCTTTCCGGTTCGAATGACCCATTACCACCTGCCATTGTGTAGCGTACAGAAGCTAAATAGGAAAATCCAAGTTCGATGGGCAGAGTCAAAGGTGAGCTACAGGCGCGGAACGGAGGGGGCGGTTGGATATGTGCATAGTGGGCGGGGGACTATGCAGATTCAGGAATTTTTAATGACTGAGAAGGAGGAGATGCCTTGAGAGGAATTTTTTTATTTTTTTAAGATGATTTTTTTGGCTTTTTATGGCTTTATTTTAGAGAAGACAGTGGATAGTGGCGGAAATGGGGGAAGAGAGAGTGGGAATGACACGCACCAAAGGGCAGAGGGTCAGAGTTGAACCCAGGGCCGCCGCATTGAGGACTGTAGCCTCTGTGTGTGGTTAACCGCTGAGCTAAACTGGCGCCTAAGGGAGGATTTTCACAAGGTAATTAAATGTATTTTGCAGAAAAAAAATATCAGGCACAATTTATTATTTCAAGCATTTTAACATGACTGCAGCTGCTCTTTATAAAGAAATGTATTAGAATTATTAAATTATCACAAGAAAAACAACGTATTATTTTTTAGATGACAGAAACTTGTGATCTAGAAAACGTGTTTTGTTTTTTGTTTTTTACGGAAGCCCTACGCTGACATACATTAGCTTAGGGCTTCCATAAAAATGAAATGACTGCAATCTTTTTTTCATTAACTAGCCTTTATTAACATAGTAAATACACTTTAGAGATCATGACATCATTCGTATCAATTCTTGTGCAACACGAAATACAAAAAGAAACAACATAAACTGTTTCACCACAGCTTTGGAAAGTATTCAGTTTAGTGTTTTAGATTTTTATTAACTACATGAGATTATGAGACAGTGTTACATAAATGAACACAAACACATTATAAAGAATAGCTGCTTGATTTTTATTAATTAATGCTGCAACAAAGAAGCAGCATGTATAACATCTGTAAATTATTTTATAATTTCATGGTTTTCATGGTATATTTGCATCTGTATGATTGTTATCTGCATTCTAAATTAAATATTAAACAAGTTTCCATATGTGAAAGTAGGAAATGCATTTTTAAAACAATATTAATTATAATACAAATTATTGCAGTCATTTATGTGTTCTCTAAGGGGATGGAGACCTGGGTGTTAATACTCGGCCTTCTCGCTTCTGTCATCATGTATTCACTTTCAGTATGGCCCTCCCACGTCAGTGTGTGTGTGCGTGTGTGTGTGTGTGTGTGTGTGTGTGTGTGTGTGTGTGTGTGTGTGTGTGTGATTTTGTTGTGACTTTCCTCCTCAGACTCTTGTCAGTAGCAGCTGACTGTTGTGTGACCGCTCTCTGCCTCTTTCCATTTACCATCCACCTCCTGAACGCTGCGGTTGGTTTGAAAAGCATGTTGGTGCTCCGCGGCAGCCTTGACATGCTCAAACACACGCATGGTTAGTGTGTGTCACTGCCTTTGTCTCCTGCCTTTTTTATCCTTTCCACTCTTGTTTTTTCACAACAGACACTCTCACAGATACACACGACCCCCCTGTCCCATGTTCTGTGTGCTGGTCTGGGCTCCAGCTCCAATTACCTGGTGGCCACGGCAGCAGGGCCCTAAATGTGTTGTAACACTGAAAAGGCATGTCTGCAACGGATCGCCCAGTGGGAGGGAAGGAAGAGGATGAGGAGAGCGAGGGAGGGAGAGAGAGAGGGAAAAGTGAATGCTGTGCTGGAAGAAGAGTGGAAGGCGTAGGGATGAAAAACAAGGGGGTTTGAATGAGAAAGCTGGGAGAGAGAAATGCATGACGGGAGAAGAAGAGGAGGAGGTCCTGGAAGAGAGTCAGAAGGGGGTCAGAAGAAATGTGCCTCCTGCCGCTGGCCAGCGGAAAATTTAAGAAGAGAAGAAGAAAACAAAGGACGAGACGGAGTAACGATGCAAATTAGTCTCTGTTTTGTGAAGTGTTCTCAATTTTTATTGCAGAATGCAGGTGGGGTTGTTTGAATGGATGTATGTTAACATGCTGATAGTATTTAATGTGTGTTTCTCTCAGGTGTACCTTTTACTCTCATCCCACAGTTTCACATTATTAATCTCTCTGTATCTTCTGTCATATTCTCGCCCTTCTGTATATTTTTCTCCCGTCTCCCTCTCTAAAACCGCCTTTCTCCTCTCTTCCCGCTTGTCTCCTTTCAGCTCGTGAGGAGAAAAAGGATAAGGCGAGGAGGAGGAGGAGACAGAGGAGAAGGAAAGCAGGCAGAATAAAGGCCGGGAGTGGGTGAGAATGAAAAGGAGCTGTCATTTCCTCCACAGCTTAGGGAATGATCTCACTGAGCCAAATACAAAATAGTATTTGTCAGATTTATTGAAAATAGAAATAAAGGCACATTTGCATTATTAGTCTATTTTTGTTCCCAGAAACAAAAAATGTAAAATCAAAGGGTCAGCAAAAGACAAAGCACAATTTCATTTTGGTATCAAGAATTAAATATGTTTTTGCATCACAGCAGTGTTTGACAGGAAGTGGTTGGAAAGGTATTTCTGCTGCATTCAACAGAACGAGTGAAACACCACGGCTACTTGTTAACACTGATGAATATAAACACTGAACCCCCCAATTTGGAAATCATAAGCAGTATATGAATGTTTAATAAATAGCTTTAAACCACTATTATGTATGTGTACGTACATGTTCGGTTTTTTTAAGTGTTAATTAAAATATTTGTCACCAATTAAACCTCCCATGAAGAATCTGGTACTGGTGTATTTACAAATAATGACTGATAAAAAACCCTGAATTACTCTAATTATATATAAAGACATTTGATTACACTTACTGAGTTTGTAAAACTCACTATTTAAAAGCCAGTCTGAAACCATTTTAAGATATGTTGTTTCTCAGGGCCTTCATCAGCAGCTCAGCTGTCGTGAAAAGTGAAGAAATGTATTTAAAGAAGAATAAACAGTTCTTTTATAAATGTTATAACTGACTTATATTTAATGTAATATTTAATAATATGATTAAATATACTATCATAACATATTCATAATTATCACGGTACAAAAAAAGATATTTCAAATTTTCAGACCAGCTCAGATCGTCGGTTTGTAAAATATGATTTAAATTCCCTTAAATTCCCTTAAATTACAGGCCCGCCTCACTGAAGGGTTTAACAAGGCTTTGTCACTTTTAGTCTTCACAAACAGGAGGCGTAAACATCCACCAACTCATCATTTATCTTTAAGTCAAACATATTGAAGATGTGTTTCTGTGAGTACTCAACAGTTTCCATTTTACCACCTGCCATGTCTGATAAATGGAGCCTTGTTAGGTGATGTGGTGATTTTTCATTCTTTTATTGTTTGTCTTTAAATATGTGTTTTTATTCTTCATCCTTTAAGTTCCATAAATTTACTAAATGGTCTATAAAGAAAAGCTGTGTGTTTGTGTCCATATTTTCACTTGTTCACACTAAACAACAGACAGCAAAACTTCAGACGTAGATGATTACATATGGAATTACTTTTATGTTTGTGAGTGTAATAAATATCATCGATAAACAACAAATACAACATTGTTAAGGTTTGTGTTTGTGCATCGACGCACATGAGGCAGAATAATGACACATAGATTACACAGTAAGTGACATGAGAGAGGACATAATGTGTCGTTACAACAGCAGCATTCAGCTCATTTTAAAGATGCTGACGGGTTTAATGGAGGAGGAGAGTCAGACACACCTGAGTCTCGACCATCCTGACCAACCCAATATGGTTACCTACTGCTCAGATTACACCGTATTATGTATATTATTGTACTCCTTCTATTTATGTGATTCTTTTATATTTAGTTGATCTGGAAAAATCTGTTGGTTTGACGCCTCTTTGCATTGTGTGATTTCGTTACTAACAGTATTAATACAGCACAGTAGGAAACTTGCATGTTTGATCTCTGCACACATCTGTAAATTAATGCACAAACTTTTTTTTTTTTCCTTGAAAGCTGTTATATTTGTTTCCACTCACAGAATGACTGCTAGTGTGAATATTAAGTTGCTCAACTTTACCATTTTAGCCATCTCTCACTGTTCTCAGTTTTTAGCTTTGTACCCTGTGGTTTCAGCAAAAATTAGAAAGGTGTAAAATCCCACTGTACACTACCTGCTCATCATCATGAAGCTAGCAGCTAGCATGTGAACATATTTGAGCATTTAGCAGCTACAGATCCAGAAGATATTTCCCTCAGGAGATACGGAGAGAAACACATAGCCTTAGAGAAGAGTGAATATTGAATTTATAATCATCAGGTCGCCAGAAACACAAACAGAATAAATGCAAATGGGTCTACATTTCTCTGAGATGTGTAATGTTTGCTAATAATTTAGCTTTATTGACTAAAAAAGTGATGAAATTGCAGTGTTGAGTAAACATTTTGTTTCCTCTGCCTCCAAGTGGCGCCGTGCCTTTCCCATGACTGGATTAGCTAATGAGACACCAAGGAGAAATAGCAGCTTCAACCTGTCACTCAAAGGAACCACACCCATAAATATGCAAAACTTTAAGCCTTGAAAACATTTAAATAGCTGAGTTGTATTGAAATTCCCCTCATCCAGTTATTGTACCAGGCTGTAAATGTGTTGTAATTCTGCTGTATAGTTGGATCTTTTAACATGGGGCCTAATGGGTATTGTCTTTCTTTGGAGCCAGCCTCAAGTGGCCACTCCGGGAACTGCAGTTTTTGGCTGCATTTCTCCGCCCTGGAGGTTGCTGCTTGGTCTTTCCACTCCAATACTTACAGCACCTGTACAAGACAACGTCATCAGTTCAGGAAAACTGTCCATCTTTGCACTTCAGTCGAACAGTTACCTATTATCGGTGTGAACAGTTATGGCGGCTCCATCAGCAGCAGTTCACAGACCTGCACCGGTAGTCATTATCCGTTTTCTCTGCTCTCCGTCAGCTCAACTTTTTTTCACTTTAAACAGACAAAATGTCCGTACATGTTCTTCTTTCGTCCTTCTGTCTTCTCACCCTCCGAGTCTTTGTTTTTCCACGTCTCCATATTTTCAGCATGAATCTTTGTGTTCTTCTTTAGCACGTGTGGGTGGGTGTACGTCTGTGTGTGTGTGTGTGTGTGGGTAAGTGACTGTTGGGGTGTGTGTCCAATGCCAGTCCCACATTCTGCATCACCATTCATCTCAATTTAGCAGAGCTCAATGTGTGACTCGCTGCTGTGTTTGCGCGTGTGTGTATGTGTGTGTGTGCGGCCATCACGGGCTGTAGATGTATAAATCATTGGTCGAGATTACGGCTGTTTTATTATTCATGATGCAGGCCTTTTATTGCCTGCGATATTTATCTCTTTCCTATCTCCCATGACCTGCGCGGGAAAGAGGGAGGATGAAGGAGGAGAGCGGGAGAAAGAGGGAGGAAGGAAAGTAAGTGTGCTCCTGCGTCGGGAGGGGGTGGGAAGCTTTAGCTGAGCTGTACATAAATAAATTTGTTAAGTGGGCGGGTGTGGTTAAGTATTTGTGTGTGAGCGTGAGTGTTACCGTCAATTCTCCCACCATGAGGCCCTGAAACCACACGCAGCAGTCCTGCAGAGCACATTCTGCTTTCCCGACTCTTCTCTCTTCTTCCTCCTCACATGTGCGACTTCTGTTCATTGTTATTTCCCCCTTTGTCTCTTGTGCAGTATTGTTTTGGTTGCAACGTCTGTCCTTGCTACTATAGTAAAAGTACAGTTTTTGGATTCATAAATTAGAGTGCATGTGTATTTCTCATGATGTAAGTGTAAGCACGCTGTATAATCTGTCTTTTGGCCTTCATATTCTTTTATTCTTTTTCTGTCCTGTCTCTTTAAAGGGTTCAAATGTTTTTTTCCTCCACTGTTGTACATGATTTATGCTGTAATGTTTTGCTATGACTGTGGATTTAAAGGATGTTTTGCCCCATTACATTAAGATCACTGAAATCTTAGCAAACAGGAAGTGCTTTTTTAAATGTAGCGGCCGTCTGAGCATCTCTTGAAATAAATAGGAGACATTCTCTCATTCAGATCTTTGTTTAAGCCTTAAAGGTCACTGAGGTTTCCTTCATTTCATCAAATTCCTGCACAATTCACACAAATCAAAAGAGGACAAAAATCTGTGAAAAAAAAGCACACTGAGGAGAAGTGGTTCATCATTTTGAATTGCACAGAAGAAATTAGAGAGTTGCTCTTGAGTATGTGTCGTACAAATAGGCCCCAAAAGGCCCCGAAAGGATGGGGACAGAGGATCCCCTGCATACAATGCAGGCCATTTAACTAACTAAACCACAGTGCAATATAAATTATAAATATAGACTTAAAAAGGAAGCATGCTCCGTACAGTCATTTAAACAGTGTAGCCAGAAGGTACCTTTGAACAAAACTGTTGCTTTTCGATTGTAGAAACTATGAAATGTCCACAAAACAGCACCATAAACGTGCCTGCTGCTTACCAAGGATACCTGAAATACAGCAAGACATATAGGAGGTGCCTGCAACAAGAATCTTTTAAATATGGTCTTTTCTTGGTTAATTATTGCTTTTTAATTCATTTTCAAGTGAACCAGAATTTGAGTAATTATTAATAAAGATTTGAGCTCTGTCTCTGCCTTACGGGTACAAAAATCAGCTGGCATGGATTCTGCTGGGTTTTCATTTCATGTGGTGAGGCCATTTTTACTAAGTGGTCCCCAAGATACTGTAGTATGTCTCTGTCTCTGTCTGCACCTCACACACACACACACACACACACACACACACACACACACACGCACACACAAACAGTCATGCGGAACTAAAGAGGAGCATGTGTCGCAGGTCAGCCTCCCTTCCACCTCACAGGTGGCAGTCACAGCTGTTCACAGACACACACACGCACAAGCACACACACACACACACACACACACACACACACACACACACACACACACACACACACACACACACACACACAGAGAGAGAGAGAGAGTCTGGAGCCCCCTGTTGAAGCCCTGGCTGAGTTTTCATTTTGTCAGTGTGTCTGTTCTTATATTTTGACTTTTTGATATTTGCACTGTTCAACAGTGATTGTTGTTATGCTTTATGAATTCATGTCCTTTCCTGCCACTCTTTTGTCTACATGTCTCAAAGAAGAGCCTTATATATTAAATGCATCATGCAGAAACCCAACCAGAGGAATTCAGCAGACTCACAGTCACACATCACATCTACATGGCCAAAACTAAAGTAAAGGTAAGCAGTGCAGTCTAAGAGTCTAACTGTGGATATTGCTGTCACCCCTGTCTCTGCCTCTCACCCCCTCCCTCCACATATTACAACACAATGAACTTTAATAAAGACAATATTCCTTTGCTTTGTGCGTCTGGACCTCAAATAATGAAAAATATTGATTTGAAACATCTTTAAGTCGATATTACTCTCTGTCATCAGGGAGCACGGACGGACGAGAGCTCAGTGTCATGCTGCCATTCTGAAGCTTACAGCTCCATCTAGTGGCAGCTGATGGTCATAGGTAGGAGAACTGTGTTTGTAGCAACTGTGGCACATCTGTCTGTGTCCTCCGAACTACATTAATACATGTACAGTATAGATTATGTGTTGAAAAGTATATGTTTTGTTTTTTCCTTTTTGTTTTTTTTGTATTGAAAATCATGTCCCTTTGGTTATATATTTTCCATCTAGTGTGTGTGCATTGACCTGTACACCAACAGCTGCACCTCCAGTCATCAGTCCGTCAAGCTCCTGAAGTTCGCGAACGTCACCACCCTCATTGGACTCATCTCTGGTGAGGACGAGTCTGCCTACAGGTGGGAGATTGGCCATCTGGTGACCTGGTGTGGTGAGAACAACCTGGAGCTTAATGCTCTGAAGACACTGGAGATGTTTGTGGATTTTAGGAAGAAAGCAGTCACACCCGCCCCCATCACCATCAGTGACTCCACTGTGGAGTCTTTCCGCTTCCTGGGGACCATCATCAGCCGGGACTGAACATCGGCTCCCTCATCAAAAAGGGACAGCAGAGGATGTACTTCCTGCTGCAGCTGAAGAAGTTCAACCTGCCAAAGACAATGATGGTGCACTTTTACACCGCCATCATTGAGTCCATCCTCACCTGTTCCATCGCCGTCTGGTACGCTGCTGCCACTGCCAGGGACAAGCGCAGGCTGCAGCGTATCATCCGCTCTGCAGAGAGGGTGATTGGCTGCAATCTGCCATCTCTTGAGGACCTGTACACCTCCAGGACCCTGAGGCGTGCAGATAAGATTGGGGCCGACCCCTCTCACCCCGGTCACAGTCTCTTTGAGACCCTCCCCTCTGGCAAGAGGCTGCGCTCCATCAGGACCAAAACCTCCCGACACAGGAATAGTTTCTTCCCTTCTGTTGCCAGCCCAACACTATGAAACCTTACTTTTCCATGATAAAATGATCCTGCTCATTCAACAGTTTTAACAGGAAGCTAAAAATGCTGTTGTAGTGGTTGCTAAAGGAGAGGACACGTTCCCACACATTCAGACCACAGGTGGTAACTGTGGCTTCTTTATTTATTTTAATCATAAACTCGTCAGTAAAGGGTAAGATGAAAAGGTTTAACCTCAGTTCACAGCTGATTGTTACTTTGAGGTCCTGAGCTGCAGTGATGCATGTCACAGCTTCCTGTGGTAGAGTGATGCTAGCACGCACACAGAAGGTTCAGTAATCTGTCACTTCAGTTATATAGGCCTAACATACCAGAGATGAATATCACTGACAGTAATCTCATTCTGTACTTTCAGCAGGTGACTTGAAACATCAGCAGATTATTGCCTGAAGACATTCAAACTAGAGGATACACAGTATACACACACTCACATATGAAAACACACTGGTTGATTAGGGACTGTTGGAGGAGTGGGTGGGGAGGGGCTTTCCATGCTGTTTGACTTTTAAAAAAGGTAACCTCTCTTCCATCAAATATATATTTGGAACAAAATGCCACACCCTGCTCCCATGTATCAAAATATTATAAAAGTATTAATTTAATTACAAAACATTTAACTATAAATAAACTACAAGAGAAGCAAGGAACAAGGAATTTGAGAGTTTATCCAAATTTAAACATTGCCGAATTTATGGAAAACATAATAAAAGGGATAAGTAAGTGTAAAATGTAAAATCTTTCAAGCAATGGAAGGCCAACCTCACCTTTACAATCATTTGTGTACAGTCCCTTTAAGGCATATACCCAAAAATCTGTGTAGGTGCAGTGTCACCATCGCCATGATGAGCTCTGAGTCTTCTTTATTCAGTCTTTGTGATATTTCTGTGTACCTGACACAATGAAGCATGTGGGATGAAACCTCACAACTGTGTCCTTTCACTCACACATTTTTAAATGAAAAGTTACAACTACTATAATACTATACTTTTGTTCAATACACTGTCTTCACCGTATCTTCTCATTGCCTGGTCTGGCCACTAGCTATGTTGGCTAATGTTAGCTCATGTTAGCAGACTTTAGTGTGTTCTGAAGTCTGTTTGTTGACCTTTGTGTAGCTCTATAACCTCTTTGAATACACGCATTTTAGCACTTACCATTATCCTCAGGGAAGACAGAAAATCAAGTGTTGTTTTTTGAAGCTAATTATGACAAATTTTTTTTTTTTTTTTTTTTAACCATAAAGATCTTCCGATTAAAATATCTGCTGTGCATAGTAGAGTGTGGCTTCTTTGCTATGTCTGCTGAATTCAAGACCTAAAACTTACACTCACTTACACTTACTCTAATATAGCAAGGTGCTAAGGTGTATTAAGATCAATACATCAGTACATATTCCACACTTAACAGCCTCTCTACATAGTAATTTGTGTGGACTTTGTCCATGTAAGTTCATGAATTTGATCATGTTTGTTCACTGTACGAGGTGCCGTCTGTGTGTCTGTCATTGAGGGAGGGGATGAAGCAACATCAGTCACCTCCACCTCACATACCGTTGCCATGGAGAATACAGCACAACAATGTTTTAACGACCATAAGCCCCCTGTCTGCTGGAGGAAGGGTCCTGAAAGAAAAGGGTAGAGTTATCACTACTGTTTCTACTTATTAGGTGTTCTTAATGGTTCCTAAATGTATCTACAGTTGTACTTTGTAGAAAAAGAAAAAGAAAAAACTTATAGTCTAATTTTAGATTCCTTTTTTGCAGAAAATGTTGACACCTGTATTATTTGCCTTGTTACATTCAGGGTTCTTTTTTTTAATGTGGTTCAAGTCAACTGTGGATTAAATGAGACATGAGTTTGGGTTGTCAATAAGATTAAAGTTATTTTTTATTAATTGAAAAATTATAATTTCCTATGTTGTATTCAGACGTATGATTAAACCGTTACACCCATTGATTAATGTATTATTTAGATGTAACTGTTGTATGTCATATATTTATTGACATTTATATTATTCATGTAAAACTGTTTTATTCATCAGGAGTAAAAGCTGTTTTGGTTTCAATGAATGAGAAGGAAACTGTACAGGACATTAACAGGATCATTACTTTCAACAACAATCCTCACATACGATTGCTCTGCAAGGTACCCGAGCAATCATATAGTAAAGTTTGCAGATGACACAGCTGTGGTTGGACTGAAATCCAACAACGTCGAGTCTGTGTACAGGCAGCAGGTGGAAGAACTTGTGGACTTGGTGCAGAGCAAACAATCTCTGCATCAACGCGGGAAATACTAAGGAGATGGTTGTGGGCTTTAGGACGAGAGGCCACATCCCCTCTCCCCTCTTCATCGGAGGAGCAGTTGTAGAGATAGTGTTCACTTTTAGATACTTGGGCCTGCACATCTCCAATGACCTAGCGTGGGCCACAAACACAGTCGGGATCATAAGGAACACCCACAAACGCCTGTACTTGTTGAGTAGGCTGAAGCAGGCCAGCCTCAGCCCTGCTGTCCTGACTTCTTTTTACTGGTGTGTGGTGGAGAGCATACTGACATCCTCCAACAATGTTTGGTATGGGAACTGCTTTGGGGCTGAGAGGAAGGCACAGCAAAGAGTGGTTAAATCTGCTCAAAAAATAACCAACAGCAGCCTCCCTTCCTTGGAGGACATTTATGTCAGCAGGTGCAGAAGCAGTGTGTCATGTATCATGAAGGACCCCACCCACCCAGCACACGATCTGTTCACCCCCCTCCCCTCAGGCAGAAGGCTGCGCAGCCTCAAAGCCAGAACAAGGCTAAAGTGCAGCTTCTTCCCAGAGGCTGTGAGGCTTATGAACTCAGACTTAAAGTCTGTCCACTTTGTACTGCTGTGACTGCATGCGGCTATTGATCGACTAATCTTTTAACATGCTGCTTGGTTTTTAACTGTGTGTTCTGTTTAGGCTCAGGATATGTATTTATTTATTTATTATAGGGTCTATTTTAGCTGTTATACTGCAAAATGTTATTTATTCTGTACGCTGCTGGAATTTCGCTCCTTCATATTTTTAACATGTTTGAATGACAATAAACTAAACTGAAAAAACAAGATGTTATCGCTTTAAATTGTATCCGCTTACCATCACTAAAACTGCTTTATTTAAACTTTAAATTAGCTTATTTGTGCACATTGTCTGATAACAAAGGCTTTTTTCAATGTTTACCATCCCGGCTCGTCAAAACAAATACAGAATGACTCCAGATGGGAAGGATAGAGATCACTCTCAGATTGAGGTGTATATGCAAATGATGCCGTCGGATGTGGAACTGCAAAATTCTGCAGTTAAATCTTCAAATTGGAACAGAATTAATTAACATTTCTGAAAGCAGCTTAGTTAGAAAATAATCCCATATAAAATGCCAGCACTTTGCTTCAGTTGAGTTTGTTTTATAATCTCATAAATTGGTTGCTATTTGATTGCTTCATAGGCTTGTAAGGAACGCTGTTTAAAAACAAATGCATAAATGAACTGCAGAACTGTCAATAACTAAATTGACTTTATGTCTTTCAGACCCAAACCATTATTAAACACAAGGACGAGGGTGAAAAATACCAGCTTTATATTATAATAAACAATTTGAATAAATTGTCAGGTCCCTTTGGGGGCTTAAAACTCTATGTTTCGAGTATGTTTAAGATTCACACATCTGATCCTCATCATCATCTGAAGTTTTCAGTGGTGCTGTGTTTACGTCTCAAGGCCGTGCAGCACTGGGTGACAACAGATGTATCTTAGTGCTCTCCTTTTCATTCTTTACTTTCTCTATCTATCCTTTTCCTTCTGTCTCATTCTACGTAGCTTACAAAATGTATTATATTGTTTATGGAGGTTATGTACATATGTATTTTACTTTCATTTCATTAAAGAAGTCATACATTTTGGGCAATGTTGGAAATATAGGTGAAAGTGTAAGCTTGGCTACTCAATCAGAATCAGTGTGATAGGCTCAGTATGTACGCATATACAAGGAATTTTAGTAAGAACTAAATTAAAGACTTTAAAAAATAATTATTTCCAGATACTTTCTCTCACAAAACTGAAATAAGCTAAAGAATTTCAACCATTCAGATGAACAATTATGTTGGACAATAATGGCCAAATAAACCTTTCGGGTACCTACTAAGCGTCCACCTACCGTTCTCCTTGCAGTATTCTATTCAGTCCATTGTAGCCTACCTAGCTTAGTAGGTACCTAAAACAGTAAAGCTCTTAGAACTATGTTTTGGCACAAAACAGCATAACACTTTACAATATGATTACAAAATAATGAATAAATGGAGCACCTTGTCGATATTGTACTTTAGTGGTACAGATTCCTTGACACATTTGCTATCAATCAAATTACAAAAACCATACGGTGAACAAGTGTTACAATTTCAAGTGGCTTATTTTTCCTTGGGTAGTGGCCTTGCCTAATTGTTAATAAATCTTTCTAAACACAAATGAGCAGAGCTTAAACGGGCTGGTCCGGCTGAAATAACTGCAACATGCAATGACTTGGCACAACCACGAGAGGGCATAGCTGCTCGTCTTTCTGCTGTAATGTGTTTTGAATTATTTGGCCTGTCTGGCACAGCTGCACTTACGCACGCTCTCTTATCTTATTCAACCAGAGAGCCGTCAGCTGCCAAGCTCTCACAGGGGTGCTGTCTGAGCGTTGATTGGTGGCAATACTAAATTGTCAGTCTCATCTTACACGATCTACAACTACGGGCTGGATGTCGTAAGAATATAGGTCATGCCGCGTTTGTTTTCACAACACCTTGACAGATAATTATCTTCGGACTCGCCGTGAGGAGCACACGCTACTGTCGTGTTTTGATGACGTCATCACTGGGACTTTCCGGATACGTCACTCGGGGCTTCCGAGTTATTAAGCTAGCTCTTCCTCTGTGTTCATGTCGTTAGACACTATAAACGTCGCTTCGTTGCTCTGGGTACACACCAAAAGAGACCATGAAAACGCCAAAGGCTCCTTACAGCACCGAAAGGTTTGAATATTGAGACGCTGTTGTCAGAAGCGACGGTCAGGCCGAGAAGCGGAATGTCAACAACGCGGCCCCTCCTCGGAATGAGACGAGTCACCGAGCTAACGTGCCCGGAGCAGCCGACCAGCAGGCTCCCTGCGTCAGCCGGGAGGCAGCAGCTAGATAACCCCACCGTGGACGAGTTTACAGTGCTAGAGGACAAGGAAGAGGAGCTGATATGTGCCAAACCTCGAGTGGAGCAGGTTTTTAAAGTAACGTTCACCATTATTGGACTGTTAGACCACACGGGACAGCCGCACTGTGGCAAAACATCAAGGCAGATATGGCTGCAGCTCAGAGGAAACAGAGAGGACGTGTCAAAGGCAAAGGTAAAGTCCTGTTACACTATACCACTCGCATTTCTGTAGTTAAACTAACAGGCCACCGTGACACAGAGTTGTCTTAATCACAGAGAGGACCAAATAACAAACAAGTTGCCAATAACGTTACCGCTCAGTCTGTCATGTGGCTGATGAACAGGTGTATCAGTTTTCTTTGATTAGCTCTGGTCTCTGCTGTTTTACCACACATCACAACTGCATATCTAATTAATACAAAGTCAGAGGAAGGAGAGAATTTTGTATGAAGATTATACATAATAAAATGTTTGTCTCTAAAGGCTGCTGCACAAACTGATAACTTGGTAAGTTGTGTCTAAGAGATATAGTTTAACTGATAGTGTGTTCCTTCTTAGTCACCACGTCCGCAGTACAAACAGCGATTTCTTAGACACCCCTAATCAAACATTCTGTGATAGGAACAGCTGTTCAAATGCTCTCAAAATATTAACATAATATTGACATTTAAGTGTCTAGACAAAAATATCATGAGATTTGGTTTTGTCAGTTTATTTTCAGCGTTGTAGTTGTCACTGGCTGACAGTTGGCAATCATGCAACCTAAAGATGTCATGAATACATAGTTAGCTTATTTCAGTTTCACAATTACTTGCTCATGGCTGATGTACATTTAAATATAGGCATATGCTGACTTTCCAGGATATGTGCAGATATTACAAATTTTTGTCAGTACTTTCTTTCATAAGTAGCGTAGAATTTCTCTAATAGTTAGGACATAGTTATCAAGGAGTATGTATTGTGCTAGTATCAGTTATGCAACCCTCCCAATTTAAATATGTGTTTTCTGATGACAAACTTCCCTCTTAAAAGGTTTTGAGTTCTGTGGATATTATTCTGCTGATAAAAAAAAAAAATGTTCTGACCTTCATATCATCATTAACCTGTGATTACAGTAGTAATGTTATATTTTGTCATGTCTTCATTTTTGTATTATACACTTGATTGATCATCATTAATGCATTGCATTTGTTATTTTTCTAAAGAACATCTCAAATCACTTCATATGGCTCCACCATGCTCCTGGCCTTTTTAGATCAAATGTGGGTCAGTGTGTTAGCACTTCTAAATAGAAAGTGCTCCATGTGACAGTCACATACTTCAGCTGGAAATTCGATTTAAAAGGCAACTGTGTCTGAGATGCATTTAGATATACACTATACTTACACGTGAAAAATAGCATTCAACATCTGAATCATTTATTTATTTATGTGTGATTTCCTGTACGTGTGCATTTTTCACACTTCTGGAACTTAATGTCACACGAGTCTCTTTTGTGCGTAAGTCACTCTCAGCTGTTACAAGCTCTGCCAGTCAACCGAGACAGTGATGTGGAAATGTTAATTTCTCAATAAGCCTGTGTAACTTGTGATAAGGAAAACACAAGAGTCATAAAGGCCTTCCTGTGTAACCATGCCAAGTTTTGTCTGTGCTTCCTCTAGTTTGGGAAATCACTGCTGTAATTCCTATTACAACCTTTCCTGTTACGTAGTTTCACAAGAAGAAAATTCTACACATTTGAAAAAGTTCTTGTTATTTTCTCTTTCAACAATCTGTCAGAGTTTGTAGCTGCTTCTCACAGCATCAGCAAGTCAGCAATGTGAAACTGTCTTCTCTTGGAAACTTGTTTAATTGGTTGTCTAATTTTAAAAGCCACACCCGAATATTTGTGATCTTGTTCTTCTTCAAGTCTGACATCCTTTCTTTCCCTGCTACTGAGTCATTATTGAGTCATTTACATTCTCAGTACTGTCTAACACTTACACATTAAGAAATGTGACACAGTATCGATGAGGAAGTTACCAAGCCCACCTGCAGCTGATTCATCTGAACATTTCCCATTGCCAGGAGATTCCCTGAATCAATGACAAATGTTTAGTTTCAGCACGTGTTGGTTTTACGGCTCGCCAGCAATCGGGGCCGGGATATGCCCCGAAACTAAGATACAAGTAATTTAGGCACTGGCCCTGTAAGATATACAGTATGTGTATATTATATTGTATCACCTTGATTTGCTTCATTCTGAATATTGTAGAAATCACATATAGATTATTAGACTTTTGTGACATTAAAATTGTTGTACTATAGGACTGTTGAGAGCACAGTTTCACTCCTGTTGATTTGACCAGATCAGTTTTAGTAGCTAATATGTGTTTTGATGTGCTTTTTACTGGTTTCTGACTTCCTTTCAACATTTCCTACAGTTTGTTTGTCAGGCTGGAAAGTAGCAGTTTCCATCATTAATAGAAATTATTGTTGTTTTATTATTAATCCTGTTGTTCAGTGACCTGTTGTTACAGTATTTTTTTTCTCCTTGCTGTGTAGGAATATGTCAGAGGACTCTGTGACCCCGAACTGCAGAAAGAAGAGCGGTACCCAGTGGACATGCATTGCATTTTTGCTGGTGCCCGGGGCCTCTTCCTGGACCGGCTCATACGGGACACAAGTGCTGAGGTTGTGGTGCCTGAGCCGGGCCGCCTGAGGTTGTTGGGCCGGGCTGAACCTGTAGTGATGGCCCAGAGCAGAGTCCAGCAATTTGTAGCACTTTTTCAGGTGAGGGCATTAATAATCTGTCATCACACACACTGTTTTTTTACAGGTTGGGAAATTGAGATGGACAATTTTTATTATTTCCTTGTGTTAACAGACCGACTGAGTAATCACCTAATAGGCAATTAACTCATCAGCTTAATCAGTAATGTAAACAGACATAAGTTGTACAATTTTTACAAGATGGGACTTTTTTTTTCTAGTGTCACAGCGCATTTAAGTACATGTGTGTGTTTTTGTTGTTCCCAGGAGAAGCGGAGTCTACCGAGCGACAGAGAGCCGGCAGTGAAACGCACATTCAAGTCCTTTGTGGAGGAAAGGGATGATAAGTACACTATGGAGCTTCTCCTGCTGCCCAGTGCCCTGAAGGAGGAGTTACTGGGATTGGCTCATAGCCCCACTACTGCCAACACATCCTCCTTGGTGAGTGTATACCTTTCTTTGCTAAAACATGAACTGCCTCACTGTTTTCTGGAGATTGTCACGTCTATTGTTGTTAAATCTATTGTTGTCTGTTGTCTGTTGTCTGGGATATCAGTGTGGGCAGAGTTGATCTTTGACAATTATGTGGGAAAATGTTTGTGACCACTTGCTGTCGTTACATTCCTCGAGGAGTCGGGTTCACAAGTATTACAATTTTGAGGTGAAAAAACAATTTTGCGGGTATTAAGTTATTGAACAAAACAAATATTCCTAGCAAGAGATTTAAAGAGACCACAGTTGGGTAAGAAAGAAGAGCACGAAAAAAGTGGATTTGGCTAGCTTAAATTAGGCTTAAACAGCAGTGGAAGGAACTGCTGATTTTAGAGCCACCAACATGCAACAGCTAAAGCACACTCAGCATTGCAGCCTGCTCCTCATGCTTCTCAGTCCACGGGACCCCCATCAGATTTGTCTGCCCTTAAAGAGCCACACCTGTACTGGTGTCATTTTCCTTTAACCGTCATCTGAAGAAAATCATATTGTTTTTCCACGCAGTGGTATGATCAGGCCTGTAGGCATTTTCCTGAGGCTGCCAATGGTATGACATTTGGAATAACAGAATTAGTAAGAGTAAATGGACTGTACTTATATCGCGCTTTTCTAGTCTTCCAAACACTCAAAGCTGCTTTTACACTACATGTCACATTCACACATTCACACACTCATTAACTGCCTCATGTGCCATCATCCCGCAGGCGCATGTTTTCAGTTTACAGGCAGGTGACACACAGACTCTGTATTAATGTCTATGCTCTGCATGCACAGCGGTCAGATAACTCTGTGATCTCATATCTCTGGCAGTAAAGTACTCACAGAGAAGCTTATGGCCGAACATTTCATAACTATGTGTGATGTCCCTGATTTTTCCCACTCCAGTGCTGCTTTGTTAGCTGCCACCTGTTTAGCGCCAGCAGTGTTTCGTTTAGGTCTGTTTCTTTTCCCTTTGGCTTTGTTGTTTCAGTCTGTGCATCTCCACTGTAATTTTCTATTACGTATTAAAGTTACATCTGCCAATACAGCAGCCTGTTTTCATGATATAGATCAGAAAATAAGTTTTATGTTTCACCTTAGGTTTGGGAGCAGGATGAAAAAATGTAGACTCTGAAAACACAAAGCAAAATACTGGGAAAAAAAAGGTACAGGCCCATCCAAATACTTTTTCCTGCCTACGCCACAGCTGTGAATTCCTGTTTGTCCTTGGCTGCAGGATAGCTTTATATTAGTCACAACAAGGCAGTTTTTGTATAGTTGGTATTTAACAGAAAACTCACGACTCCAAGAGCTAAACATTTCTGAGACTAAATAAAACTCGAAACAGATCTTTGCTGTCTTCTATGTGTTTTATCAATGTGTTTGCCTTATCTCAGGGTCTCTATAGATGTACAAATGGAGCATTATAGGATGTATAAACATAAGGCCCTCCAATGTTTTAAGAAAGTGGACCTTTCCTGCTGGTCTGAAAACTTTTGTTACAACATTTTTCATTGACAAATCAGGCCTGCCAGAGAAATGGGTGATCTCTTTATGTAGGTGAAGTTTTTGTTGTGCTGCTTTCAGTTTAAAAAATGCTTTAACCACATTTTAAGTATCATTTTAGCTTCAAACCATCAATATTATATGATTTAAATAAAAAACTTCATAAAAGCTACTTTCAGGTCTCTATAAGGCATTTAGCAGCCATTTTAATCTAGCACTTATGAAACAGCAGTAAGTAAATGAAATAAATCTTTATATGTAACAAACTAACTACTGAAATTAACTAAAGAGAACCATATAGGCAAGGAGGTATGGTACAAATATTGACCATATCAAGTGTTAATGATTGAGGGGACCTTTTACTGTACTTTCCTTACTGAGGTGATTTCCATTGTGTTTCCGCTCTCAGGCGCAGATCAACAAGACACTTCATCCCAGCATGGCAGAGGTCGACCAGGACCGCTCAAAGAGCAGCACCCCTGTGACGGAGCTCTCCAACCGCATCCTGGACACGAGCTTTGAGGACAGAGGGGCCGGCGCAGCATCCCTGGGTGGAGGAGGAAAAGCAGGAGCAGCGATGGGTTCAGGCTCTGAAGCCGTCCTGCTCAACGGCACTCGACCCTCTCACAAGCGGCGCTCATCTGAGAGCGAGACTCGGGACACAAAGAGACAGTACTCTCTGGAGCGGAGGGACGAGTCACCAGAGAGGGCAAGAGAGAGGGAGCGGCCGAGGGACAGAGAAGGACGGGGGAGCAGCAGCAGCTGTAGATCCAAAACCCCTTCTGCTTCTTCATCCGTCTCCTCTTCAGCAAAAGCAAACACAGTTGGTCCGATCATGTTGGACTCCAGTGAAGCACCTTCAGATGACGGGGAGGCCGTCAGCCCTGAAACCAACCTCCGCTGCTTGGTGAATTTCTTCAGGTAAAATTCATGATAGTGAGAAATGTTTCCAAAGGAATTGCTCTGTATTAAATCGGTGCTATTAAGAATTACATACAATCTTAGTTACGTAGATTTTTAACACCATTTACAGTTCAGTGTGCATTTGGGCATAAGAGAACTCTTTTATGTCAGCCTGGAAAAACTTTAACATCTCTCATACTGCCAATTGAACTATTGTTTAAACTTATTTTGTTCAGAACAATGGGCTATCAGCAGGAAGTGGTGGAGCGTGTCGTCAAGGAGACTGGACAGACAGAAGACACCTTCCTTGTTCTTGAGAAAATCGTTGAGGAAACAAAGCGTTGTGAAGAGGGCTCAAAGGGAGGGGAAAAAGACAGACGGCTGAACTCTGTGCACTCCCCAGATACTCCCTCCTCCTGCTCATCGTCGTCCTCCTCTACGGTCTCTCGAAACAAGGAGACCAGAACTCACAAGGTACAACCCTTCAAAGAAAGATTGTTGCCTTTCACTATTTTTTTCCTTCTCCTTTGATAAAACACAAACATAAAATCAATCCCCTCGGACCGTCGATGAGTGAAAGATCAAATCTTGATTTTTTTTTAAAGTTCCTGGCTTTGAAGTTTTGAAGTTTTAGACTGAGCTGCTTTTTTGCATGATACCTTTCAGATAATGAAACATGAAGTACTTGACTATTCATCTTTTTCTTTTATCCTCGTACCTGCATTTAATCTCTCACCCCATTTACATCTCTATTATCTTGACTCCCATGGCACATTTAAATGCATCATGGGAGTTCTTCAAAGCCTTCTTCTCTCGTTATTATCTTCTACCCTGCACTCAGATTTCTTCCTCTCTTCATCTCACATAATTTCCTATTAATTTCCTTTTTATCTTGTGAGTCATTTTACTGGATCTTGTTTTATTATCAGATCAAATATCTCACCTCTCCTAACAATATGTCTAATTTTATGTTGTGAAAACTATATCTCACCACATTCATATTTATGATCTGATCTGTTAGCAACTGTAGGTTTTTTTTACAAATGACATGGAAATGTATTTATTGTCATTTATTATCAAGAGGAGCTCTAGTGCTCAAGGAGGCACTGGAAACTACGAGGTCATCACCATCGACGATGACATAATCACCACGAATAGCAAAACGGCAGATAGCAGGATGTCCCGGATGATGACAGCACCACATCTGGACACCCAATCAGGATCCAGAAACGACTACTTGGCGCGGGGAGGGGGCAGCGTCTCACAGAGGGACTTCCTGTCGAGGGGCGGGACTCAGACTTTGGGAGGATCGGTGAAAGTTGAGAGTGTGACAGCTCTGCGCAGCACGCCTCAGTGGCTGACTGCCACCACCACCTCCTTAGCTTCAACCCCCAGTGTAGGTATTACCTTCAACTCTCCCCTCCACTCATTAATGTCTTCTGCTTATTAAAAGTTCCCTCAGATGTTTGAGCTTCACTGTTCACAATGATTTGTGTGATGTTTTTTCAAAGCTGGGTATTTTATACGTCTTAAAATATGTTTGAATGGAATTTAAAATATGCTTCTTTCTTTAGTGTTTGTTGTTACACTGTTAAAGTTATAATCTCGAAGATCTCAGTTTCGTTCTCTTTGGCGGCAACTATGGCGATAAACAGTAATTGCGGGAGGACACTTCCCAGTTATCCAGACAGTGCTGCATGTATGACGTCCACGGTTGGCTCCGGTTGTAACTCTTGATTTTCCTGGCTGACGGTCGCTTTCCTTTTCAGACTGTTTGCTTCATCTGAGCGTCGAGTTTGTTTCTTTTTCTTTGGATTTTCACTTATTGGTTAAGTTGTATCTGTAGTCATCGATCTTTTCTTTGTTTATTCAGCCATAGTAGATTACTGTTTACTCCCAACACTTGCAGAGACTGGAAAAGCAGCCGCTTAGCTCCGCCTACCCTCTCTGGCGGTCTGTAATACTGCAAAGGCTTTCATCGGTGGGCCATAGGCTCAATCAATGGGTTACCTCATTCGGCGATAGATAGGGACTTGACAGACATTTATTTAAATGAAAATCTTCAAGATTATTGCTTTAACCAGGGGAGTTTCAGTTCAGCCTTTACTTGATTTGGGATTTTTTTTAATATCTTGGAAAAGTCAGGGGATTTGACAAAGCAGGGGGCATTAAATTACCTCTCAACTATTTATTGCTTATTACGAAAAAATGCTTCATAAGCTCAAAACGTCATATAAATGAATCAAATAAACTCATTTGTGGTTGTCGACTGCAGCTTAAGAATCAAATTTACTACTGTTATTGTCTTATTGTTTTACTCACCTCTCCTCATTTTGCATTCAAGAGCAGGGAATGAGCAGTGATCTTAAACGCATGACAGGAACTTGGGTGGATGTTGTTCTTATAAGTAGAACAAATAACTTTGTTGTCTTTGTTATTTCACAAATCTTTTTTTTTTTTGTTCTCCTCAGTCAGCTCAGCCCATCAACAGGCCCTCGTCCTCTCCGTATCAGACCATCAGCCACATGGGGTTTCATGGAGTTGGAGCAAGAACTCCTCCTGCAAACGAACCCCTAGCGCCCCCAGTGACTGGTTTGGCTCGTTTCCATCAGTCACTGAGGACCCCCTACGCTCTGAAGCTGCCGAACGAGCAGGGACGTCCGGAGCTCAGACACATCATCATAGATGGCAGCAACGTGGCTATGGCGTGAGTCTGCAACACACACACAAACACACACAAACACACACAAACACACACCAAATTAAAGCTGTTTTTTCCCAGGACACATCACACTGTCTGGTATAAAACAGGACATGGCTCTATGAGAAGGACATTTAAGTAAGATAATAAGGACTATTTCATTGCAGGCAGGATGATGAACAGAAAATTATTTTTTTTAAATTTAAGGAAAAGTATTTACTTGTGGTTCATGGCAGTGGCACACCAACAAGAAACTTTCCTGTGGCAGGAAAAAATGTGAAACAGTTTAGTATGCTTTGTATCAAGCAACTAAGAACCAAGTAAACATGGACTGAAGCATTAAGTTATTCACCTCAGAGAGAGCAAAGGCTCTGTCATCCACGAGCTTGATCTGATCTCTCATCTGTGCACTATAGGCACGTATCTCTATTCTTATATGAGTCAGATTGACAGCTTTGGGGGTTTTGATCAGGGGATTTTCTTTGTTTCTTTTTGCAAAGTGTTTGAAATGCACATGATATATCCTTTTGAGTTGAACTTGAGCTGAACTTCTAAGTGTCACCTCTGATACTTGAAGACTCAGTTTCCTTCAATGTAGGTACTATTTTTCAAAGATCAGGAGTGGAATGTTTATACAGATATTATTTATTTGTTAATGTATATATTTGCATATTTGCAATAGATCATATTGGAAATTGTTATAAAACTTTTGGGCCAGTTCTCAACTAGGGATGGGCTAGGGATTTCCAGTAAGCTCAATACTCAAGTAATCTAATTAATTTATGAACGAGTAATCAAGTACTCGCAAATTACATATTTTTTACCATTAAAAAAGCACACGTCGGACACGGACCTCCCCGCCCAGAAATGGTAGGCTATATGCCTGTAAGAGAACATTCCTATCTAACACTTTCACATGAGTCTAAATAAATTGCCAACAAAAGAAAACAAGTGCAATTGCAAATGCATTTAACAACCTCAACCAGCCCTTCAGTTAACGTAACATTCTGTTGTCAAACGTCACAGCGGTACCCGACTGTATGGACTTCTGTTCTGTGTTGCTTAACACGTAACTCACATGTTTTCTACTCACGTAGCTGTTGTCCGGCGTGATGGTGGCTGGTACTCTGGCTCAACAAACGCCATCAGCACACGGTACACTTAATTGGAGCATATCTCCAGTCACCATGTTCATTATTAGCAGACTAATCTTCTCCACTCTGGTATCATCACAACGGCGTGTGATTACAGAGCTAGCAAATGATGTGATGCGAGACTGTCTGCCTCCACTGCTTCTCCTTGTGCTTTAAGCGTGTGTGGTTAAGCATTGAACTAGTATTTCTATTATATACAAGTTGAACACCACATATCTTGCACAGCACGTTATCGTCGTCTTTTTTTGTCAAAGTACTTGGAGACATCACTTTTCCTGGTCAGGGCTGGCATGGTGCATGTAACTGAGTTAAACTACTTTAGCCGAAAACAACGCGGGTGAGCGAGTAGTGTAACGTTACTCGAATAATGACGTCAACAATGAGTACTCGATTATTTGTCTCTATCCCTATTCTCAACTTCTTTTAAGGATATTAAACTGTTACAGCGATGATAACAGGGAGGAGAATCAGGATTGCAGTGTACTGCTGAATCTCTGCTTAGGTATCAACATGTGAAGCACATCAGGACCCCTGGATGAGTACCTGTAACCAGAGCAGTGGTAAATGCCAATTCTGCAGCGACAGGCAACATCGTTAAAGCCTTTTTAACACAACCAGCAGTCTAGCTGTGAATCACCCGTCAGTTCCTCTGAACATTATAAAGACAGAAGACACAGCACACACATCAAGTGACAGAGTTTAGGCTCCTGTTATGATAACGGTATTACCAGACGTGTGGTACGTGCACCAAGTTTTTCCTGTTTCATATGATGCAATCACACTTCCCATCAACACTACCATCATCATCAGTAAAGATCACACAGTCATAAACTCAAACTAAAAGAACCATCTGTGATGGTTACAGCTACAAGCCTTGTTGTGTAGGTGCACCAAAACGTAACCCACGCATTCATTTAATGTCGTTACTCATCACCTTTGTGTGTGTGCGCGCGCAGGTGTGTGTGTGTGTGTGTGTGTGTGTGTGCGCCCAGCAGATCGAAAAAGGCATGTGTAACATCACGATAGTAATGAGTGGGGGTGTACTACGGGGGTGTTTTTGAGAAGGAAGGCCTTTTCTAGTAAAAATCTGAGTGTAGTTTCAGTTTAGTGCAGAACTTGTGCTACAAAGACTGACTCTGCTTTTTGTGTCTATCACATAAAGAAGGATGGAGTGCAGTATGTGCGTTTTTTCTTACTCTCAGCTGCTGTGTTGTCAGAGTTCATCTCGTATGACCTTGTCTTCACTTATCACTTTTACAACCACTTCCTTTCACGTTCTGTGTCACACTAATCTTAGTCCTCCCTCGCTCCTTACCAGAAGTGTGCCTAAACAGAAAAGTACGATTAACTCTGACTCAACATATGTCAAACAGGACGAAAGAAAATAATTCATCATTGTTGTATTTTTTAGTTACTGTGAAGTGAGATTATAGTTAGAAGTCTGTTTAAACCAAATTACCACACCTTTTCTACCCTGTAAGAACAAAGAAAAGACAAACAAATTTAAAACCTATTGTTACGGATTGAGCGTTTGGTTATTCTTTTGTCTATTTATCGAATCCAAATGTATTTATAAAGCACATTTTAAAAACAAAACTTTTATTGAAAACTACAGCAACAAATTGATGATGATGATGTCTTGTGCAGGTTTAAGGCTGCAGTAGGTACGATGGAGAAGAGAGCAGACTTTGCTTCAAAAATTGTAAGATTACAACCCCCCCCCCCCCCCCCCCCCCCCCCACCCCTCTCTATCCGCAGCGCTCAGTCCTGCCTCCAAAGTCCCCCCAGCAGAGGAGGCTGTAATGCGCGCGCAGGCTAGTAACCACAGCAACTGAAGGAGCCAGATATAGAATATGGCGGACACAACATGAAATGACAACAACCGCAGCCGTTGTATTACACCACCAACACTATCGAAGCAGATGCACATCAAACCAGCGGAAATCAGTGTTTTTACTGTGAACGTTAATCTACAGTTCATTCTATTTGGCAAAACCACTAGCACTTAGTTTGCTAACAGAGACTCTGGAAAAAACAGCGCCAACTAAGCAGAAACACACTGATGTTGAGAACATTTAGTATCCCCATAGTATTATTATTGTTGCTGCTAATGCTAATAGTAGACCTGTTAACTCCAACTGTTATTACAATTACTATCACTACAGCCTTTATCATTACTGTGCTGTTCTTGCTAATTCATTATTTGCTAATTTTTACACTAGTGTACCTCTATTATTGGCATTATAACCATAAGTATGTATTAACTGTTGATGTAACAAGGACATATGTTGTTGTTGCTCTCTTTGCCTGTCTCTATCCTGCATCTCCTTCTATCCCATTTTTCGGCCCATCCAGTCGAGGCAGATGGCTGTTCAACATGAGTCTGGTTCTGCTCGAGGTTTCTGCCTGTTAAAAGGAAGTCTTTCCTCGCCAATATGCCAATTGTTGCTAAGTGCTACTCATGGTGATTCATGTTGGGCCTCTCTTTAAATAACATAACAAAGAGTAAGATCTAGACCTGCTCTTTTTGTAAAGTGTCTCGAGATAACTCTGGTTATGATTTGGTGCTATACATATGAAATTTGATTTGATTTAGCCGTGAGAGCACAGGCACGCAGAACTATCACGAGAAAGTCAGATACGGTAACACTGTCTGGGCACTTCGCAAACATATTTTCAGCGACACCGCCATGAAACAACGACAAACAGCAGCCCCATTGAGAACAAGCTAACGTTAGCCCGACTGTAACACCAACGTAAAACAGTTTCACAGTAACTGCAGACATCTTGGCAATTTGGAGACATTTTTTGAAACAATTACAGCAGAAGTTAAGCTGGGGTAATTACCTGTCAAGCAAAACTGTCTAACTCAGCATTGCTTTTTAATCCTTTCAGGTCCCGTAGCTCTCTCCACCTCGGATTTGCCGCTCCAATGTTTACTCTTGTTTTGTTTCAGTCTCGGTCCAACTCTTCCTTTTCAGCTTGCTTTTCCTCATTTCTCTTCTTCAGTTTGAAGGTCTTTGTAGTGTAAGCCGTAGTTGGCAATGAAGGGATGGGCAGTATTTTAAGCCTTTGTGGACACAAACCGGCTGACGTTGCGCACACAGAAGTAATTGAGCTTGACCGTGTGAGCATGCGAGCGTGTGATTGACAGCAGCCTGAGAGACTGCTTGGCTCTGATTGGTTGTTGTGGTCCGGGAGTGGTGGATTCTTGCAAATGCCATTAGGAGCAGTAGGAGGAGCCAGAGGAACGTGATTTTTTCAGATTATCTCTCTCATGTACTACTGCATGTTCAAAGTGACAGTTTGAGCAAATATGACAAAAAGTTAGTTTTAATAATGTTACCTACTGAACCTTTTAATGTCGTAATCGAGAAAGGGGATTATTAGGTTATGAACCTAAAAAACTAATGAGCTCAGGGATGTTTTCCCCTATCAAGTTTCAACCAGGTCTCCCTATTGATTTTACTGTTTGCATAACCTCTTCCTGCTGTGGTGTCATTCATCACTTTCTCTTTCAACATTCGGTGGAACTTCCCTTGAGTTCGCACCGCAGCTCTTACCACAAGTAGAGAATGATCTTGTTCTGTAGTTAGTGTGTTTCTGTATATTGCTATGTGTCCTATATTCTAAACACTCCTGTACCATCACTGTTAACGGTAACTGCAGGTCAGACACTTGAGACTGAGGGTTGTAAAACTTCATAGTGAACAATTTCTTGTTTCAGAGAGACTGACTCTGTATTCACTCTTATTTGTGATCAACATGCAAGAAAAATCATAATATGGAATCATGTTAAGTCTAATAAGTTAAGTTTGTGTTCTGTTTTTCTACCACAACCACATTAGAGCTGCAAAGATTAATTGATTAGTTGTCAATAAATGCATTTGTTGCCAACTGTTTCGACAGTTATGTTATATATATATATATATATGATATATTTTAAGGAAAAATATGTAAAAATTGTCCCATTCCAGCTTCTTTAATGTGAACATTTTGTGTTTCGTTATTCCTTTCTGATGGTGAACTGATTATCTTTGGTTGCGGACAAAACAAGACACTTGAGGATGTCATCTTGGGGTTCATGAAATATTGACAACTCATCAGTCAGATATAATCTGAAAATAATAGCTAGTTGCAATCCTAGTCCACATTTAGCTGTAGCTGCATCAGCAGGAAACAGACTAACTTCAGCTCATTGCCGGACTATTTGTGGCAGGGGTTGCATGAAACGTTTTATGTGGCCAGATAAACATCATGCAGCTTGAGCCCTGCTTAATATTTCCTGTGACACCAGCGGGTATTTGAAGCAGCCACACAGACTGTTTGTTGTGCGTCTCTTATTTACCACAGCTCACATGTGAGGCTCAGATCGCTGATTAGATAAGTGACCTGGTACACAGGGAAGTCACCGGTAGTGACATGACAAGGAAAAAGAGAGATGAATGAACAGAAGCTCCATTCATAAAGTTTACTATTTGACCATTCAGGAAAGTTTGAATTACACTCTTCCGGCACTGGTCTGACTTTTTTGATTCCTGTTCTTATTGGTGTGCAGTTTAACTTGGAAGTTCACAACCTAAATGTGAAGCTTTTGAGTCAAAATGTCCTTTAAAACATAAACCTGATGCTGTCGAACAAAGTACGGGATTGCCCCATGTAAAAATACATACTTTGAAAACATGTCCTTGCAAAGGATGTCACTGGTGTTGTGTGCGTGCGGCTTGCAGCAGCAGCCAGCTTCCTGCTCAGGGGGTTGGCTGCTCTCAGGGAGTTTCTCACCTCTGCTTGTGTTTGTTGTTGTTTTGCTATGTGGGTTTCTGTCCTAGCTACCCATTTGTTGTCTCACAGCTGTCTGACGTGCAAAGACCATGCACGTCAACACCGACGGTCTGAGTCAGCTGAGGATGTGATGTGCAGTGTCTGTGTCTAGTTCTATTAAAAGTATTAGGTATAGAGTCAATACTTAGACTGATACTTGACCAGTGTATGAGGAGTGTGCATTTCTTGAAGCACGTTGCCGCTTCCTATTTTTATTAGCGATGTTCCAGTTCTCAGAGCCTAAGTTCCTATTAAGTGTTGTTGCTTCCTCCTAGAATTCTTTAGAAAGTGCATAACATTTAGTTTCTCCTCCTCTTCCTCCTCCTATATCAGGTCATAACACTGGAAACCCCGTGAGCCATACAAAGATTTTCTTTACTTTTAGACCATATGATCTCAGTGGTTAAGACACAACAAACTTCCACAAACTCTTTCTGATTAATCGTCATGTTCCTCCTCCTCACGGTTTCCCCCTTCTTCTCACCCCCATTTCTCCAGTCATGGTCTGCATCGGTTCTTCTCCTGTCGAGGAATCGCTCTGGCTGTGGAGACGTTTTGGAGGCGGGGCCACAGGGAGATCACAGTATTCGTTCCTCAGTGGCGTCAGAAGAGAGACAGACTCACAACAGGTACATGTATGCATGTGTAAACATGGTAGTCTTCATGTTATAGCTTCTGGCTATAACCTCAAGATCAGTGTTCAGGGCCAGAAACAAACAGCCCTTAAACATCGTCTTAAATGAGCTGTATCCTGCAAATATATATATTTTTTTCATTTCAGACTTCCTGGTAATAAAAACTATGAATGTTAAACCATTGAACCAACCTTTCAGCCAATTATTATGTGTGCATGTTTTTCATGGATCTGCTTTTCCATGTTCTTATCATGTAATATTAATGCAGCTGTTGTTATGTAATTGCAGAGCAACATTTTCTAAACCAGCTAGAAGACCTCAGACTGCTCTCCTTCACTCCATCTAGAGAGGTGTGTGGCCAGAGGATATCCTCACATGACGACAGGTATACATGCACACACACGTGCTCATACACACACACACACACACACACACACACACACACACACACACACACACACAAAGTGCACAAGTTCTTCATCTCTTGACACAAGAGCACATGCTTCTCCAGAGCAGGGGGCTGAATCACTCGGGTTTTTAGGGGCATTTTGGTTCCATTATGACCTTATCCCCTCCCACTCTAATATCAAACATTCTCGCTACTCTAACCCCACCCATCACATCAACAAAAGAGAAATGAGTGAGCTCACATAAGAGAACAAATCCAACAGACATTTTGTAGAATGTGGTGTATTATAATTTAAGATTATGCAATAATTGTTGTGGTTTTTGGTTTTAAGAAGGGTTAAAGAAGGGTCAGATTTGTCTTTGTCTTTCAGCAACTTGTGATCAGCATCTATGTTGGTACTCCCAGATATATAAGGTTATTTTGTTCAACTAAAATTCACTTTGAAACTTATTCTGACTCACAAAGTGTCCCACTACTGGTGGATTCCCTGCTTGAAAGGAGATTCTGACCTTTGAACTCATGGAAAATCCTGAGTGTTTAATCCCCTCTCTCTGTCTGTCTCTCCGTCAGGTTCCTGCTCCACCTAGCAGAAAAAACAGAGGGGATCATTGTAACCAACGACAACCTGAGGGACTTTGTCGACACCTCGGACACCTGGCGCAAGATCATTCAAGAGAGGTGATTGTGTTTAATGTGTACTTATCTCAGTCATACGCTCCATTCCCCACTATGCTTGTGGAATGTCCAGCGAGGCAGACTGCCAGCTGAATGGTACAAGAAGGATTTAGCTTTTATTCACTGACAGTTTCTTAATGTTTACAACAATCTTGTGGCACTTAAAAGGAAGAACTAACTGAACTTAAAGAGCAAAGCATTCCAGAGGAAAGGATTACAGCAGACTAAAACATAGTTTGACTCGAAATGAAGGAAGAAACACGTAGGGTAAGAAATACCTTTATTTTGTTTGATTTACAGTAAAATAAATAATTACTGAAAGCTAATTAATATGTATATAATTACTAAATCACAACATAAAGTTATTTTGATGTGTCTTTAACATGCTAGGACAATTACAGCAACTTACTACCAGCTCATTTTAGATAAATGTCTTTGATAGGGTTAATTAACAGGATCTTTGTATTGTTCTGACCAGTTTGATTCAGAATTATAGATTTGTGCTTTACAATAGCATTGGTGATAATTATGGTGTTTTTATCCTTTAGTAAATGCAATAACATCCTAATCTTGATTAACAATGATGAAGAAAGTCTGGATTGTTATTGTTAAAAGCATTTTTTTTTTTTGGATAAACTGGTATTATAAACAGCCTTCACCACCACTGACAGTATTAACAGAGATTGTGAAGGGTGTCTTTGGTAGTTGTTTTTGACAGTGTGTCGCCCCCTGATGGTTGTTCTGCGCAAAGATCTTAAATCACTTCCCACAAACTGAAAACCCATTTGTACAGGAAAAACTAATAATATGAGAATATAATACAAAGATTTCACCAGTAATCACACTGTGTAGCTACTTATCTATTAGTTAAATGCTTTGCATATACAATGTTTTAAGGCAGTTTATGGAAAAACTGCATTTAAAGTGCAAACTGTAGGTTTAGAACTTGCTTTCAAAACTTGATTGCAGATGGTTTTAATTAGTAGATAAATGTGGGTGGGGCTTGAGCATACCTGTATCAGGTAATGTTTTATTATAGAATATTTCTCCGAGACTATTTTGCTCTAAATTATGCAAATATAATACTGTACAGATCCTGGTATGACACATCAAATAGTAACTTTCATTGTATTAATATATGTTACAATAATGTGTAATGTTATAGAAGTTAAGGCAGAAGCTGTGTGTGATTGCCTTGTGATTGACAGAAGCAAGGTAACAAGGTGGAAAGTCCGAGTTCGCCCTAATATGTAATGTGCCCACGCATCTATGGCGTTTATTTTTTAGAAAATGTAATAATGACAAATAAATCATATTTCCTTTATGAATGCATTGTTGTCCTTTTCCCTGACAGGTTGCTTCAGTTTACTTTTGTTGAGGACCACTTCATGATCCCTGATGACCCTCTGGGGAAAGACGGACCTCATCTAGACATCTTCCTGCGTAAAAACAACAGGTATGTTTTGTCTGCAGATGTCAAGGGAACCTCTAATTTCTTTTTACACTTGAATATTTGTATTTATACTTATTGGGACAGGTTGACCTGTTAGGGCTGGGTATCGATAAGGATTTCTCAATTCGATTCGATTCCGATTCACAAGGTCCCGATTTGATTCGATTTGGTTTTTCAGTTACAGTATCAATGCACCCCTACCCTGGTACATTATCAACATTTTTAATGTTTACAATAAGATTTGACTCTGAAGAAGTTACATCATGTACTTTTTATTAAACATGGCAAACATAAGTCAACACAATATTAACAATGTTATGAATAAAACAGCTTATGAACTTTTTTCCAGTTCAGATTTTTTCTTGTACATCTGGCTCATGTTTTGATTAAACAAACTGGGCTTCAACTTGCGTGAGATTTGGCCACGAGATCTCACAGCGCAAAGAACAAAACCACATGAGAGTTATAGGGAGGGGCATACTGTGTAACAACAGGCCAAAAATAGGCTCGCGGCCAAAGCTAACACTAACAGAGCGTAACATAAACATCAGTGCAAAACTAACTAACATATTCATGGAGGCACACACGATAAAAAGAGTCCGTCAGAGGTCACTGATGTCTCCGTAGCCTAGAACCTGCAGTAAACAAGTCCGGGCATGTCTCCCTCACTGTGATGTTTCGGGGGGATGCGTTCAGGAGTGCTCAGAAACGTGAGTAATCAGACACGTTTCTACACATATTTTTAAAGATCGAACTCAGGATTTATTAATCGTTATTGGTTCATTAAGAATCGATTTGAATCGGAAAATTAGTTTTTTTAAACCCAGCCCTATGACCTGTTCTCCATTGCATCCCTTCACACTCTCTCTCTCTCTTCCTGTCAGGAGGGCTGTCGTCACTCCTCCCCCTCTGAGACCTCCAGACTTGCGGCCGTCCTCCCAGCAGCAGCAGCCGGTTTACGTCCAGGCCGTCCACTCTGCTCCTCGGACCCCCGCCTCCACACCCCGGCCCCCTCCCTCCCTGACGCCCCACCCCACTGCACACTGGCCCCACTCTGGTCCACCCGAATGGCACCCGCCCCGCCGTTCCCCTTCCCCCTCCCCTTCCCCCCCTCCGCAGCGGTCCCCGGGGGAGACGTCAGAGCTGAAGAGAAAGCTGTACGACATCTTTCCCGACCAGAAGCAACGAATCGACCGGATCCTCAGTGACAACCCGTACATGAGAGACCTGAACGCCCTCTCTGGGCTGCTGCTGGGATGAATAACAGCAGACACACACAGTATATAAAAAGAATATCTGTAAACGAGTCAGCATAAGAGTAATTTATTTTCCCATTTTGTCCAGCCTGGAGGACATGGAAGGTGTCCTTTAATTTTCTTTTACACAAAGATTGATCATCAAACTAGCTGCTTTCAGGAAAAGTATTTTTTGAATGATATTTTTGTTCTGCTTTTCCTCTTGTGCTCTCAAATTGATTAAGGTGAACAACACTGGTGTCTGCAGAAGCAAGATGTAAAGAACATACTGTATTTAAGCAGCGAGGTCTTTATAAATCCGATGCTCATAAACCCTGCTGATCCTGACAGTCCGGAGGTTCCTCTGATGTGGGACCAGCACTGGGAGAAAATATCTCAGACCATGAACAGTGAACCTGTCACATGATGGGTTTCTTCTACAAAACTCTGTTTACCATCAGACTCACAACGTCTCTCTGAATATACAAACTGAGCTTTTTCTGGATACTCTTTGGGACATTTACAGATTTGCATGTTTTTTTTATTTTTTCAACGTATCACTTATTATACACTATATGTTCAGGGACAGAGTGAAGTGACTGTCTTTTAATAACAGGTTATTGAACTCAATGTCAGTGAGCAGTTTCAGCACTTTGGAGTCATTCAACATCATCAGGCAGAGCTGAGCAGTGCAGACTAGTTCCCATTTGTGAATTTTTAGGAAGCATCATGAGATCATTATTTCTGACTGATTCTGTCGGACAGAAATCCCAAAAGGCCGTTTTTTGGATTGTAGATACAGTTTAAGTTGCAGTTATGCAGCTAACCGCATCAAAGAAGGCGTGTGCAAGGCTGATATTTTGAGGCTGTTTAGATGGGCAGTTATGACAACATGTAGTTTTCTTATTGTTTCAGTTGTAGCTCACTATGTGTATATATGCTGACTAAATTAATCTCATTTAACAACCTATGCCCCTTTATTAAAGCATCACTGCTCATCTCTATCCCTTCAAAATGTTCCCTGTACTTCATGGCCCTTACTCCAAATTATTTCCTGGTTGAGTCAAACAACCTGTTTTTAAGCAGTCTTTAAAAAGAAAACTTGCATTTGTATTTATTGTTTACAAGGATTCATTTGTTTTGGAGTAATTGGCTCCATAATCGGAGGGCAATCTGAGTATTGCCACAATAACACGACCCTTGCCCCCATGTTCTCCGTCATCAGAGACATCCTGTTGGAGCTCCGTGTTGCTTCATTACCTGCTGATTATAAATGATCTCTTAAAGTCTGTGAAAGAAACCAGGTGCTGAAACTGATTCTGCTGATCTGACCTCTGTTTGAGAAGAATATATGACTTCTGGTTGAATCTGTTCCCTGCATCAGTTCATCACTTCCAGTTAGATGCACTTTTAAACCGTGACTTCAGGAGGATGCAGTCGTAGTTCTACATCATTGTTTTGTTCTGAGACAAGTTGTGAGTTTCCGCCTCGGTCGTTAGACAACATGCATCTCAGTCCGTCTGGCTTCAACCGGACACAAACACTACAAGAGTTAAAACTGTGCTTTGTTAATTGACTTACATGACACACATTTGAAATTACATGCCATACGTTTCCTTTCCAGATAACAACTTTTACATTACATTTGTAAATATTGTTAAATAGATAATTTAAATGCACTGAAGGTAAGTAATGGCTTAAAACAAGGTTTCATTGATGAATCTTCAGAGAAGCTTCTTGTGTTTTTTTTACCCTCATACACCCGGAGAATGTGGGCCGCAGCTTGCATATTTGATGTGCATCTGATTTTTGTAAGATATTACACTTTATTTCCTTGTAATAAACGAACATCTGCACAAAAACTTTACGAGTTGTCAAAAAATAAGTTTTGTTCGTATTTGCTCTGTTATTGTTGTAACGGTTACTGAAGGATTTTTTTCTCTTTTGTTGTATTATAATTTTTTGTGTATATTTTTATTTTTTTGTAAATACAAACATTTTTGGCTACAGTGCACATATGGTTTTATGTATGTGGTCAAACGAAATAAATGCGGCAGTCTCCATAAAACTTGCACGACTATAGTGCTTACTCCTTATTTACCTGTTATCCAATCCACAGATGTTTCAATAATTTGACAACATGACTGTGATGGCAAAAGGTTCAGCATAATTATTATGCAAAGCTATGCTAACAACTATCAGCTTTGTATTTCTAACACAGACTCATCTCTTGGCAAGGAAATTAATATAGTCTATTTTCCAAATATTAAACTATTCCTTTCATTTTTATTTTTTTTACAGTAGTTACATGAAGTCATTGTATACAAACTTGTGTATCTAATAAAACAATAAGTTAAGGGTTGCTGGTTTAGCCCATTTGGTAGAGCAGGTGCCCCATGAACAGAAGCTACAGCCCTTGACACACTGATTGCCGGTTCGACTCCCGGTCTTGCCAGACATTTGATGCATGTCATTCCCCTCTCTCTCCTCCCCGTACTTCCTGAACTTTCTGATGTCTTTCAAGTTCAGGAGGTAAATATGTTTTCCTTAAAATAATTGGCAGCTGTTTGCCATAAGCTATGAACAATATTTGACTTTATTTGAAAAAAATGACAGCAAGATACCCAATTCCTGAGACGCAAGGGATTTTGTTTCAATAGAAACAAGACTGGGACCCTACAGGCATGCAAGCGTTTGAGGCTTTATTTGCACACAGCTGTGCTTGGAGTTTAATGCCAATGGCAGTATGCTAACAAACTGATGTTAAGAAGGTTTGAAGTATTTGGATGATGTTTGTTTTTGTTAAGATTAAGGCATTTGGGGGATCTAACATTTGCCAATTAACATTAAATACATAATGTGTTTTATATTGGACAAATCTTATATTTGACCTGATGATGGCGCTAGATGAAAGGTCAAGAGATGGACTAAGCTGTTTCGACTCATCATGAAGCTATGCATGAATGTACACACGAAAGTCCTCTCAAAAGCATGAACATTGACCTGCTGGTATTGCCAAAGATTGCTACCAAGCAGATTTCAGGTGAGGCTGACCTACAACCAGCACAGTAACAGTAAGCCACAAATGCTGTTGGCAGCATTTTACACAGAACCTTCAGATGTTTTTATTGTCTGAGATGTTTGTGTGACGGCTTCAGCTTTTCCACTGAAAAAGTTTTTTGTTCCTTTAATTTGTTATTGGGAAGAAACTCTGAAAAACTAAAACTGCTGTTGCCATTGTCATGCATATCACTGATTGGTGAATATAAAGGAATACTTTTCTCATATGAAGTTAATGACTAACTGTCCTTAACTGTCACAATAAGGATGGTCTGTTACTAAAAGGATTTATTACCTAAAAGTGCCCTGAACATAATTCATTTGTGCCAGTTCCAAAAACGTTAAACAAGAAAGCAACGATAATCATTGATTGAAAAGTGTGACTGAATGGCTGCAGTTGTGTGTGTGGTGGTAAATATTTGGTCATACTAACAAGAAAAATACACATTTATATTGGTATTTTTTCAAATACATCAAAGAAATAAAGAATGCCAAAACAAAAAAATAGAAACAGATGTGTGTTTTTGTGTTTTGTCATGTGTTTCATGTTAAGAACATCCAATTTAGCTTTCATTATTTTCTGTTTGTGTTCGAAAAGCAAGAAAAGGACAGAAGAAACTAGACACACACTGCTCTCCAGTCACTCTATAAGCATTATATGATATGTTAAAAGAGCTCATCACAAATTTTATTGCTAATATCTCCACTACCTCTACTGGAAGTAACAATTAACGTCCTGGTTAATGCATATTCAGACTCATAGAATCACGATAAGAATCTTTCAGACAACTTAAGATCCTCTCTCTCCTGGCCTCCATATGAAACCACTGCGATTGACCCCACGTGCAATGTCGGCAGATGGTCGTTTACAGTCAGGCGGCAGAAGGGTTGATAGAAACAGACACAATGTCACACAAAAGGAAATAAGAAAAAAAACAGCCATGTTATTACAGGATCATGCACCAGATCTCTTTCTCCGCTCAGACACGCACTAGGTCGCATGAATGGAACATAAGATTATGTGTGAAAAATGCAAGCTACTGTACAGTCATCCCTTTGTTCTTAACTCATCATCATCTACAGTCACTCTTTCGTAAAGTATGACAGTCCTCCTGGGAGGGTCTTGAGAGTCTTGGTGCAGGGAGTAGAACTTGGGGAGCCTTTTTGACGCGGACTCTCTTCTTTATTTGCTGATTCAGGTTCACAAATTCTCATGAATCCTGGTCATACTGGAGACCCCACTGCTGGAGTTTTAGTTGGAGAAACCCAAAAGTGCCTTCAGGATGCAGAGTGGAAAATGTAATAAAACTGATCAATTATGCATTTACAGAGCTATCACTGCACAAAATATATAACATGACCATTTTACTCAGAACATAAACTTTTTTTGCATTATTGATGGTGGGTTATCATCAGTGTGTATTACATTTTATAACGTGAATTTACAGCCCCATTAATCCTGTCAGGCTCTGCCATAGAGGGCACCAGATGTCACTGCATGTGCTTCTGTTTGTGCTTTTTTACATATTGGCTCTGTATTTGTCAATGCTTCAGGAACAGACTGAAGTTATCCAGAAAAACAGTGTTTACATGCTTTGGTTCCACAGCAGGTCTGAATCACTTCTGCAGAGTAATCGCTAGGGGTCAGTGTGCATTAAGCTGTGGCCACAGGAGCGCTGCTTTTTGTTTACTGCTTCAGGCTCCACCAGATGTCATATACGTACCGTAGACCATCCGTGACAACATATTTGAGGCAGAACGGTGCATTCATTTGGACAGACTGTACAGGCTCAGCAGAGATAATGGATCTGCTTGTGATGTCACATCACAGCAGGCAATCAAAATAAACAACTACATTTTTTATTACTACATTTTTCTCTACAGCAAATGACAAAATTAAACATGTATGAATATCTAAAACTATTTAATCTGAACAGAATATAACATAATATACTGTACAGAGTCATTTTCATTCAGTATGTAGTCCCAAAACTGACAAAATGGAGAAACGTGTTGTCATGCATGTTTTAAAAATAACTGAATACATCTTTAAATAATATTTGAAGTGAAATATGTACAAGGTTGAAACCAGGACCCTGCACACAGAGGGCAATCATGCAGGCTGCATCCACACATGTGCTCTGTACATTTGTAGCCCCGGTGAGCCAACTCTGTTTTTTTGCCATCAGTAAATATTTTATTGTTTGGGTTAGGGTCCACTCACTTCTGATGGATGGTTTGTTTTTATTGGAAGTTTAGCATTTTGGTTTGTCCCAGATAGAATCCTTGCTCCAGCAGTGGGTGACTGTGGCTTGTCAACAACGGTACAGCTGTCTATATTTAGTTTCCTTGAAAGTTTCAGTACCTGTTTTTAAACTATTTCCAGTTACAGCAGACTCACACTGACTGCTGTAGCCTTAGTTTATTAATTATCACTTGTTTAAATTAATGACAACAGAGTGAAAAGGGAAAGGACGTTTTGTACTCTTCCTTTTACAACTGTTCACATGGTTAAAAACTTTTATTTCAGTTCTTTCAGTATTTTTGTGATTCAAACTTCATTGTTCTGTCATTTTTCGACTCCTTAATCATTTGTTCTTTTTACCATTGAAGTTTTCCTTTTTATTAATTCATATTTGTCCAGGGTTATTCAGAGCAGGGATTCATGAGGAAAAGAGACATGCACTTGACGATGACATTATTGCAAAGATTAGCATTAGCTAGCCAACTTTGTCAGTGAAATCATCTTAACCAAAGTTATCTCAAGACACTTTACAAAAAGAGCAGTCTATCAACTCTTGGCAAAACTCTTTAAACCAAATGATTGAAGCCTGAATTATTTAACAAACAAACTTTTTCTAAAGGTATTGATGTAGTCTCCTGTATTCTTGATTGGTTTGATACATGTTTTTCATATTGCTTTAACTCTTTGGCCTCCGTTCTACTGACACCACCAGCTGACTGTCAGACAGGCTGAACACAGGCTGTTTATTGTGATTAAGACCATGTGTTGTAATAAACAAGACTGACCTTTTATTTTATCTCTGACTCTGCAGGCTGCCATCTTTTTAAGCCCTTTTACAAGCCTTGTTTTTCAATTAAGTTTATTACACCAACACATCTTTGTGAGCAGTGTTTATACACTGTTAAAATATATTAAAACATTGTTTGCAATCTGTTTGAGTTTAAGAGTGCAAAGAAACAACGGACAGTGATATTTTCTTAAAAAGCCAAAGTTCAAAGTTTTTTTTTTCTTGGGTTATAGGGATAAAGCAGTTTAAACTAAAACACTGGTTCCTCGTAAGGCCAAACTTCATGTAATATGTTCATCGTGTAAAGAAGGCCTTGTTGTCACATATGTCCTTTTTCTCTTTATTAACACACCCCATTTGGGGTTCTATAGACCCTGAGGTTGGTTTGGGGTTCTATAGACCCTGGGGTTGGTTTGGGGTTCTATAAACCCTGGGATTGGTTTGGGGTTCTATAGACCCTGAGGTTGATTTGGGGTTCTATAGACCCTGAGGTTGGTTTGTGTTCTATAGTCCCTGGGGTTGGTTTGGGGTTCTATAGACCCTGGGATTGGTTTGGGGTTCTATAGACCCTGAGGTTGGTTTGGGGTTCTATAGACCCTGGGATTGGTTTGGGGTTCTATAGACCCTGAGGTTGGTTTGTGGTTCTATAGACCCTGAGGTTGGTTTGGGGTTCTATAGACCCTGGGGTTGGTTTGGGGTTCTATAGACCCTGAGGTTGGTTTGGGGTTCTATAGACCCTGGGATTGGTTTGGGGTTCTATAGACCCTGGGGTTGGTTTGGGGTTCTATAGACCCTGAGGTTGGTTTGTGGTTCTATAGACCCTGGGGTTGGTTTGGGGTTCTATGGACCCTGCGGTTGGTTTGGGTTCTGTAGACCCTGGGGTTGGTTTGTGGTTCTATAGACCCTGAGGTTGGTTTGGGGTTCTATAGACCCTGGGGTTGGTTTGGGGTTCTATAGACCCTGAGGTTGGTTTGTGGTTCTATAGACCCTGAGGTTGGTTTGGGGTTCTATACACCCTGGGGTTGGTTTGGGGTTCTATAAACCCTGAGGTTGGTTTGGGGTTCTATAGACCCTGAGGTTGGTTTGGGGTTCTATAGACCCTGAGGTTGGTTTGGGGTTCTATAGACCCTGGAGTTGGTTTGGGGTTCTATAGACCCTGAGGTTGGTTTGGGGTTCTATAGACCCTGGGGTTGGTTTGGGGTTCTATAAACCCTGAGGTTGGTTTGGGGTTCTATAAACCCTGAGGTTGGTTTGTGGTTCTATAGACCCTGGGGTTGGTCTGTGGTTCTATAGACCCTGGGGTTGGTCTGTGGTTCTATAGACCCTGGGGTTGGTCTGTGGTTCTATAGACCCTGGGGTTGGTTTGGGGTTCTATAAACCCTGACGTTGGTTTGTGGTTCTATAGACCCTGGGGTTGGTTTGGGGTTCTATAAACCCTGAGGTTGGTTTGGGGTTCTATAGACCCTGGGGTTGGTTTGTGGTTCTATAGACCCTGAGGTTGGTTTGGGGTTCTATAGACCCTGAGGTTGGTTTGGGGTTCTATAGACCCTGGGGTTGGTTTGGGGTTCTATAAACCCTGACGTTGGTTTGTGGTTCTATAGACCCTGGGGTTGGTCTGTGGTTCTATAGACCCTGGGGTTGGTCTGTGGTCCTATAGACCCTGGGGTTGGTTTGGGGTTCTATAAACCCTGACGTTGGTTTGTGGTTCTATAGACCCTGGGGTTGGTTTGGGGTTCTATAAACCCTGACGTTGGTTTGTGGTTCTATAGACCCTGAGGTTGGTTTGGGGTTCTATAAACCCTGACGTTGGTTTGTGGTTCTATAGACCCTGGGGTTGGTTTGGGGTTCTATAAACCCTGGGGTTGGTCTGTGGTTCTATAGACCCTGGGGTTGGTTTGGGGTTCTATAGACCCTTGTTTTTTCTCACTGATACAACTTTTCCTTATAATGCAATAATGTAAACCTGATTTCGGGCTGATGACACGTCCGCTCCAGAAAGTTTGAGACCCCAGCTTTAAAATATGTAGCAACACATTTGAGTATGCTCTTTAGTTTGCTCATGTGATTGGTGGTACATTGTTGGAGTTTTCCAACAGCTTTTATAAAAAGAAAAACAAATGACATCATATAAAGGACCCTGAACCCTGTAAAGGACATGTTTTTCATGCATAGAGAATAAAACCTGCATGTACAAATAAAATGTTTTTTTGGTCAATTCCCTATTTGGTCAATATTTTGAGGGTTTTAATAAAAAATGAGGGGATACATCAGCCAACTCTGAGCTCAAAGGGGGTCTCAATAGACAAAATCAAGAAGAGGACATCTGGAGCACTCGGTAACAGCAAGACTGTTTCTATGCCAGTTACAATTTAATCAATAGTCTTTAAAACCTTGAACCTTTATCTGACTTTGTGCTCCACATCTCTTCTTTCCAAAGCACAATAACAAACACCAAGAGGAAAAATAGGGTTGATTTATTAATTATTTTTTTATTGTAACTTTTAGACATACAGCATTAATGTCTGTGGGACCTCAGACAATGAGATCAAATCAAATCAAATCAAATCAAACTTTATTTATATAGCACCTTTCATGCAAAAAGAATGCAACACAAAGTGCTTCACTGAAAAATTAAAAACATATCACAAGAATTAAAAAACATATCACAATAATACAAATACTGGAAACTTGCCCCTCCCGACCCACCCGCAGAGGCACACATACACTTTATCACACACAGATACAGACAGACACACATGTACACGTATGCACATACACACTCACACACATACACCCACACACACGCACGCACTCAGGATAAAACATGGTAAAGAGACATGGCAGGACACTGAGGAACAGGAAAACGCCACCTATGGGAGCCATCCGCACTGGGAGGGGTCACAGTCTATGCCTGCAGGGAGTGCCACCCACAGAGACCACCCCTACCTGGAAAGACCGGGATAGACTCCGCACAAGGTGCAGAGCCCCACGGTCCTCCGGGCCTGAGGGATCTCCAGGACGACGTCCCCGCGGGCAGACCAGACACGACTCCAAGTGTGGAGGGCTCCCATGAGGAAACACTGTAGCTAAAACGTAAAAGGCTAAAAGACAATAAGAAAGGCTGAGATAAATGTAAGAAATAAAATGATAAAAATTGAAAAAATAAAATAAAATGCATTAAACTTTGAGGTAGAAAGATTTAAGAATAAATAAATAAATAAAAATAAAACTAAGGCTTAGAAGATTTAATGATAATAAAGTGCAAAAAGAATTAAAAATAAATCAATAAAAATATTAGATATTAAAAATAGAATAAAATAGTTAAAAGAATAGGATAAATCAGTTAAAAGCCAAGTTGAAAATGTGAGTCTTGAGCTTCTTTTTAAGTAAGTAAGAGATAGTCTTTTTGGGAAGACCAGAGAGCAGGGCATTACAATAGTCTAAACAACAAGAGATAAAAGCATGCATCAGCACCTCCGTGTTAGCCTGAGAGAGAAACGGGCGGACTCTGGCAATATTCTTAAGATGATAAAAACCTGTTTTTGTTACGTTTTTAATGTGTGGGATAAAAGTGAGGTCAGAGTCAAAAATGACGCCCAGATTCTTTACGTGTTGTGATGGTTTAAAATCCTGCAGTTTTAGTAAAAGTTTCTCTCTTGCCCTCAGGACCAATGATTAAAACTTCTGTTTTGTCCTGGTTGAGCTGTAGGAAATTCTCTGCCATCCATGACTTAATATCTAAAATACAGTTTAAAAGGGTATCAATTGGCCCTGTGTCATCAGGAGATGTAAAGACACAGTGAACCAAACATGCATCCTTGTGAAATTGTGCAGTAAAAAGTATTTCAATCCGTTATGAGTGAGGGAGGTTTCTATGAATCACATGGAAGCAGATTTTATATTATCATATTGTATTTAAATCTGAGTCCCGGTCACATCCATTTGGCTCATTTTCACAGAGAATGAAACAGTCAGATCTGACAGCAGAGGGAGGCATATTTTAGAAGCGTTTCATTCATTCCATCCACTCATTCAGTGCACAGTGCATTCACCATCCTTCTGTCCACATTTGTCCCTTTAAACATGCTTTTGAAGCACAGACACATTCATGAAACACTTTTGTTTCCTTTCTAAACCTTTCCTCAGCTTACAATATACCTGTTCTATAAATGCCCGACATTGCTTGATACAGTTTAAAGTGTTGCATAGGTTATACTATTCAAAATCCAAACTGAATAAAATCTTTCCCAATGTTTCCCCTCTCTGTGACAAATCACAGATCCACAGTTTTGTATTTTGCCCCAAACTTACTCATTTTTGGACTGAAATATTGAGTGTCTTCTCTGATATACTGAAAATCCAGCTAGAGCCAGACTCGAAATTGATTATTCTAGGAATATCAGAGGCACTCAATAAATTATCTATTCCCCAACAACGCTTTATCTCCTATGGTCTAATCTCTGCAAAAAAAAACTCATACTTAAATTCTGGAAAAAAACTGAAGTCCCTCCGACGAAACTGTGAACTAACCGACATGTTGCATCTAGAGAGGATTAGATTTGTCCTGAACGATAAACTTTTGCAAATATGGTCACCCTTTATTTCTTTTCTCGAACAACTCACAAATTGAGCTCTAACCTATAAATACATGTAGTGCTGGGTGGTTGGGTGGGTTGATGTGAATGTTTCCCCTTACTTTGTGTTTGTTCATTTGTATATTTTCTCAATGTCTTTTTCTTTCCTTTACAATTGTCATTCTATAAAAAATGTGAAAATCTGAAGCATTTTCTACGATGTATGAATGTCAAAAATTGATTGCACAAATGCTTCTAATAAAAACATTGAAACTAAACCTTTCCTCAGGACGGTGTGGGCGAGCCATGAACACACCATGCTTGACAATGTTCCTGACTCTCCTGTCAGGTCTGTCACACCTGGAGGAGGACAACCTTTACCCTTATCGTTCCTCTTTTTTCAACACATCTAGTTCGGTGACCTCGGTGAACTCTGAGCTCCACCCATCTTCAACCTGAGCAGAGGTCTAATGAGGCAGAGTAACTGAAAACATCTGTTTGGTTGTGAGAGGAATGTGTCGAACACTCCCATCATCCCTCACACTGCCTCCTTTTGCCTTGTGTCGTACAAAAGTGAAAGTGAAGCATTCAGGTGGTTTGTTCGAAGGGTCGCAGAAGCATTTTCACTTTTAAACTTGAATATAAAAACAAAAATACACACTCAACACCCTAAATAAGCCTGTGTGGGCTGCTCAGAATATCAGGGTCAAAGGTTACATCCATGTGGACAGGGCAGAAGCCAAAAGGAATCAATCCAGCCAAAGAGAAACGTAATACCGTACTTCCTGATATTGGATATGGAAGGATTTTGGGAGGCCCTGTAGGTGCAGGGATCACACACATGTGAGAGGTAAATGCTTACATGAGGAGGCATGATGCTTTCACTCACTTTGCCATGCAAATGTGTGTGTGGTCAGCCTGATCCCTGCTAAGCACACACATGGCTTCAACACACACACTTTTGTCACATTTTTGGCTTTAGATCTGAAAGTACAGCTTTAAAGTCCTGTTAGAAAGATGAGATGGATGCAAAGAGGAAATCAGTCCAGTCTGGCTTTACATTAAAGGGATAGTTCGAGGTATTAAAAGTAGGGTTGTATGAGGTACTCATCAATAGTGAGTGTAATACACAGAGTAGATTACATTACCATTCAAGCTCTTATTTCTTCATTTTATTCTATTTCCCAGGCCCTGGAGTCACAACAAACACTCATGTACTAATACATCTCAGGTGCAACGTTACATAAGCTACATGCTTCATGCAACCTGGCTCTCATTATGCAAATGCGTGTGGCTTGGGTTTCAGGCAAAGTGACTTCCAACACTGACAGCATGTGTGTCCTGAGACTATTCCTCGACTGCAGTGGAAAATACCGATGCTTATCACACACAGGTCTGCCTCGGCCAAAAGTAACTCCCCACAGACCTGACAGACTAATTTGGGACAGATTGGGCTTCCTCTTTTTACAGTACGAAGCCTCTGTATGAAAAAGGTTGCTCTGGTTGCCCAAAGGTTGGGTCACTATGGTTACCAAAAAAAATGAGAACCTGATATATTTATCCCCCTGTGATTTCTAACTGTCTCCCAAGTAGTTTCATATTGTACATTTTAGGTTCTATATCTTGGTACATATATGACACCCTCAACAGGACAACATAGAACCATTTCTATCAGTTATAAATAAACCCAAAGGCGCGTATGGTACCTTTGCAAATCTTTATAATGAACCCGTGTGTTTTTTCAGGTATTGGTTGGTTGTTTAAATCAAAATTTTGATTCACTTTAAACACAAAAAAGAGCAACAGCGCATCCTTTGCAGCATTGATACACATGTATACACACTGGCAGAACAAATATTAATTAGCTCAATAAAACTACAGCTAATTTATTAACTGAATTCATCCTCACCCTGCTTTTGGTGTCTACATTATAACACTTACCTGTGCTTGTTCTGAGTCCTTGGCTTATATTTACATTTGCAAATATTTTTTGATGTCAAACCTTATTACCAAACTGGTAATCTGTCTGAAGCCCTTTAAACAGAAACAGGACTCACTCAGGCCTGTGGGCGCAGGATTTGGTTTTGCCTCCCACCTCCACTTCTCACAGAAAACAGGGAAATGTTGCACGCCCATCATAGTCTTGTGGTTTTTTACACACTCCAGATTCCCCAAATCTCAAATTTTCTGAGTCACACTCCTTAATCTCCTGTCTTGCTGCTCTGTGCTTCTGTGTGTGTCACTCACGGCCCTGTAGTTATGGTTATGAAGACATAAACAAAGCTGGTTTTGCTTCTCTTGTGCTTTGATCACTGCCCTCAGACCGTAGTTTAATAACTGGATATCATAATCACATAATGACATTAATCCAGCGTAGAGTTATTCGGTGGCCAGAGGACTGTAGCTGAGCTGGTGAGAGGAAATACAAGATGTAAAGTGACACACAGTTTATTAATAACAAAGAAACATCCCCTTCTTGTATTTCATAATTCTCTTGTCATCGCTGGGAACCCACATGTAACAGCCCTGTCATGTGACCACTTTTTGGACTTTGGTGCATGCTGTAATATTTTAATAGAGCAGCCTCAAGACTGTCACAGGCACAAAAGTCACACTTAGAGTAACAGTTTAACACTGATGTGCTTATGCTGGAAGTAACATGAGGAGAGTTATACGTTCTCATTTGTGTGTATGACGCTATTCCTATATAATAAGAAGCCACCAGCAGGTTAGCCCTAGCTTAGCATGAAGACAAGGAACAGGAGGAGGTGCTTGTGTATGGCTTACCTTTGGACAGAGCACATCATGGTATTTGTTTAATTTCTACAAAACATTGAACTGTTCAAACAACATTTTTTAAGGGCTTTAGAATTTATAGTCGCAGAGTTCTTGCCAGAACGCTCTTGTAAACTACAGATGAAACGAACTAGATATTATCCATTAATAAGCAACATTTAGAGGTGCTTTATTAGCTTTGGAAACAGCCAGGTTAGCTGGTTTTCCCTTGACTCCTGGCTTTATACCATGCTAGGCTAATTAGCAGCTTGATGTAGCTTCAGATTCAAGATATTAGAGAGATATCCTTTAAAGACCAGCTTCAGTCATGTTTTAAGACATATAAAATGTTCTGCTTGAAATAATAAACTGTGTCTGATATGTTTTTTTGCAAAATACGTTTAATTACCTTGTAGAAATCCCCCCAACTCATCCTCCTCCCTCATTAAAAATGCTTGAATCTGCACAGGCCCCGCCCACTATGTGCTATGTTGCTCCATAAAATTACAGCCGAAAACAAAACACGTCTCTGCCATCGTTTAGTGGCAACTTATTGAAAGTTAGCTAGCTTGAAATTTAGCAATTAGTAGTAGTAAGGTTAATGTTAGTAGTCAATAGTGAGTTTGAAAGAAATACGATGGCGGTTACAGCTGGCTCGCGCATTGCCAAAGTGGTTGCTATAGGTTGCACATAATGATATGCATAGCGTCACCCCATCCATTAACAGGATTGGCTCCTGAGGTTTGTGACGTCTCAAACCTGCCAATCTGAAAGCGTGTTGTTCAGCATGTCCTTGGTACACTTCAGTTTAAAAGCAGACAGGCCCAGCCATGGAGATAACTGCTGATGTTGTCCCTGATATGTCTTGTAGCACATGAGAAACAGCACATGGAGATGTTTACAAGGTTAAACACTTGATTTTCACTGGTCTTTAAACAGTCTCACTATACAAGCAGCCACAATAGGCATATCATAACGACAAACAAATATTATAGTGTTGGATAATAAATACATTTTTAGACAAATAGAGGGGCTGCACGGTGGTTCAGTGTTTAGCGCTGCCGCCTCACAGCGAGAAGGTTACTAGTATGAATTGTTACTCCATCGGCTTCCTCCCACAGTCCAAAGACATGCTCATTAGGTTCACTGGTGACTCTAAATTGTCCGTAGGTGTGAGTGTGAGCGTGAAAGGTTGTCTGTCTCTATGTATGACTGCCATCAGTCCAGGGTGTACCCCGCCTCTCGCCCAATGGCAGCTAGGATAGGCTCCAGCCCCGCTGCAACTCTTATCAGGATAAGCGGTATAGATAATGGATGGATGGACAAATATAGTCTTAGATGCTCTGCACAGTAGCACATCAGCAGCAGCAGAATAAAACCAGCAATGCTTCAGAAACCATGAGGACTCCTAGTCCAACCAGCTGCCTCCCTAACACTCTGCTATTTCCCATACTGTACTCCCCCAGTCGCAGTCAGCCAACATCAGCTGGAGTTTATAGGACGGGGGTTCAAAACATGCAGGGGCCCAGAATTTTCCACAAGAATCTCAGCAGTAAACAACTCTCAGAGAGGAAGCAGGAGAAATCCACAGCTCAGAATTTGCAGTGGTTTCAGTATTAGAATTTGCTGCCATGTCTGGAATTTGCTGATGACCAGTTTTGTACACATCCACCGTTTTCCTCGCCCTCTTCTTTCTTTTAACATGTCTTTTCAGACTCACCCAAACTCTCTACACTCTCACCTCTTCCTTAAACCCCTCACAGCCGTCTCCTTACTTCCTTCCTCCCTTTCTCTCAAACTCTCTCTCAGCCTCCCCTCTCCTCCTCAACTCTCTCCCTTGACCTCTTCCTTCATAATTTTTCTCCTTGCAGTGTCCTTTCCTTGTCCCCTTTATCTTGGGCAATATCTATGTTGTTATGGCCGACCAGGAATTCAAATTCCAACAGCATACCAGCACAGCTTAACATTCCCTTGGGTTTGGATCTCCCCACTTCCTCCCCATTCCTTCCCCCAAACCCCTCTCCCACATACTTCTTGATGCTCTCTCTGTAGTTTCATTCCTTCTTTGTTTGGCCACTGTAAAAAAAATCCCTGGCTCAATAATGAAAACAGCAACATCCTACAATTGCTGTAGATTGGTGGAGTAGAAAACTTGTAATCACCTCAGTCTGCTCTGACAACATGCATTTTACATCCTTATTTGCTTTGAAAGCATCATTCTCCTGATAAACCTGCATTTTTTAATATTTCCCTTCCTCAAATAACGGAAAATTCATGCTAGTTATCTGTATTTTAATTTGAGAGTCTATCTGTGTCATCCAGGTCCATATGCCCCAGCTCACTCTTTTATCAGAAACAACAGTGCTTGAGATAAATGTCAACATCAGCATGCTAACATGCTAATAACAACAATGCTGATAAGCTGATCTTTAGCAGGTATCATGTTTTCCACTCTCACTATTATTGTTAAGGATGGCAGCATACTAAAATTTGCTGATTAGCACATAAGATACAGCTGAAGCTAATGGGAAAGTCATAAGCAAGCAGATTTTGCAAGTATTAAGCTATAAACCAAAGCATTTAGACAAATGGAAACGCCAAATGATCATGCTTGACGTTAAGGGATCACCAAAGTCATGAATATTGTGTTACATTCTAAGGGGGCGTATAATTGAACCGACTTTAATTGTAATTCATCCAATAATCAAGACTTTCCGCTAAAACCACAAATGTCCATCTCATGTTGCAGCTATATGAAAAGTCAGGGGAAACTAGAGTTACATGCTACATCGTCTGAGCACAATGAATATTTGTAACACAGTTTGTAGCAGTCCATTCAGTAGATGTTGAACGATATCTCAGAATAAGGTGCAAGAGGAAGAGTCAGAGGTACCACCAAAGTCACCAGGACTAATGCTGCGTTCCAGACAACTGGAAAGTCGAGGTTTTCTGACCTCCCACAGGAAAAATTGCTCTGGAACGCCATTCAAAGTCGGAGTTCCTACCTGTGAACTCGGAGCAGATTCATCTACCCCGACTTCACAGAGACTTAGATGTCTGACGTCACACAACAATGGCTGCACCCGTGAAGAGGCACATCGTTAATGGTAAACTATTAACTGAAAAGCAACGTAATATATATTAGGCTGCATTTAATTGAAATACAACTACTATCATATAGTAACACATGTTCTGCATTACACTGACAAGAGATGTCACCAATGTGATAAGGTAGCTGGTTACTGTAAATAATCTCTGAAAGTCATCTTTTCTCCACTAAAGTTATTCTGGAAAATTTGTTAAAAATGCAAAAAAAACAAGTTACAACATTTGGATAAAATTTACACTTATTCAGATTACCTAGCGTTAACTCGTGTCGTTTTTTCTCATCAGTTTTGTTTACTTAGGCAAGTAAACTGAACTGCTGAATGTTAAACCGGCTAAAGACTTGCCAAAGAAACGACAGTTTATTACAGTCGGCCAGGTTTTTTATTTACATTTGGCATTGTGCACCTTGAACGCTCTGAGTTCGTAAGTCGGAAATTTCTACTGGAAAGTTCTCGAGTTCCCAGTTGTCTGAAACGCAGCATAATCGTCTGTGCATCATTTAAATATGTACAAAATTTCAAAGTAATCTTCTAGCAGCTGTCAAGACATTTCTCTAATAAAACACCACAATCACCAACCTCATAGTGGCATTCGCAGTTCGTTACACCTCATCCTCTGGAGACCATGAACATCTGTACTTTAATGGAAATCCATTTAATAATAGACATAATACATTTACATTGGAACTGGTATATGCAATATGTCCAGAAAAAATAAGTTGTTACCTGTTCTGTACCTCAACTAAAATCAATTGTACATTAAAATTTTGGATGAGGAGGTGGCATACTCTCTCTATAAGTAAGGATGATAAAAGAACATGCTCTATCCATCCATAAAGTGGACAACTCGACATGGGACGGAAGTGGTTTTCTTTGTACTGTATGTTCAGAGAAAGAAGTAAGAAGGAGATACAGTTCCTCTCTGTATGATTTTTTCAAAAGCATACTTACAGCAGCTAAGCCTTTGTTAAGGCCGGGACAATAGGATTACATTCACAAAAGTCTGTTCTTTTTCTCACTTTTCTTGCTGTCTGAGGCTCTGTCGCCCTCCCATGCACTCAGGCTGCTGCTAGCCTGCCGGGACAATGCACTTACATAACCAATCCCTCTCTATAATCCCAGCCTGTGTGGCCCCTCCCACCCCACCCCACACTGCCGTCTGTCTCTCCTCTGTGTCTAGTCCAATCTCTGCCCTTCCTGATGCTGCTGCTGGTGGTGGGGGGACTCCCTGGTATCCAGATTACTATAGAAGAAGCGTCATGACCTCTTAATCTTTATCTCACCCAGTTACATGTATGCTCAGTATCAAAACTGAATGACAGGGCTTCATTCTCAATGCTGAGCCACATACATGTTTAATATCACATGTGACAGTTTTACACTGCTTTGCTGTTAATAAGAGTAGGTTGCTGTTAATAATGAATGCTGCTCAAATTCTCCTGTTTAAATTAACATTACATTTAAAATTAAACTTTTTTCAATGCACCCTAAGAAATGCCAATGAAGATTCTCACAGAAGGCTTTATGATATGTAAATACACACATCTAAGGGTAACCAGAGTTGTTTTAGAAGACTTTTTAAATTATAAAGCCCCACATGCCTTATGCCTATACTTTCAATAAAACGCAGAGACATCCGCATATGCACTTATGATAAGGATAATGAACATGACCACCAATAGGACATGCAAAAGCAAAATAAAGGGAAAGTAAATAAAAATCAAACGGCACTTCAGTCTGTAAAGCTTGAATATCTGTGGATAGTGCAGGTGTCCGGAGGTGAGTGAGTTGGGGAGGTTAGGATTATTTAATAAATGATGATAATGAAATAATTCAGTTGCATGGAATACGTTTAAACAATATGGAAATACAAAATCAACTGTAATTCATGTTTTTTTGTATACATGTATTTAGAAATGATTTCTCATTTAAAATGTGGACCGATTTCTACTATCTGTGATTCGTGCAGAGCGCGCTCCCGCGGCTAAACTTCAACAACTGTGCGCGCTCCGGAGCGGCTGGTACTTAACGCCTGGCGTCTCGTCTCTGCTACAGGAGAAGTGCGAATGTGTACACCGAGCGAACGAATGAAATACGATAAAGTGGGATATTGTGCCCATCACCTCGCCATACATTCACCCATATATCTGCAGTGAGCTGAAGGATATTTTGTCCGAGGTAAGCGGGTGTGCCGTGACGAGTGAAACATCGGATTTTCGAGCGTAGTGTGTGTGCTGGGGAAAAACAACAGCACTGCTGTAGCGTAGCAGACGTTAGCTTCCTTCATTAGCGCGGTGCTAATGTTGCCCGTTAGCTAGCTGTGCTTGGCAAAAAGCTGGCTAGTCGTGTCGGTGGCTTGTTTGTTATGTTGACGATTGAAAATGCACACTTGTCTGTGGTGTGCAGTCGACTGGCATTCCTGGTGAGCAAAAGTGACTGAACTGTTCATGAAAAATGTTAAGGCATCGGTTTCTCAGCTTGTTCACACACTTGCTATGCTAACAAGTACCCGATTCAGCTAGCTATATGCTACGGGTTACTGCTTTACGGCAAGACAAGGCCCTGTATGTCTTTAACAGTGGATGCTAGCTGGGCTTTGCCGTTGTCTGCCTTGCCAGACAAGGCCATTTTGCTTTCAAAGCAGGTTAGTTCAGGTCAACAGAAACCCATCATGGCATTGTTTTGTGTGGGAGTCTAACTGGCACAACCTGGTTTGGTGATGGCTGTAAAGGAAGTGATGACTAATGTTTACTTAAAGAAACGAGTGTAGCTGCTGTCATCGTTACTGAGTGTAACTGAGTGTGTGTTTGACCCGTCTCTAAGGGGAGGACGAGTGAATGTCAGCTTTTACTTGTTAATGTATCTTGAGTGGCTGTGATCTGCTTTATGGGCTTTTTGTCACAGCGGACATTTTTAAATCCAACAAGAGGAAAAGCACAGGTGTTAATAATAACTTTAACAATGGTTCTGTTCTGTTCAGGTGGTCGAGAAAGCCATGACTGGCAGTCAGCATGCACACAACCAGGACCATGAAATTGAAGCAGCTAAATGGAATACAGCCATCATTAATGCTATTATAAACACCTGTGCTTTTCCTCCTGTTGGATGTAAACATGTCCGCTGTGAAAAAGTCCTATTACACATTAATCTCCGGTTGTATTGCTATTGCAGCGGCTGAGCAGATCGCGCACCTGTCGATGTGTTATGAACTATGCTGTCAGAAACAAAACTCTGCTGGGTATCACAGTGTGACCTTATGATTAAGTAACTTCACTTAAGGGATCCTCATTGCTAATCACTTTTGTTTATCTTTCTACCATTCTCTTGTTGAGATGGGATGCATGTTAGGTGGGAATTATGTTCAGGGACTAAACCTGATAATCACCAAAGAATGATGAGGTGTAGAGTGAGTTGTCCGGACTACACAACATGAGCTTTTACATGACACTAGTGTCATCTTCTATACAGATGCTGTAACATGAAATGCACACACTGGGCCTATATGTCAGATTTGTCGGCTTAAAAGCTCCTGATATTGGTCTGCACCTTGCAGCCAAATATTTTCAGATTTTACTCTAAGGGGAACTGAAACATTTTGCAATATGCAAAATATTGGGAAGACAATAATGCATTTATTAACTGCATTTTTAATGTGGCAATCATTTGAAATTGTCTTTAATGTTGCTCGCAGTTCATAGTGTCCAGCTAAACTGAATGCAAAAATGTGTACATTACTGTAAAATGACATTGCGACAACATGACCAAGAAAGTTTTGCAGCCCCCTTTTTTTGGACGGCAAATCACTGTCAATGTTTTAGAAAGTGTAATTTGTGTTTTCTTTTACCCTAAATAATTTATATGATAAAATATCAATACTTTCCCCTGTATTGATACAATATTGCCACACAAAATAATGCTATCCATTGTTTTTTTTCTCTCCCCTATAGAGTACACATAATTGACCAGAGAGATATTCTAATGCAAAATACAAGAGTGATAGTGTTGAGGTAATCAGAGGACATGCTGGTGAACCTGTCTGCAAATGTTTGAATTGACCAGAAATTACAATGAGAGAGATGTGGTGTTTGTTGAGAAAGCTGGAGTACTCATAAGTACGGCCACAGTGTAGTGTTGCGTCGCATTTGTGGCTGAGACATGTAGATGTGCGTGTCCTGTATTTGAATGTGATTTCAGGTGTCTCACTGGCTGCCTCTTATCAATGATAAATACACAAATGTTGGTTAACTTTGCCTTTAATATATTACACAAACACATGCAATCAGTGCTGTGCTTAAAACATAGCCATTTGTCAGGATTGCATTAAAGGGAAGGTCCAACCTTATAGTGATGTTAGGCTCTGCAAACCAGTTTTCCCTTGGGAGAACCTGAGTCAATCTTTGTCAAATATGTCTGGTCTGTTGTGATAGGGCAACAAAAGGTCTTCTGAAAAGGTCTCAAGTCATGACCATAACATACCGCTCATTTTTGCAGAAATGAAATGAAATGCGTCATCAAACATTATTCTGATACATTCAGTCTGTACATCTAAAACTTGATTTGAAGGTTAATTAACAACATTTGTTCATTATGTTTATAGTCAACTTTATTTGACTGGCATTAGGCATACATATTTGCTGTTATAAATTAGTTGTATATAAATGTAATTACCAGGATACATGGCTGATGATACTCCAGTATTTTCTTTACAGTCCCTGAAGTAAATTTGGAGCCCTTGTGTCTGTACATATAGATGTTTCCTCTAAGATTGCATTCAACCACAAACACTGGACGAGAGAACATTATGACTGCTGTTCTCTCCAGTGATGGATTAAGTCTAGTGTAGCAATGCCAAAGGCTTGGGCTTTGACAGTTTGACTTTCTGCAGGGAGATAACACAACGGTCATCAATTGGCTCAGCAGCAGGGGCTCCTGTCCTTTCAGTGATTTGGTCCTCCTAACGCTGGTCTACACTACTGTATAAGCTTAAGAAAGTAGTTAACACAGTTTGTAACAGGTGCAACAGATCTAACAGATGAGTCAGGATTGTCGATACGTCAGTTCGCGAACTCCCTCCCAGTCTCAACTTCAGGTCCGGTTGGTTAAAAATGAGTAAAAACGCGCTCACAATCCTGAGCAAGAAATTGGCCTCTTGTATTTATGCTGACTCTCCGTTGTACAGCGTTGGCCGCCTGTAATGCAGCAACAGAGATGAACTCGCTTTGACCCGAGGGTTTTCCGTAGCTTTTAGAGAGGCTTAGTCGTTTGATAATGTAGCCAGCAGGTTGGTTTTCATATGTGGACTGATGTTGACAGATGCCAAGATGACAGGGATTTATGTCATGGATAGGAACAACTTATCCTCATGCAATCCTTATACTCACTTAAATGCAAGAAAAGAAAGTAGGTTTTCTTTTCATTTTTGAGTTTTAACAATGGGACATGTAGCGCAGGGCTTCACAAATTATGGCATAAATGGGAATTATGTGTGGTTCACTTCCAATTTGGATTTTGATTCTTCAACATTATAGGTATTTCAGTCTTTTTGGGGGGGAATTTCTACATATTGGCATAGACCCTATCTTGATAAACATTGCAGTAGTTAGTCCTGAAGCAACAGTGTATGGCAAAAAAACAATACAATTATTTTACTGTCTATTTCGATTCATCAGTATTTATTGCCATGATGGCCTGCAGTGCTGTCTTTCCTGGAATACACTGCATGGATAAAGCTTGTTCTTAATTGATGCCAATATTTGAATCTGAAAAGGTGCTACCAAATTGACAGTGCACCTTTTTTCAGCATCAGGTTAGCTTATTGTGTTTAATTTCATGTGCTCCATCAGAGGCCATAGAGGAGCTCCAAATGTGTGAGCTACTTAACCTTCACCGTTAAAAATTAAACAGGACTTTTACTTCTAGAGGAAAAATAACTCCTCCCTCTTTGCAACTCTATTGGTGTTTACAGGTGACATTTATTGATCAAGTTGTATGTTTGTGTGTGTGTGTGTGTGTGTGTGTGTGTGTGTGTGTGTGTGTGCGCGTGTATGCGTGTGCATCTTCATCCATGACTTACCTTGTCTGTTGGCTTTTTACCGTCCTGACAAAACATCTGCAACACATGTCAAGTGAATGGAGTTCAGCTCTTCCTCAGAAGAATGGCAGCTGTCGGGCTAATGCATGAGTGGGGTGTGTGTATGTGTATGTGTATGTGTGTGTATGCGTCAGTGAATGAGTGAGTGAGAGAGACGGAGAGTGACTCACAGAATCTAAAAGTGAGGTAATTCTAGATCTGTTACTAATGCCAAAGGGAGTCCCCGCTTGCTGTATCATTCTCTTTGTGTGCACCCGTCTGTGTGTGTGTACGCGTGACACATATCTATGTCTGCATATTAAAACACAAGGGGAGTGTGTGTGGGGTTGTGTCAGGTGAATTCTCCATGGTAATAAGCTGCTTAGCTGCACTGAAAAAAGGTGACGGAAATGTTCACATGTTGTTGTTTTTGTGTCTTCAGGAGTCAAACTTAGGGCCAGGGCTGACTGCTACACAAATTCCCAGAGATTATATTTTGCACAAGAAGCAAACTAAATATCCTCAGTATTACTTTTTTTGCTTCAGATTTAAATGTCATGAATTGAAACAGATTGAGCCTTTGGTTTGCTGTCCCACTAACTCTTGAAGAACTTTTTGCACAGTCAGTGAGGAAACTCTTTCAGCCTGTACACCAAGCCTTCAGTCTGTCACCAAACACAGGTGTAAGGACTGTTCGAATGTGGATCTTCACTCTGACTACAGATTGTCATCAGTCTAGACATTTTTACCACACTTAAGTCTTCGCTAAGATTTTATTTGGACTTAGTGTTTTCCTCCCTTCCTACTTGTAATGCAGGTGTTATTGTGTATACACATTAGCTTCAGAATTTAGCTTCAGGGTGCACTCAGCAGTAGTGAACGGAATGAGACGAGTGACATCGTAAGTGTGATGATTAGATCTCCCAAGGCATTGTTAAGATAATCTCTTAAAGGTTTTAAAGTGATAATACTTTTAAATGCTAAAAGAGGCTTAATGTAATTGAAGCAGTTCCTTTGTAAAATGTAGTACTAAAATAAATATGCCTTTGCTTTCTTCGGCCTAGCTTCAGGGACTTGGATCAGGTTAGTAAAATCTCAATGGAAATGACAGTAGAAGGGATTTCATATGGAAATGTGGGCTTGTACTCAAATCTTGTTTTACAACCTCCATGCCAAGCAGGATGGGAAATTAACTTTTTAAAACGTGAACATCTACCAGCCACTGACATAAAAAGTTCAAATTCATTATTTTATGTCTGAATCAACAAGCCTCTTTCATACTTTGGCTGCATTTTGTTGTTGCTAATTTTCAACACTGCTGCCAATGTTCCTTTTATCTCCAACTAACTTGTCTTATTTTTCTGTAACTCCCTTAATTTCAATTCAGTGATGCTTTATTGGCATGAAAAATTGACATTTGTATCACCAAAGTGTGCTTAAGACATAAATAATCCGTGTCTCCCCCTCCCTCCCACCCTCTTCTCCTTTGTAAACTCCTGGCTGTGGGTGATGAAGTGTTTGGGTCCCTGTTGGTGAACTGCTGCCCGGTCCAGATGGCTCATTGTTGTATCTGTTGCCCTGCCCCTTTAATAACACACTTTTGGCATTGGCTAGTGTCAGTAGTGCTGTTTTATAGCTCACCATGTGCAAGTGTGTAACAGCGGGATCGCTTTGTGCCCGTATTCTTTGTGCCGCTGAATCTCTGACTGCATTATGTTCATATTGTCTGGTGATAATGTGAGCAGATGTGGTGAAACGATGGGGAGGGAGTCCAGCAGTGTGCCTCTTGTCTTCTCTTAAAGCTGAAAGAAAAGTGAAGGTGCTTTCACACTGCCAGTCTAGTTTCAATCAGTTCCTCTAAAAAATGGCATTGTTAACGCCTGTTCCAGAGAAACTACTGTACAGCTTGGAAGTCTGTCTTAGGTATATTATCAGAGGCATTTTTAGCAAATGAAAGGACAGATAAAATGATATTGTGATATGGCTAAATAGATTTATTTATTAGTGTCAATGTCACGATTTCTTCTGCAAGAAGACCTCTGTAAGAGGAAATCACCTTGGACTGTAATTTGCATATTATTACTCGTTATATTAGTTAAAGGATTTGATGAATCGAAAAACAATGGGCCGAGTGAATATTGGGGTCATCGTGATGTATAAGTTCAGCTTTCAAGCCCTAAACTTTTGTTTTAAAATGTACGATTATGCCCTAGAATGAAATACCACATATTAAAGCATTATGTAAAACTAAATGTAAAACACATGCCAGCTATTTCACACTTTAAATAATAGTATTTTACTGTTTTCTTTGTCTTTGTGTGATTAAATCACTCAAGTGTTAAGTGTGAACAAGGTCAACAACACGCTTTCTGTGTTCTCTGAGCTAGCTATCACTTTCTCTCCTGCTAATGGACAGATTCTAGGCAGCCCGAGTGTATGCAGGATAATGAGTCTGGGGGAGTGTATATCAAAGAAACTTATTTTATTAAGACATAGGTTGACATTTCAATCATCACGAGGGGCGCTGTCCCCTGATCTAACAAATACATGACTTTGTTTTGATCTGGAATTTGTGGCTTTTGGGCAAATCTTTAATACTGCAAATGCCAGAACTCAGTGGTAACACACACAACCCTCCCCGAGTTTTAACAAATGTTTCAAACAGCAGGTTACTGAATGTGATACATATACTTATTGAATTGTGGTAAACGGTGAAACAGAGTTATAGAGGAAAAGAAGAAAAGAAAAGGCAGTGAGAAAGTGAGGTATGGTGTCAATGAGGGCAGCTGCTGGTACAGCAGCCAGACAAGGCTGAAATCTGAGACTTGCACAACCACGGAGCGAGCCGGGCAGAGGGAGGGGGCAGAAAGAAAGAAACACAAGTAAGAGAAGCAGTGAGAGAGAAAGAATGTCCATCGAGGAAAAAGAAGTCAAAAATATGCAGGCTTGAGGCAGAGTAAGCATGAGACAAAGTGCTGTCCAAAAGAGGAAAATCAGTGAGATAGTAACATGAAAGATGAAGTGCAGAGTGGCAAATTTGTAAGAATGAAGTCTGTGTGAAAGAGATGACGTGTTGTGGAGAAGAAGGGGTTATGTGTTTGTGTAGGGAGTGGGTAAGGGAGAAAGGGGAAGGGAGTGTGTGAGCATGCTCTGTTTGGACTGACATTGGATGCCGGCTTTGCTCCTCTCCGTCTCACACACAAACACACCCAGCAGCAGTGTCACCTACCACACTCCAGGGGACAGAAAGAACATGGTTGGAGTAAAAGAGCGCAGAGGAGAGCAAGTCAGAGGAAGATAATCTATGTTTGGGACTTTCCCTTTTTTTATCTAAAGCCTTCTCCTCTCGTGCCAGGGAACCAGTAGAGAGGAGGGATTTTTTTGCAGTCAGCAGAGGATTATTGTTCCAGCAACTTTCATAGAAACCAGCTCTTCTGCTTTGGAAATTGTTCTTGGTGCTGCAATTTTGGAAAATGGTTGTGGTTCATGTTTAAAGCCGCAGTGGTACAGCACCGAACAGTCCCTGAAGATCTGGCAAAACGAAAAACAAAGGTTGAACTTGTCAAAGGATAATTATCCAGTGTTGGAGAGAGAATCTACAGGGACTTTGCTGAACTGCCTCATGTTGCCTTTCGTTCCTAGTGGCTGATTGGGAGCAGCCAGGGAGTGGCAGCTTGACCACACACTGACAGACTGCTTACAGACTGTTGGCTAAATGTGCAAGGCTTTCAGTGTAACAGAAAGCAATCATTGTTTGTCTGTTTCTCTGTGCTGCAGCATTAGCGCCTAGCAACCCGCCTAGTGCTCCCTTTTAGTTTGGCCTGATAGGAAGGTCAGATGGATACCTGGTTTTCTTGCTGTAGCAGCGACTGGCTGACTTTGGAGTTTAAAGTGTGATTCCCCCCGGACACAGTCATTGACCAGTTGCAGTTCCATCCCCTCTTGGGTTGTTATTTTTCAGGCTTTGAAGCATTTCTGTGTGTGTTGTCTGAACACAGACCTCATTCTTTCATTACATCTTTCCCTGGACCCTCATGAGCTCATGCTCCCTAAAGGGGGACCAGGTGGAAGAAATGTGATCCTCTGTTTTGTGGTGTGTTTCGGGCAGCAGCAGCAGTGTGTGGTTTCCATGGAAAAAGCCAAAGAAAAATGGAGTCGAGGGGCTGTGTGAATGCTTTAACCCTATGTCTCTGGTCCAAGTGAAATCGAAGCCGGCTTGCGTAGCATTGCAAGCTCCGCCCTGGAACTCCTTGTTCAGACTCTTCTCGTGTGTAACCACAAGGAACTTGCACAGGACTGAAGGTGAATGAGCTTTTAAAGGCTAATGCACTTGATCACACACTTACTCCTTACATTTACACCTTTCTCCTCATCAGCTTAATGTGTTACGAGCAGCTGTCCTTGTAGCTGCAGCCAAAGTGTTGTAAAATGTCATAAATTCCTGTGCTCAGTCCAGCTGTAGCTGTGTGTGTTTGTGTGTGTCAGGTTGATAAATTGATACTCGCAGTAAAAGGAGCTTGGCTAACAAAAGTGTTGGGGCTGTATGTTGGGACTGATTGTATGCTCAATAGCTTGTGTGTGTGGGTGAGTACAGAAGATGCTTCAAGCAAGCGTGCCTGTGTGCATTGTGGAGTCTATGTGGCGGAGTGTGTGAGCACTGTACAATGTGTGTGTGACTGAGAAAAGAGTGGGCCATGAGTTGAGAACAAAGAATGGCATGTTAGTGTTGAAGCCCGGCTTGTTTTCTGCCTCCCCCTCTCCTCGTGCTCTGTTCATGTTTTCTCTGCTCTCTCTTGTGTCTTGTTCCACATCCTCTGTTCTGTATCTTTATCTTCTCCCCCAGTTGTTGGCTATTCTTCCTTCCTTACAACTTGTTCCCTTCCCTTTGTGTCTGTGTGTTTTCTGTGTTCTTTTTCTAACTTTTCTTTGCTTCGTGTACGATCAGCAGTCTCTCAGGCGCTCAGAATATTTGCTTATTGTATTCATTTTCCATCTGTCTGTTGTCCTAAAGGCATCTGTATGGCAGTCTTTTTGTTGTATCTGAGCTTATGTGTTTATGTTTTGTCTGAGGCAAGTTGGAGCCCGCCGCAGGTTGACCTGGCTGACTCAGAGTAAATTTAGTGTTTGATGAAAATGTCTACATACCGTAAAGTATATTTGACTACTGTTTTTTAAGGAAAAATAGAGTACTACGTTACGTTGGTACGTTACTACTAACCTTTCTGTCTAACTTCTCTTTCTAAATTTAATGCATCTACATCAGTGCTTATCTCCCTGCAGGACAGATGCTTTAATGTGTGTTGTTCCATTAGCTCAACACAGCCTATGCTACATGTCCATACATGCAATAATCTAGTTCTCCAGTAAGGTTGTTTATGTGGGTTTACTAAACATGGTTGCTGTAAACATTCCTGCTGTTTGAAGTTCACAGTCCATGTTTTGAAAATGTATTTTTAAAGTTTATACAAAACGGAAACATCTCAAACATGTATTTCTCCCTCTTGTTCCCCCTCACCTGTTTTTCATTTATATATTTTATTTTTCTCATCAAAGAGGCTACAGTTGTACACATCAGCCTTTTTTATGCCTACTGATGCTGTGAAAGTTTCATTTACAGTCACAGCCCAGTAAATCAAATATGAAATGCAGCCTTGAACGACACAGAAAGTTTGGCATACACAAGCCAAACTCTGAAATTACAAGTGTTAATATTTGAGTATTTTATATGCTCAAATTTTCCACGTGTATTAGGGGTGGGACATCTGTGTATGTGATTGAATTGAAGTAAGAAGAGGCTTTCAAGGTGCATAATTGTTGTGAGGTTTTTTTTACAGAGTCTGTGTACCTCTTGGCGAGCTACTAAAATCCAGGCCGCGAGCTTCTGGTAGCTCCTGTTGCTCCTGAGCTACCCGTTGGAGGTTATATGGTATAGGACTGCATTTACGTATATGGTTAAAAAAATATACAAGCCAGCTTCTAGTGATGCAAGTTATTGTAAAATGAATGAGATTGTCAAGCTTACAGTCCTGTGTGTCTTATATTCAATTAACCAACGGCCTGTGTTGGCAAATCGTTTGTTTGCCATGTTTGTTGCATAACACCCAGAAAATCTGCTAATCTTTGAAGCTGTTACTCTGTAAGCAAAGTTGTTTTACTTAATGAGAGTGTCATGTTTACATAGGCTCCACCTTACTCCTATGACCTTAGTCGTGATGATATTTGTGTACTTAGACAGTGCAGTTGTTGATCTTGAGCTTGAATTTTAGTAACACAGGATATTTCCCAGCGCTTCTTCAGTGAATGTCATGACATCATTGTGGTTCTTCGAACCGCAAAATTACTTAAAACAGCATGCAGACACGCACTGTTTTAAAAACATTGTTAATCTGCTTAAATTGCCTGCAGTGTTGTTGTTAAGCAATGTTGCAGTGGAGAGAGACAACTGGTGGTATTTTGCTGTTGATGTTGAACACACATCAACATATTATATTGGATTACTACTTTTCAATTAAAGTATGTAGGCTATGCTTTTAATATCAGGGCCAGATTCTGAATTAAGATGCATCATTATTGTGTTGTGACTTCTGAAAAGAATCCCAGTAAAGGTGTTTCATTGTTCTGTTAATGTGTTTTAATCAGTGTGTGTTGTTTTTCAAATGAAATAAAGACTGTTTCAGCAGAGGACACCTTGTCTGCAGCAGTTGTATGTTGCACTGGCTGCAAAAGTTGTCATTAGATCTGACAGTGTGCTAAAGCTTGGCTCATTAACACATCATTTTGAAGTCAGAGCATCAGTGACGGATATGCAATGTACCAAAGTCAGACTAAGATCTTCTTGGAGTATTGGCAGCGATGTGGAAAATGTGCCCTTCTTAGCCAAAATACTATGCAAAAATCAAATATGTCCTTGTAATGACTTCACATAAAGTGAGAGTTCTTTTGTGTTGGTGATCAGAGTTTAGCCAGCTGGCTGTCATTTCTGTAAAGTGGTAGCTGAATCAGCATCTTATGATCCTCCTGACACAGACTTAAACTCACTGATGGAGCTTTATCTGCTTTATGAAATATGAATTAACGGTGCTGGGAAAACAGTGTGGAGACAACAGGGAGCACAGTGGGAATCAATGATTGTAGTCTAGTCTAATCTACATTGCATTAGCAGCACAGTAAGTGGCTTAAATGCCCTGGAAGAGCACTGCTTAGCCTTGGGCAGTGCTTCCCAAAGTGTGGGCTGTGGCCCCATTTTTACATTTTCCTATTTGCACTTATTTTGTCCCTTTGCAGATTGTTGTCGTTGTGCATAGATTATTTATTTGTCCTGAACAGTCTTCAGCTAACTTTTGCATACAATGCATAAAATAATAAAAAAATGTAGGGAAATATTAGATAATCGAAGGGATCTATCAGAGTTGTGTGATTTGAGGTTTGGGTGAGCCTCTGAATGTTAGATGTCAAATTGGCTACAGCATCGTTGGATTCAGAAATGGCTGGTCTTTGGAAGTACACAACGCTGGCAGTGCTCTTCCTGGTTGCTTATTTGCATAGCAGAATGTGTCCTACAAGCACGAGGTTGTGAATCATCATGTAAATCAGACGGTACTATGACATAACTCACTGTCAGTTACGTAATGCTTGTTGTAGTTTTACTATTGTGGTGTTAATAGTTGGTGTTATTCCCAGTGAGTGTTTTCTACCTTTTTTTTTCTCAGTACATGTTTGTTTACATTCTGTTTCTCTTTTCTCTCTTTCCAGAGGTCCCCACATTTCAAGAGAAGACGAAAGCCTTATTTGGAAATCTTATGGACGAAGGTGGGTATTTATGTTTCTGTTAGTATTCTTTCCTCCTTCTTCATCTGTCTCACAGTCAATCTACAGTTATTTAATGACAAATGTTCCAGCAGTTGTTACAGTTTACATTGTAACTGTATGTCTCCAGATGCCTGGAGACATCCACTTAGCTCTGTAAGTTTCACTGCAGGAACTGTGTGGGTAAACTTTACTGCCGATTTCAGTTACTTTAAGCAGAGCACCACAGTTTGATGTCCTGTTGGCTAGGTCAGGCATGTCTCTGCTTAATAAGAGTATTTTTTAGATGGAAACTAACGTAGGGCATTCAAGTTTGCTTAGGAGCGCTTGTTCAGCTGTCTCTGTTAACTGGCAGCTTTAAGCCCCCTTCTCACTGGTCAGAAAAACCACTAACACTCGCTAACACTCTGCTTTTGGGAAGTGGGAAAGGCTACAATCGGTATAGATGGGAACACGAAACCAGTGTCGACACGCTAATCTCCTACCCCTTTCCGGCGCGATGCTATGCTCTGTCGGTAACTTCTGCAACTCGTCATCTTGGCTACAAATTCTGCTCGTCTCCATCCAAGCAGTGCCTGAACATCGTTCCAAATTTGTCGGCGCCGTGTTTGATAAATAGACTGAGTAATAGATACAATAAAGATCTAACCGCCGTAACATCTTCACTGTTTGCTAACCTTGTCTCCGGCGCGTTTGTGACGTCAGACGGCAACGCAGCAGAAGAGAGGCCGAAAGGAGTACAGCGGTATGCCAAACACGGGTCAAAAGGATGATTAAATAATTAAATAATGTTTCAGATTTGTTAAAAGAAAAACGCTTTGTCAAGTCTGTCTACAAGAAGACAAGGAAATAAATTACATAATGCAATTCTAATGATTAACTAATAGACCCTGTGGTTTCTTTAGATTTCCATCATTATCAGGATACTCTTCAAACTGTCAGCATATCCAAAATATATATTATATATTACTAATTATTAGGGCTGTCAATCGATTAAAATATTTAATCGCATGGTTGTCCATAGCTAACTCGCGATTAATCACAATTTAATCGCACATTTTTTACCTGTTGTAAATGTACCTTTAAAGAGAGACTTTTTTTTTAGTTTTTAATCCTCTTAATCCTAGGAATGGACAAATATGCTTCCTTTATGCAAATGTATGTTTATTATTACTGCAACATTCCAAAACAAAGACAAATACTGTCCAGAATATTCTACAGAATAACCTCAAAGGTACTGCACGCTCGCGGCATTCATGTCATATATCAGTGATTTCTGTGAGAAGCACATCACATGTAGACTTGCTCTGGATTACCCTCTTTCTAGGTGCTTGTTTCTTCCTTCCACACTTTAATTGTTCTCTCTTCCTCACCTTAATTCACGTTTTAATTCACAAACTACTTTAATGTGATCACTTTGCTTTGCTTAGGTCCCAACACACCTGTACCTCTGCATAGCTTCTGGCCCCGCCCCCTCTTTCTGTCTGTGTCTGTCTGCTTTGTTGACTGTCTTCATCAGCAGTCTGTTTAATTAAGTCACAAAAGTTAAATATTTTCTCTCGCAATTCAATTCTCACAGCACGTGAGATGTGTGTGCACGAGGGACGTTATTAATGACGTAGCGATCAAAACGATCGATCGTTACCGAATGACATCTGCACCTTTTTTATAAGCTTTTTAAACAGCGTAAATCAATGCATTTACCTTAGGGACATACGGAGATACACAGTAGGAATGTTCACATTGCGTTACAGAACTGCACATGATTGTGTGCGGACAGAGAACGTTCTGATGTCCGGTGACTCCTGTCACTGTTTCAGTGCTCTTCCTCAACAAGGAGAGCAGGCGAATGACCGTTCATTTGGAGCGGAGTCATTTAATTGCACAGAAACCTGAAGCAGCGGCGGCACCACTGCAACATGTATGTAGCGGAAACACTGCCGGTGGTAACTCAGTTCACATCGCCAGTTTAAACAAATAACTTTTGTCTTGTCCAGAGAAGCATCTAGCAGGGCTTTGCGGCTGAATTTGTCATTTAAAAGACCCTTTTCTTTATCAATTTCTGCTCACTGAGGTTTGTTTCTGCATGCCATCCACAACATTGCGGCTGCATCGCTTCCTGATTTCCCAAACTACAGCGAGGGCGGAGTCATGATAATAGAACGTGCGTACGTTAATCACGCATTAAAATAATTAGTTGTGTTAAAGGAAATGTGCGTTAACGCGTTATTAACGTGTTTACTTTGACAGCCCTACTAATTATATATATTACTAATATACTGTGTAAGTAATATATAATTAGTATGTTGATCAATATAGAAAATATTATCCTGGTCTTATTTTTTGCCATAATGTTCAGCCCTTAAGTATTGAGTAGGCCTACTTTTACATCTTGTTAGTGCACCTAGTACAAGGATTTAGTGCTTCGATCAGTCTCTGATGTAGGATAAAAAACAAAAGCACAAAGAATAACTCTACCAACGCTGAACGCTCTTGCTGCACCCCCTCTGACTTTCTGTGCACTGAGCTCTGGGATTAAGAGACTTGATCGGTCTGTAGGCGGTGCTTTTATTCGGGTTGATCTGTCACCTTGAGCATAACCTCCTCTGAAGCAGGTTAGGTGTGTAGCACAAGTTACCTTTGTTATATCCTATGGTAAGAAGTAAACCACTGTACCAGCCCCTGTGTTAAACTTTACCACAAATCCTGCTTTGTAGTGCAGGCCTGTGATTCTCTTGTAGTCCAAGCTGTTTGTTGAGTTGTTCCGTGTTTGAGCATTTGGAGCTTCCAGTTTGCTCCACTTCGGCAGCATGTTGCCCCATTTACTCAATCTTTAACGCAGATGGAGGCAATGCACACAGCGTCTCTGTCTGCTACTAGCTTTTTATTTTGCCACAGGACTCGATGTAGGAAGAAAGCACTTTGTGATCAGTCCTTTGTTCTTTGCCTTTATATTGCTTCCTCTGAATGCTGAGGTCTGTGTGCCTAGTCATTGTTTGTGTCTGCCCTTCTTTCTGTCATCCTCCTCCCCTCCACCTTCTCGACACAGCAGTATGTGATCATCGCCCTCTCTATCTGGTTAGCTGACTCACTCTCTCTGTCTTCCCAGTCCCTCTCAGCTCCAGTTTTCGCCTCCTTCTCTCACACTTTTTATTGAATGTTTAATTTTGGTATAAAGTGTCTCTGGAGAAGTATCATTCCTAATGAGCTGCTGCTCCTTTTTTAATGTCCACATTGTAAAAACTGAAATCCAGAAGCCTTATAAACTGTAAATGCAGACTGTAAAAGCCTTTGCAAGACCACCTGCTAACAACAACAAAAGGGCGATGGGCCTTTTTGCCCATTTTTTGCCTTTATTTTGGCAATGTCACTTGTTACCCCGCGTAATGTGTCGTGTGTGTCGCATAAACAAGTGATTCTATGTGTATGCTCACATTGGCTCTCTTTAGTTTGGCTTGTTGCTTCTTCTTATGTGCTGCAAACTAGCTGCAGTTAGCCAGCCGAGTGAGTCAGAAGTTGTGTATAAAGTAGGCCTGTCCTTTAGGATCTTAAATAACTTGGTTTATAAATGTCATCAAGCCTTATTACATCAATTTGAGTGTGTACAGTACTCTGTTGCACGTTGGATTATTACAGTAACACGAGCTTATGTTTGAACAGGTGACACGAGAAGATGTGCGGCCAGCTTGGATTGCAAAGTAGTGGAAGAAAATAGTGAAGGTTGAAAAGACGATACAGGCCACAGAAATAAACAGGCCCACAGTTTGTGATCATCTCAAGCTGACAACCAACTGAAACTCTGCGCTGTCTTTTGTTAAATACAAATAGCCTATCACCAAAGCACAACGTCAATGCCTCAGCATCTCAGGAGAAAGCATTCGGTCTATGCATCTAGTTCATGCAGCAGACCTGACACAAGTTAGCACGAACGTTAGCATTAAGTGTTAAACTGTAACTGTAACTGAATGCTAGTTAAAATGAAGTCTAATTACCATGAATTTCTTCATCAGTCATCAGACGCAAAGTACAAAATGCAAAACCTTCTACCCCTCTCTGTCCAGCCTCGTATCACCTCGCACTGTCACTAAGCAGCAGCAGCAGCGTGCGTTTGCATAACTCAGCCAGTCTGTAGCAATGTGTTAATCACATCACAACCGAGCTGTCTTTTTCAAAGATTGCAATAAACCAGTGTCAAGCAGCGAGTGCTAATCTCTTGTCAGAATTCAAATCAGTTAACATTGTAACATGATCAATAAACAGATGAAACATACATAATCAAAGAGAAAAAATACTTACATTCACACAATCTAGGATTGGGTGTGGCAACTCTGCCACTATAAAACCCGCCCCCTTCCCTGGCCCCCTTGTTGAGGGCCTGTGTTGATCTATTTCAGTATGTATGTATAGCCATACAGTAACTCTGACTGACTAACCTTGTGTTATATCAGCTGGAACTCCTTTATGGTTCCTATGCTACGTTTGCCTGCTTAAGAAAGAACATGTCCTCTTTTTGTTACAATTATAATCATGGTTTCAGCTTTAGTTGACACTTGTCCTCTCCAGTGGTCACACACACACATCACGAGATGGGACTCCAATGTTTCACTTGTTAAACAGGAGTATCAAGCAACCACATTTAACATTTTTCCAAATTTATGCTGAAACCAATTAAATAAGTGAGATATTGAGTTTGCTCTAGTGTTTAACAAAAACACATTCCAAGTTTCCAGTGTTGAGGTATCTATACGCTATAAAAAAACCAACTATTTTAAATTATGAAATACTCAGGATCTCATGAGGCTACAGTATGTAACTCTTTGCAACCAGTTCTGGTTTTACTTTTGTCTTTAAGCTGTCAATCTGCCAAGTCACTGACGGCCTGTACAACCTCTGACAGTCATTGCATGCCAGCTGACTCCGACCCTGGCCTTGGCCGAGCTGAATGTCCACAGCTAATTTTGTCCCACTGCTGTTAGTGCTGCTGCTAGCATGCTAGCCGGCTAAGAAGTTCTATTAATAGCCGCTAAGGCATTATCTCCATCACAGCAGATGTGTTTACAAGCTGACGGGCACAGTTGCAGCCAGCTAATACTGTCTGTCATTAGGTCCAGCCTTACCTCTGCAGTTGGCATGCGAGTGCATGCACAGAAGCTTTACCCCAACAGATGCACTTACAGAAGCGGACTGCCTGCTGGCGCTGCTGCCAACTACCAAGCTCGACGTAAAAGCGTAGCTTATGCAAGTAGTGATGATGTGGATAAAAGCATCCCACTCTCTCTATTTGATGTTATTGGGTTAGTGGACAAAAATGTCAACAGGAAATCAAAAATTACTGAAATGTTAAAAGGCTTTCTCAGTAGGAGCTCTGGAACTAAGTTATTGCTTTATAGTGCTGTTTAGAAAACTGAAACTAATCCAACATTTTAGGCTTTTTACTTAATTGCTTATCAGATAGGTAGCCATCATCAAATGCTGCATTACCACAAAGATCCGGATAGCTATTTGCAGTGAAAAGATGCCAAGGAAAATTTCAGACCACATATGGTGTTCCCTGACTTTAGCAGTATTTTCTATTTAACACCTTTTAAAATTCAAAATAAGCTGCTGGGTTAAGCAAATTGTGCAGCCATGACTAAAGCTTTGGCAGCATTTTGCTTGTGGGTGTTAATTTCCCAGCTGTTGTACTGTCTGTCTACATACTGCTGCACCACCTGACTCTCTTTTTCTGTCTTTACCTCCCACACATACTATCCTCTTCTTCTCCTCTCTGTTCTGGATCTCCCTGTGCTGCGTCTGTCTGTGGGAAGGGCTATAAAAAGGATGAACTATGCTAGGGAGCAGGGTAGGTGGGGACACAGGCATGCACAGTCATCCCACCCAAACCCTGTTCTACCCAGAAAAGACCTGACATAAGAAACATCCTCTTTATCCTCCCGTCCTTCACTCCTTTTTGTATCTCCACACCCACACTGCTGTGTCCTCTCTTTGCATAGTTGCTCATCTTTCATTCCTTCTCGCTGCTTCGTTTCTCTATTGTCCTCTGTGCTCATCTTTTTTTCCCTCTGTTTCCATTAAGTTGGTTGCTCTTTCTGTCCTCATGTGATGTTCTCGCCCAGCCTCATTCTAAACTTTGCTGTCTAACTCCTCCTCTCCCCCTGCTCTTTCTTTTATTAACATCTATCTCCTCCTTAGTTCCTCTTTTCTACCCCTTTTCCTCCACACATACCCTTTCCCCTGCCTGTCACTTTGACTCTCCTCTTCTCTATTCTCTCCATTTCTAAGCTCCACAGGCCATCCCATAATTAACCGCAAACCAGTGACCATGGCAACTGCACAGCGTGATAGGAAACAGCAGATACACAGACACACACATACACCACATCTGAGTTTAGTTTACTGCCTGCTGGTTCTTTTTTTATGTATGTAAACCAGAAAATGTGCCCTGTTCTGATTCGTTGCTTGGACTATAATAAACATGTTGAACATGGTGGGCTCAGACTGACACTGACGGGCAGTAAAAGACAGGATCCAGTTCTCTGCTCATCCCTCAAACTGGGCCGTAGAAAGATGTGTCAAATGAAATCCAAATGGCTGCAGGTACCAGAGTCTTAACTGCAGAAGGGTTCAGTCATATTGGTTCAAAACCCCAGTGGTGATGGATATTACGCAGCCTACTGCAGGCACATTGGAAAGTGTTGTAGGATGACTACATGACTTCAGATGACACACACTGAAATAAGGAGGAGGGAAGCAGTACAAGACTTGTTATTGGAGGACAAATTAGAACATGATGTAGATGATGAAAGCTTTCTCACGGCTTTGGTTGTTGAATCTGACACAATATTTTTAAACACGAAAACCAGATTGAACTCGTGAACATTTCTATGCAATGGATGTAGAAAAAAACCCTCCAGGATTACGCTGACAAGATTTGTTCACCAAGTTAAAAGGTATAAAAGACTTTCTATTTGCTGAACAATATTAGATGACAAATAAGATTTAATGATATAACGTATCTGTGAACTCAGCAGTGTGTCACTCTCTCTGTATCATCATCCCTCTCTTGCCCTGATGTCTATGTAGTGGATTGCCGTCAGCTTTGATGTGGAGGATTCAGAGGTATACAGGCACTTAGAGCTTTTAACCTGTAGATGTGCAGTCAGTAAGAACAAGGTGATGTGTAGAAAATTGTCCATACTTCTCTCTGACACACAGACTCTGTGTCCCTGATAGAGTGCCGTATAATGTGCTGAAAGTTTTATCATGGCCTCTCTCCCTCTCTGTGTTTATCAGAAATGAGTCGCCAGACTGCCACCGCGCTGCCCACAGGAACCTCCAAGTGCCCCCCCTCTCAGCGCGTGCCCACCCTGTCAGGCACCACAGCCTCCAACAGTGACCTGGCCAGCCTGTTCGAGTGCCCTGTCTGCTTTGACTATGTCCTACCCCCCATCCTGCAGTGCCAGTCCGGACACCTGGTATGTACACTCCAACCTGCTGTATGCAGTGTGTTTTTACATGTCATTTCTAGGGTCTCACATGCACCTTCTTAGATGGTTAAATACTGTTTGTGTACTGCATAAAGTTTTTTGTAAGAAGTAATCAATATTTTACCAAACCTTTTCCTTCATGAGAAAAGTTTTATAACCTTGCTGAACAAGTCAGTCTTTATTACAGTGCTTACATAATAGTCATAAAACTATTAATAGTCATGAATAGTACAGTTGTTTATTTAGAAAAAAAAATGTGTTACCATGGTTTTTCAATACCAAAAAAAAAGTATTTTGGGCTGGTAATGAAACTGTTCACCAGTGCATTGCGCCAATGCAGATCACTTGCAGTGTGTTTTTGCTATGCGCCAGTATAAACAGTGGAAATGAACATTTTTATAAGGTTGTGGTTCAATCAGAGATCAAGAAAACAGCTGTATGAGGATTCTTAAGTTTGAGTGTAATTCTGTCTCTTTGAAGTTAGTTACAGGTTTAATAACAACAACACATTCAAACTGGGCCCCTCCTCCTGGGCTCTTTGTCACCAGAAGCTCACTCTCACTCTCTCGTGTGAGAACACGCCCGCCCCGCTGAGCTAACACCGACAGCGTCACTGTTACCTTTTGCGCTAGCATGCTAACCGCCGGTTAGCTTGTCCTACCCGGTTTGAGGTACCTACCTGTCCAACAGAAAGAAGGCCAACTCTGCATCCCTTTCGCCATGTTCGCCGCTCTGAATGGGGCCCATTTGCTAATTTGAACCACTCCCACGCTCACCTATACGCTGTGATTGGCTCAGGGAAACACAACAGCGTCCTTTCTAAACATCACATCCTCTCTCACCTAAAGTATTATTCAAGGTTTGAAATTGATATTTTGTTTGTTAATATGTGAAAGAGTTTAAAGCTTAAAGGCCAAAACTTTATTCTTGTAGAACACAGAACAAACTGTTAAAAGTTTCCTGCAGGCCTTTATTTTTGTCCTCAAGCTGCTGAATAGGTTTCATTATGACAAGGCAAAGCTGTTAAGAAGAACATCTTCGTGGGGGAAAACCCTAACAACACCTTTGTTGTGTGTCCGTTCCCAGGTATGCTCCAACTGCCGGCCCAAGCTCACCTGCTGTCCCACCTGCCGAGGGCCTCTGGGCTCCATCAGGAATCTGGCCATGGAGAAGGTGGCAAACTCAGTCCTCTTCCCCTGCAAGTATGCCTCGTCGGGCTGCGAAGTCACCCTGCCTCACACCGACAAGACGGAGCACGAAGAGCTGTGCGAGTTCCGGCCGTACTCCTGCCCCTGCCCTGGCGCCTCCTGCAAGTGGCAGGGCTCTTTGGACGCTGTCATGCCACACCTGATGCATCAGCACAAGTCCATCACCACACTGCAGGTCAGACACTGACTCGTCTTTGCAGCGTCATCCATAGAGACAGAAAGCAATGCATCACAATTTCGAAACCACGCCCTCTGGAGGGGAAAGATCTGCTGAAATACTAACATAATGGCTGAAAAACACAAGCTACAGCATCTAAAAGGAGCATTTTAGTGCCCTGTGTCTACCGGAGAGGAAAAATGTAACTTGATATGTTTGGTCTGTCTCACTTTCTCCTTACCTTGCTTTCGATCCGACTGAATGACCAGAAGTGAAATACTTACAACTATTTGATTAAATCACCAGTGATATCATCATGCAACAGAAATCACAAAGAACTCATCAAGACCACATATTTTGTCCGTTTACAGTAGCAATATCTTCTGTTTCACAACTTCAAAATGTTAAATTAGCTGCTTGGTACCTCCACATTATACAAAGTCAATAGAAAGCCACACATCTGTTCCCCATGCAGTGTTGGTGGGACTTAATTGCCCTCTTTTTTTATGAATTCAGCTTAATAAGGGTGAACAGAGATAGTTGTCAAAGCAAAGATGAATCATCTTTGTTCTTCCAGAACATGAAAATCTATTCTTGCCAATCTTTTATGATCACGCCCCATTTAACAACATTCAGGCTCCTGCTCATTATCATCTGTTTAAAAGAGGCAACTGTTGCCTGCTGAATGTTCAGAATCCTAAATATGTGACTCCACAGGCGCACGACAGTTGGCATTTTCCATCAGACCTGCACTAAACATTCATCACCACATTGCCAGCCCTTAATAAAATGTGTGTGGATGCACATTGTGTGTGATATACAATGTTAATGTGTGGGTATGAAAATAGGCATATTTAGGTTTCCCTGTTTTTTACAAACGTATCTCCACTTGAATAATTTATAATTCAACCTTAACTCACCCTCTTGAACCCTGTGTGTGTGTGTGTACGTGTGTGTTTCTGTTCAGGGGGAGGACATTGTGTTCCTGGCCACAGACATCAACCTGCCCGGCGCAGTGGACTGGGTCATGATGCAGTCCTGCTTCGGCTTCCACTTCATGCTGGTTCTGGAGAAGCAGGAGAAGTACGACGGCCACCAGCAGTTCTTCGCCATCGTGCAGCTCATCGGGACTCGCAAGCAGGCCGAGAACTTCGCCTACCGGCTGGAGCTCAACGGGCACCGGCGTCGCTTGACTTGGGAGGCCACGCCACGCTCAATCCACGAGGGCATCGCCACAGCCATTATGAACAGCGACTGCCTGGTGTTCGACACGTCTATCGCACAGCTGTTCGCCGAGAACGGAAACCTGGGCATCAACGTCACCATCTCCATGTGCTAAGAACTTTTCAAGAGAAGAGGGTCAAAAAGTTACAGATTGTGTCAGGGGGCCGTTTTTAGGGGGTCAAATCAGTTGTGACCTCACAGCGCCCCGCCCCCTCTCTGCCTCACCCCTTGAGACGTGGAACTGGACTGTCTGATCAGGCAGCTGTGGAGACCCAGGGGGTGGGATGGATGGATGGATGAATGGATGGATGAGTGGAGGAAAAAATATACACAAGGACTTAACTGTGTAGTGCTGGCGATAGACTTCCTAACACACACAAACGTATATATGTGAGACTCATGCACGCACATGCAGTCTCGCTGTCTCTTGGTCATAAACTCGGAAACAAACTGAAAAGCTGTTCAGTCAAACTTGCCCCCCTTCCCCCCCTTCTTATTTCAGTGTCTCTCTTGCCCTCAGTCATCCTCACGTTTCACAGTACAGCTCTCGTACCTCCTCTCTCAGAAAGGAGGCTGGTTACTTAAGCTATATCTCAACACGGACTCCTGGTCAGTGCGGGGTAGCTAGCCAGCTATTTAGCACACCCCCCAATTCCCTGCTGCTTGTAATCCACCTCAGAACCCTTTGGACCTCCTGGATTGAACGGTTCACACTCTTGCAGGGCTCCACGTGGCTGTGGCCTGGTTTCACCACAGTGGGCGTCTTCATGTATTAGCTAGCTCAAACTGGAACCCAGAGCCCACGAAGTTCCTGACGGCGGATTAGGAAAATGATCTTCACCTGTGACAGATGTGGCTTTCCATGGCTGTGACTGGAACTGTCACCCGAAGGCATGGGCGGCTGTAGCACCCACATAACCACAGACACCCAGTCATGTCCAGGAGGGCTGCATTAATGATCTCGGTCTATAGAACATCCGTACATCTGGTTTCCTTCCGGCCCACATCTGGTCCACATCGGTTCACCCAAGGCTGAAGATTGTGCATCGGACGCTCTTTAAATAGTTGACCGTCGTCTTTGATAGTTCTTAGAACAGACTCTGCTCTCATACTGTATGGATTTAAGGAGGCCCGCAGCTACGTCGGCCCTGGATGTTTTTTTTTATTTCATTTTCAAGGAGTGGACACAAATAGTGGAAGTCTCTCTCACTCTTAACACACACCTGTTCTTTGCATTACAGGCAGTGTGTGCAGGTGTAAAAGTGGATGAATTAAGTATACGTCAGAGCATTTTCACCCTTTTTGTGTTTGTTTTTCAGAGCGAGGAAAAAAATACACTGCATTTCAGTTGAGTCACAGTTTTCTCTTGGGTTTATTTCTTAAGTATGTTGTTTCTTTTTAATTATTTTAGTTGTTTTTTTAATGAGAGGAGAGAAGAACTCCTGATATTTGTGTGTGTGTGTGTGTGTGTGTGTGTATGTCTGTGAATGTGTGCGAGCGTGCATGCGAGATGGACATGTGGCAAAAGCCTACTCACTTCCTCCCCTCTCCTCTTCTCACTCTTCTTCTTTCATTTCTACTCTGCGTCCGTCTCGCTCTGTCTGCCAGTGTCAGCCTCAACCACTGATTGACTGATGACCCAACCAGGAATGAGGGACAGTTTCTACCGTTACAATGTTGCTATTGTTATTATTAAATGGAGATTATCATAATTATCATTTTTTGTAATGACTTTTAAAAACAAAAATTAAAAGGCAGTTGTAAAACTTGTGGCTAAACTTCAGTGTTTGTAGTTAAAAAGCAAGTTGTGTCGTTCTTCTGAAGGTTTGTTTTTTCCCCGTTGGATTGTTTTCCTCATCTATTCGTCTCTCCGTCCTCTTGTTTGTGTGGTAAGTCTTTTCTTTTCCTTTTTCTGTCTCTGAGGAGGGAGGGAGGTCAAGCCAATCATCTCTCCCTTTCTCTTCATGTGGAGTCTCAGTAATGTTGCTGCTCCCCCTCAACTCCTTGACTTTTTCTGTTTTAATTTGTCATTAAATAAATCTATCTTTTTCATACTTGATGCCTCTTTCTTTTTTCTTTTATTGAAGCCTCAGATCCTGATTACGGCTGTGTTCTTCTTTGTCTCCTTACTTAGAAGTACCCTGCAGAGTTTTGACTGCTGGTAGTGCTAAGATTAAAGTTTTTCATGAATAAGACTGCCAGTGTATCCTAAAACAAACGCAGCACAGAAGAAGACGAGCGCTGGGAAATTCTCATACTGGGGTCCGTTTCACAAAGAAGGTTCAACAAACTCTGAGTCTAACCCTGAACTCTGAGTTGATCTACTCTGAGATAGGAAACTCTGAGTTTTCGGTTCCAGAACAGCTGATCAGAGTTAGTTCAATGAACTGAGTAGGTTCAGCTGGAGTTAAGTGCGTGCACGCTGACTGTAAAAAGCCAGCATTAATGGAACCCTGATACCATGATTCACCATGGCAACGGTACACAAAAAGAGGTCCTCCTACGTCACACCAGTTGAGCTCGAAATCCTCATGCGGATGTTCAGCGAATACGAGCATGTTTTTAGAAAAACAAAGTAACACGGCTGCAGCTGCAAAAGAGAGAGAAGCGGCGTGGGAAGAAACTGCTGCTCGAGTTAATGCGCAAGTTTGAACTGGTCTATTTATTTAATACTTAATCACGACCGGAAGCTAAAATGTATATTAATTTAGGAGCAATCCAGCGGGAGAAAAAAATGTACATGGAAGCACTTCAATCATATTTTAAATATTAAACTAATTAAATATCATTCAGTGGCAGTTTTAATGAGCATTAGCTTTATCCCTAACATGATGCTGACTTCACATACATTATAATTCATGTTGATTAAACTGAATGTGTTAGTTATAAAAAAAAAAATCCAATAACTTACGGCGTCTTATCGGAGTGCTCTCGGCAGTGGTGGTGGAAAATCTAAAAATGATGACTTTGACACAGATTTGTCTCTTGATTTTTTTTTATCATAATTATAAAAGACTTTTGCAAAGCGGTCATAGCAGCACAGAGACGCGACGTTTCTTCTTTTAATTCGGTAACCGCTCGAACACGCGTGAGACGGGCTGAATGAATGAGGAAGTAGAATGAGGGTTTTATATTCTAGAGGGAGGAGACGGAGCGAAACTCTGAGTTTCCTGAAGAAAACCTGCTCGCGACCAGGTTAGGTTCATAGAGTCTGTTACTACGGTAACTGACCGAGAGCTTAAGTTACCTCCCTTGTGAAACGGAAAACTCAGAGTTTCCCTCATTTCAGGGTTAACAGACTCAGAGTTTTCAATAAACCTGCTTTGTGAAACGGACCCCTGGTGTACTTCAGATGTAAACGATGCAAAATAAAAAAACAACCCTGTAAATGTTTTTCTAAGAAAGGAAATGCATTCCGCATTTTTGTGAGACCTCTTGGATACACTACTCCATGAGAAATGCTGAATTGTTTACAAGAAAACCCCACAGGGCATCCTTCATAGTTTTGTAGACAGATAATCTCTACAGTGTCCAGAGCTGCAATGAGCTCAATAAATCTGCACGTTTAATATACAAAATGTCCAAAACAATTTCACATCAAGGTCCAGTTAGGAGCCCTTCTGGTCTTGATCATATGACATGACCTTCCACAGCAGATATAGTGTACTAAAAATGTCCTGCAATTGTTCATCTTGTAAATCTTAATATGTAAAGATTAGTATGTTTAAAATATTTCAAAGAATAAATTAGGTTAAAGCAAAAGAAATATCTTAAGTAGGGCAACTGTTAACAGTAGAAGTACACCACAATAATTAATGGCAGGAACATAATACCAAAGACTGTCTCCTGTCTCTCTGCAAAGCCTGACTGTCGGTTCTTGCAACAGCAGAAAACAGATACAAAAGAGTTAGAGTGAGGAGAGCTCTCGTACATATGAAGATATAAAATACACAGACTGTAACAAAATTCCCTCCAGGCGTCACTGATATTCTGCACATCAGAACTGGTCCAAACTGAGGTTAATGTGACCTTGACCACCAAAATCTAAGCATTTCATGCTGGATTGCAAGTGGTCGTTTCTGGCAGATTTGAATAGAGTGCCTCCAAGCATTGCATAACATGTAAATGAGAATGGGATGGCTGTGGAGTCACAGGGATCTTGACCTCTGACCACCAAAATCTTAGCAGTTTATCCATGAGTTCCCACCAGGTGTCTTTCAGGTGTCCTGAGGAGTCGGGTAATAGAAGAACAGTATGTGTGCACAGAAGTCTCTGGCCATGAAGGCACAAAGAATGATCACTTTAAGGTCATCTCTTCCATGTTGGCTTAAAGTTTCATGACAGCTGCGCAACTCAAGTGCTGCTGAAGATAAGGTAATGTCACACAAAAGCCCCAGAAGAGTAAACTAATGGACCTTTGGGGTGCAGAGCACTTTGATATGTATTGAAATTCCCTTATTTCAAATTGTTTGGAACTACAATTGATTTATGAATTAAATCGCTTGCCTCCGGTCACAGAAGGTCAATGGTCAGTGAGAGGGACAAGCAGCAGGGGGCAGACTGCTATAAGACACTGCAGAGCATTATACCTGAGCCGTAAGACACTGAAACATCCCAGTCAGAAGAAATATAAATGAGTCAGGAGTGAGGTGGTTAATTTCCCGGCATTCCTCTGCTCAGGACAGTCGGGCTGTGTGATTCTGCAGGGCGACTCCCATGTGTGAATCGTCTTATGCATCAGGACAAAACACAGTCTCAGCAAATCTTTAGCTGAATATGTCGACACTGCTAATTCATGTTTCAAGGCCATTCATCATGAAGCACATGCAATACTTCAGCCTGTTACTAAGGTCAGAAAACAGCTCAATACCAGACTCAACCCTGATCAATGATGTTTGCTGTTGCAGTAATTTCTGCTGCATGATACAGTCACTAAAAGACTTCTGCTGTGTCTGATGTGTTGCTGTTAAACACATCCCTGTGACACTGTCCTCTATGCATCTGTCCGCCTCCAGAGCTTCTCATAGTGAAGTAGGTCTGTGGATGTGGGGCAGCCTGTGAGGTCACACAGGTAGATCAGACCAGCAGCAGGAACACAGGAATAGTTCTGTGCAGCTGCAGGAGCACAAGTTTTGCTCAAAGTCACTCAGGACAGCGTGTCTGCCGAGCGGCAAAAGCTACCAGCCCTCCGGCTGTCAGAGGTTGTGATGTGGGACATGTCTCATCATTTTTTAATGAAACGTTAAATTAATTACATTAACCCTTAGATGCATAAGTGGGGTCAAAAATGACCCCATGGGTTGTTATTCTTCAAAATCTTTGAAATTAAAAGTATTTATATTTTCATATTCCAGGTATTCCTCATAAAACATGTTTGTGACATGAGGCCATTTGCATTTAAAAAAATAATTCATTAATTTTAAGAAATTGCAGTTTTTGTATCACTACCCCACTTTTCCATGAGCGGGGTCAAAAATGACCCCAAGCATTTCCTATGGAATCTCCTAGGAACCTTTGATTCTTATCAACTCTGACTGTCAGTATACATTTACTGTCCCACTTACACATCTGATGTCAGCAGTGTCACCACCCAGGAGGTCATTTTTACACAGCAACATACATGTAAATATTATCTTCATTTATGAACTTATTTTCCACATCCATGACTTTTCTGTGATAGAGTATAATACTATCACACTAGTGTTAGCTAACTACAATTAGGCACTAGTTAGCTAACTACAAAGTAATGTTAGTACTTTAATGTTAGCTAGTTTAGTAAGGTAACATTACTGCATTTGTTGTGTAGAGACTGAGACTCTTACTATATTTATAACTTCCTTGTAATAAAAGCTAACCCGTTAGGTAGCCTACTGTACGATTATTGATTATTCAATGATTATGTGTGTGTGCACGAAGCTACCACTTGCTGTTGGAAATGCAGTACCCCTGTGTGCAATGGTCACAGCCAGAAGCAAATAGTTTGTGACAGCCGCACACAGTGAGAAGAGAGAAGATGTTTGTGTGTGTACATATGCGTGGAAAGTGTTATGGTCCCCGGACCTACTGAATGTTCTCTGTTCGTCCTCCATAGTCAAACAGACAGACGGACACACAAACAATGGATTTTGACATTTTTTGATACCTGATTGATTGATTGTTATGTGATAAAAAGTGATAAATGAACATGTCAAAAATGAAATCACTCTTTTGTTGACCAAAATATAATGAAAATCATCATCTTTAACCAAAATTAAAGAAATGTGTTAAGTTTATTGCAAAAACGCATTGATTCTAATTGGGGTCATTTTTGACCCCACTCATGGAAGAGTGTAGGTATTGGTAGGTCATGCATCCAAGGGTTAAATTTAAAGTTTATCTTATCTTATCTTATCTAAACAATGTCACAGGTGCAGATACTGCTTTACAGCTCCCTTTGATATGTTAGTGTGCTCCTGCACCTTCATATATAGTGGACTGATCTTTAATCATGCTCCAAGATGGCTTCATGATTATTAAGAACATAATAAGACCATTATTACTTCTTACAACAGTTAAGGCTTTGTATCTAAAGGTTATTCCAAGTAGTCGTCTGTGTGTTACTGTATTTAAGGGACTATCTATTAAGTTTAATTTTTCTGAAGTATTTTTTGGACTCATAAAAAGTGAAAAGGTCAGAAATATAGCCACGGGCCAGACCTTTCTGTGCCTTAAAAGCATTCAGTAGAATCAATTCTGAAACGTACTGGGAACCAGTGCAGGTGTGCTAAAACAGGAGTGATATGGTCTCTACGTTTTGTGCCATGTTTAAATTCTTGCTGCTGCATTTTAGACGAGCTGAAGACGTTTGATGGATTTCTGGCTGAGGCAGGTGGAAAGAGAGTTGCAGTTGTCTAAATGAGATTAAATGAAAGCATGAATAATCTTCTCTAACTCAGTGTGATTTTTGATGTTTCTGATCAGATGATCTCACCTGCTCATCAAAGGTCAGCTGACTGTCAAAAATGACACCTAGATTTCTGGCACTACGTAACATGATGAATCACCTAGGTCCTTTAACATTTTTTTGGCATTTTGGCGGCCAAAAGCATTTCATGGCTTTGAGACAGTTTCTGAGGGAGTTGAGGCAGTTTGGTTCGTTATATTTTAAAGGGAGATATAAATGTGTATCATAGCTGTGCTAAGTTACAAGTGGAAGCATTTCAAGAAATATGATCACTTGTGCTGCCATTGAAAGTTAGAAGAGAAGGTCATATCTCTCTTGTCTGCAGTCAAAACATGCAGCTGGTTTAGCTTTACTTAGAATTAGACAAGAAACGGGGAAACAGCAGCATGGCAGTGATAAAAAGCAACACAATCTTCCTACCAGCATGTCTAAAGCATGCTTATTAACATGTTATATTGTTTGTGTAATCTGTGCAAAAACAAAAGTGCAAGAAAAACACAATTTGCTGTTCATTGGGGGTTTATGATTATTTCTTAGCTGGGACTTTTTGCCAGGTGACCAGCAGAGACATCAGGGTGTTACAGGACTCAAATGTATCTAGCAAATTATTCCACCAGCCGATATACAGTCGCCCTTTTGTTTTCCATTGTAAACAGTGAGTATTCACACATTTAGAGCACATTACATCACAAGAATCAGAGCAGTGGAATGATCATGTTGACGTTGATTGTTAACAGATTGGAGCATTGCCAATCTGATCACTTCTTCCCATGCATTGTGTCTAATCCATGAGCTATCTGAGCAAGATCAGCCTCAATATTTATCTAATCAAAAGCTTAATATACATATCTGTAGTTAATTATGGAATCAGGATAGAAAGTGGCTGGAAAAATGAGTAAATATGATTTTTGTGTGTGTTTTTGCTCACATAAATTTGACAGTTGCTAAATTGTCTTTAATTGTGCAAACTGGTGACGCAGAAGATTTGTTTTTGTCCTGTTGAATAAAAAAATAAACAATATTTTTTTCATGAAGTCAAACATAAGGTTCATCCCCCTCCTCACACAAATCATTTTCCTACAGCCCCTAGTGATTCCAAAAAAAGGAGCACATGTTGCCTTTAGTCCTGCACTAACTCATATTAGTTGAAGTATTTCACAATGGTACAAGACTCTAGAAAACACTTGAATATTAACAACTGGGCAGGGTTGTCTGAATTTGGGTTCCTCTCTCCTGGCATCGTGTGGTCACAGGGGTCCAGCCTGTCTGCACAGACCACACCTAACATGTGCTGATGTAAGAGCGTACAGTACGAGCTCTGTGTGTGGGGCTGCTCTGCCATGTGAAGTGGGCAAGCTGCCAGTACGCTAAGCACACCCCAAGGGCCTCTGGGTAATTATGTTATAGAGTAAGGTCCCCCATTTACCGGAGGGGGAAATGTGTGCTTGTGGTTAGGGGGGATGTTAAATCCAGAGGGCTTAGAGGGAGTCCTAATAGTGGGTCTAACTGAGACTGGGTGTGTCTGCAGGGGACTTGCTGTGACACACATACATTGCACATATATACATGTACACATGTATCATAAAAGAGCCTCATATAAACACTGTAATACTCCAGCTTAAGTGTTTTTCACGTTGTGACTGAGAGGGAGCGGTTTGATGAATTAAAGCCCAGAAGTTCAGGTTATATATGGTGTGGGAAAGACGAGACCACTGCACCGCGTCTCCAGTTCTTTACTTAAAGACTAAACAGCACCACCATGAGGCTGAAACCAAGAATACATTTGTATTTTTACAAAGCACATGTTAGATCGAATCTAATTCCCTCACTGTAACTGAAAAAAAAATCCCATTCATTACAATATAATTTTTGTGTCTGAATCTTATTTTAACCCTGTTTGTGAGATTACTGCAGTTTCCTAGATTTCAGCAGAACAGAAGCTGCAGTGTTTTTCTGCTGGACTGCATCATGTTGTAAAGTGCTCATGCTTTGTCTACCTCTGTACATTACTCATTAAAGAGGACCTTAATGAAGTATTTACAGGCTGTGACTAATGAAGCTCCCCACCACTCACCAAAATAAAAGTGTCGTATAAATAGAGGTGAACAGAGTGAGTACAGACAGTATGTGAGTCAGCACGTAGGGACATGTGAATGTACACTTATCTAAAAGTTCAACTATTAGCTAGGGTCTGTCAGATGAATGTACAGCTGTAGAGTTGATTACGTCTTCCTTCTCCACTGTTGTCTTCACCAGCTCGTTAAAAAATACCTGACCCTGGGACAGTCTAACAGACCCACCACTCAGTCTCACATCATCCCTGACAAAACTTCAGGCTCTGCTTTCAAACACCCCGAGGTAAAAAGCTGCTGCAGTGGTTCGAGGTTTTTTCCACTGTCTCTTGTCAAACAGCTGCATGTCGTCAGCCAACAAAGAGTGCTGGTCAAGTTAAATGGCTGAAACATCAGTCTCAGGCCTGTCTGACAAACAGGCTGCTTCTCATGTCTCTTAAAAAACTTTCCCTCGTTTCCTCTCTCCTCTCTCGGTTTCCTCTCGTCTTTCCGTGCATCTCTGGTGGGAGGGACTAAGACACAAGTGAAAGACGCAAGTGAGGGATGCATGGATGCAATTTAAGAGACATGAGAAGCAGCCAGAGCCTCCTGGAAGAAGAGCAAAATCAGGCCTCAATCTGTCTCTTTGACAGTTTAGAAGTGTTTTGAAAAACAGAGAGACATCCTTCTGCTATTGATTCAGCCATACAGAGCTAATGTACGTTTTGTCAGTTCATTATTTGATTAAAAGAAGATTATTACTTTGTTAGAAGGCGATTTAACCAAATGAATCGTTATGGCTGTTACTAAGCAAAGAAAGGCACATCAAAGGTGATTAACGCATCAAACTGAAAAAAAGTGTGTTAAAAGCAGCACTGTACTCATTAAAAGAACAACCTACGCCTCTTCTTGCCTTGTTAGGACATTTAAGTTCCAAGCTTTACAGGTCTGACATAGAGAATCTCTCAGCCCCTGAGAACTGTATTCATTTTCAAATCTGGCCCTTCTAGAAAAGCGATAGAATATGCCTTTTCTACAACCATCTAGGGCTGAACAATTACTTTATCAAAATCGCAATATGGCCTTCTGCAAGTTTCAAATCACAGGAGGTCCAATATTTATAAAAGGTGAAAAGTGTGTCGAAAAAGCATTTAAATTTAAATATTGTACTGCAGAGATGTTCTGGCCTACACATCATACACAGACGTAAGTAAAAAGTATCTTTGTTTGGTACAGATCCCCGCAAAAATCACACCATAATCATTTTAGTATGGTTTTCAATGGAAATGAGAATGATGATCATTCCCTTTAATATTGCAAATCAAATCAAAATTGCAATACAAGTCAAAATAATTGCAATAAGACATTTTTTTAAAAATCGTTCAGCCCTAAAACATCTATCTCTCACAAAAACAGCATTTATGAAACTTAAATCTGCTTTGTTCCAAATTTTAACGATGAACAATAAGCAACTGCTTGTTACAAGTGCCCTTTAACAACTACAGAAGTGATGTCAGTGATGAGTTCAGAGCGTCTTACAGCCGCCCCCAAGTGACCAAAATCAGCAGTTGCAGGTTTCATGTAGTTGATGCTGTTTTTTAAATGTGATTATGGGACAAAAACCAGAGTAACCTCTGAGACACACAGCTACGAACATAATGTTCTAACATCAATATCTTACTTTGATGGTCACATCACTGATATTTGCATATTTTTTTCCAAAAAAGTTAATTTCCAGAATCTTTACAGTATTTTATGCACTTGTTTTTTCCCACACAATTCTTTGATGTGTTTGATTTTTATAAACCTATCTGTTCAAAGTGTTCTGCTCCATGCATTCATCCTTTCATGGTTGTCTAAATATAGAATAAAGCCTTTGCGGCTGGTGTTTCACATTACTTCACTACAGGGGAGAGAAAGAAAGTCACATCTGGGGTGCAGAGTTTAAAATATATTTTTTCTGCTTCGGGGTAAATTCAGCCGTGGTAAACGTGCAAAAAGGCACATATGGATGTAAGTTTGTTTCTGTGTATTGTGTAGATGTTTAAAGACATAAACATATAAAGGAAATAAATAAAGCACTTCCTCATGAATGTAAGCATCTTTAATTAAACATATTCAACAGGACAAAGTGCATCTTTGTTAAGTTTGAAATTAGACTTGTGTGTATCAACATCTCTGAATTAGTACTACATCACCCATCCTTTGTGCATCTCGTGTTTAAATCAAAAGTATCAACCCATTCTTCAGTCAGTGCCCCAGTAGAAGTTCAAGTGGTTACAGACCAACAGCAGTGACTTCTGCCTCTCGCTGACCTCTGACCCCTGTGTCGATTTGTTCCAACGCCTCATGCAGGCCTGAGAATATGATCAGACCCACACCCTGTGATCACACTAACTGTAGTCTTACATTGTTAAAATGAAAGACAACAGAATGTGCACAGCTTATAAATTTAAAAATCTGCATTTACAAAAAAGTACATCCACCAAACAGGTGAAATCCGGCTACATTGGATAACATTATGTGATTAAACATAGTGATCCGAACAAGCTGCTGGTAGAGAAACAACCTTTCTTATCAGCGTCCGTCCTCACATACACAAACAGTCTTAGAAAACTGCTCTGCCCCCATTTTTAACACAAACTGTATTAATCAATAAGTGCCATCAGCTCACATCCTCTTTAATTGCTAAAGCAGTGCTATGAACATTTTGTAAATATCCAACAAAAAACTGCAGTCAGACTAGAAAAGCTGAGCCTGAACCCTAAAAGGCACTGACATGGTAACACTCAGAACTGATGTTAGCTTCACCTAGCTCGTGTTGGCTGCTCATAATAACAAATTCATAGTAAAGGGTTGTTGTGCACGCTTTCTGAGTTTGACTCTCTCTCTGAAATTGGAAAATGAAAATCTCAACAGCAAAGAAACATGGTTAGAGATCAATAACAGGACATGTCAGACTGATTTCCTGCAGCTTTTCATCAGAATAAAACTAATTAGACTCTAAGATGTCCAAGCTGAAACCTGACATCCTCTGTAAGGTCTATTCAGGAACTGTTTTCTTGCTTTGCTGCATATGTATTTCTCCCTGCTTGTTACAGTTTGCTGCTCAGCTGTGGCTGTGTGCAGGTGCTGGTTGTCCCTGGAAACCCTCCATCGAAGGCGGCGTTCAACACCTCATCCAGGTTTCCTGCCATGACAAAGTCGAGGTCGGCTCGGACGTTGGCTGGAAGCTCCTCGAGGTCCTTCTCGTTGCGTTTAGGGAGAATGACACGCTTCACTCCTGCTCTGTGGGCTGCCAGGACTTTGTCCTTGATCCCACCCACCTGAGGAGGACAGACAATCAGTTAAAACAGAGAATAGATTAAGAATCTGTGTGCACAAAAGCAGGGAGCTGGGATGAAGCTCTAAAAAATACTGCCAGACGATTTGAATTCAGTATATTGCCAACTGCCTTTGTATCATAAACTGCACTCTGAGATGTATTTTTTTTTTTACACATATTTTATACAACTGTTCAGGTATGACCGACTCAGCCAGAACAAACCCTAACATGTTCATCTGTGTTGAATGTGTGAAACCCACCGGCAGCACCAGCCCTCTTAGCGTGATCTCTCCTGTCATGGCAACGTCTGATCTGACCAATCTTCCGCTAAACAGCGAGGCGAGGCAGGTTACTATGGTAACACCTGCAGAGGGGCCATCCTTGGTGACAGCTCCAGCGGGGAAGTGGAGATGGATGTCTGTCCCCTCTAACGGATCTGGACCTCCCACCACTGTTCAAAAACATCAAGTTTAACTGCACGTTCATTAGCTTAATACACAGCACATGTATTCCTTTAAAGGCATGTACTGTAAATACTGTGTACTGTATGTACTGTATGTACTGAGTGAACTCACTGTTGGTGAGCTGGTAGGTCTTAGCATTCGCTCTGAGCCAGCTGATAGCCAGATGGGCAGATTCTTTCATGACGTCTCCCAGCTGCCCCGTCAGGGTGAGCTGACCTTCTCCCTCAGTTCGACTGGCCTCCACAAACATGATCTCCCCGCCCAGGGGGGTCCAAGCCAGCCCCAGAGCCACACCAGGCAAGGTGAGCCGCTCAGACACCTTCAGACACACACACACACACACACACACACACACACACACACACACACACACACACACACACACACACACACACACACACACACAAAAGATCTGTACAGCTGATGGAATTATCAGAGGATAGAAAGAAAGACTCCATGTAGGGTTTATGAGACTTTAAATTTCAATGATCAATGTGAAACAGAAGACCTACATGACCTCAGTGAAGGATGGAGAGAGAGGAGTGAGAGTGGAACAGAAGGAGGGAGAGGGTGTAGAAGGAGGAGAACAAAGAAAAGAGAGATGAAAAAGACAAGACATGACAGAAAACGCCTGCGAGAAGGCAAACTGTATTGTGTTTCCCATTATTCTGTATGATATATGTTATTGTTTTCAACTGTTCTGACTTTATGAGCAGCAGCTGCTGTGGAGCAGGCTGTATTTATATTCATGAGCTGTGTGAGAGATACAGAGCGCTCAGACAGACAGCCTTTGAAGACGCTGCTCTGTCTCCACCTCCCAGCTCCTTTTCTCTCTGCTGGAGTCCTGCTCACCTCCATCTCAAACAGCGGAGGGCCCAGGATGTCTTTCAGGGCGATGTGGTCGATCACTATCGGCATCTCTGGAGGCGCTGCCTTGTCTGAACACACATGAAATAAAATTAATCCAATTAAGAAGTGCTGCTGGAAGTTGTACATACAGTTAAGTCATTATAAAGCATAAAAAATATGCTAAATACATTTTGTTTCACATTTTAAATGTGAGTTTATCTCGGAAAATGATTTACATAAATTCTTCTGGAATCCGTCGACTGCAGAGTGTGAAGATTTGTTTTGTGCATCAAAGCACACTGCATGCTGTAACTATTCACACATCGTACATATAGAGAAACAAATCTTTAGAAGTAAGGCCTCAGTGAATCAGAGAGGGAGGCAGAAAAAAGGGGAGGTTACAGCAGCTGCAACTGAGACTGCATATTTAGCTGGGACATAAATGATCAAACAGGGGAAAAAATGCAAAATACATGCACAAGAATGGTAAATGGTAAAAGGACTGTACTTATATAGCGCTTTTCTAATCTTTGCGACCACTCAAAGCTGCTTTTACACTACATGTCACATTCACCCATTCATACACACATTTATACACCGATGATAGAGGCTGCTACGTAAAGTGCCCAACTGTCAATCAGATATCACATTCATACCCGTTGGCTATGCCACCGGGAGCAATTTGGGGTTCAGTGTCTTGCCCAAGGACACTTCGACATGTAGCCTGAGGGAGCTGGGGATCAAACCTCCGACCTTCCGATTGAAAGACGACCGACTCTACCGCTGAGCCACTGCCGCCATCATTTGCAAACACACACACACACACACACCAGACACACTAGACACACCTACACACCAGACACACCTACACACACACACACACACACACACACACACACACACAAACACACACACCAGACACACCAGACACACCTACACACCTACACACCAGACACACCTACACACACAGACACACCTACACACACAGACACACCTACACACACACACACACACACACACACACACACACACACACACACACACACACAAAGAGCACCGTTTCCGCTGCGGGCGGTGACATCAGTTACCTGGCAGCACAGAGGGCTTTCTACAAAGCAGCTCCAAACACCTGCTGATGTCCTCGGTTTATCCCCACCTTTCATTCCCGTTCCCTCTTTCTCTCACTTCAATCATTACATTTGTAATTTTAATGTCTGCTAACATTTCCAATCTAGTGGGAATTCTGCAGACAAATTAAACAGCTTATGACTTTCTAACGTCTTTACAACATGAGTCACAGGTGTAATGAGCCAATCTGTGCAGACAGTTTATTTACTAATAAAGACCAGCTGGCTGCGCATTATGCAGCTCATTGCACGACTACTGAGACGTCATGTTGCACTTATTAGTATACTTCAGACTGACTTCAGATGCTTCAGCAGCAGACAGGAAACACTGTGTTTAATTTACTGTAATATGACATGATATATTAACAGTCTATGAAAGAACAGTTTGACCAACAGAAGATTGTTACACAGTTTGTACTGACAAGCTCTCTTAAATATTCCCTCATGAGTATTTTAAGCTGATAAACAAGTTCTACATTTTGTCTGTTTTACCTTTTGTATCTGATCGGATGGTTCCAATAAGGTGTTGGAGTATTTTCCGTCAAGAGCAATTCTCTAGTAAAAGCTCATGTTTTAAAGTAGATAATATGAGCATAATTTGATCCTTGTTAAAAGCTCCTTTGAGGAGTTTATTAAAGATAGCAGGATTTTTGTTTGTTGTTTTCTTACACATGTTCAGGACAAGGTCAGCAAACAGATGTAGCGCTTTGGGTCACCAGGACTAAAAGTGTCTCACAGTAGCTAACTGTTTAATATACTATACTGTATTAAAGTTTGTAAAGAGGAAGAGAGATGTGTCTATTGTGAATGAGGGTGCTTACCACGCTGCTGTGTCGGGCCCTCAGTGGTCAAAGCATCCTCCGTCTTGGCGACTCTGTGACCTTCAGCGACCTTCACAGCCACAGCTCTGCAGATCGCCCCGATCTTCCTCTCCAGGGAGCGCACTCCTGCCTCACGGGTGTACCTAAGAGAGAAAAACACACCATAACAGACAAACAACAGATGAATAACGTTAGTAAAGTAGCTTGAATGAAGTAGCCCAATAAACAGTCAGTGTGTCAGAGATTTGATCACAAACCAGTCTATTCTTAATTCTTATTCTTAAGCTGTTACTGGCAATCAGGAAAAACACTTCATCTTTGTTTTACTGTAGTGCCGCATTCGACTCCTGGAAGTCCTGAATATCGGAATAAGTTCTGCATAATAAATGAACAAACCATCACAGATGTGAGGAAAAAAGAAAGATAAGAATGACCCATTTGAAATGAAATGTATTCATAAGCTCAAATACAGGCTGTCTCATCGAGGATGACATCTCTGACTGTATGTAAGAGCAGTCCGACACTTTCATTAACCTGCCTGTTTGCTACTGAATCTGAACCCCACACCACACCAGCCTGTTCTGTTGTTTAACAGCTTGTAAAATCACGAGTATTTTTAAAAGGATGCTGTGTGCTGTTGGCCGTTTCTATAGTAACCAGACTGGAGTGCAGAGTGTTGTACAGGTCTGCAGGCAGCGTGCTGTTTAGCATATGAAAAGAGTTTCTGCATCAGTAGCTTCATGTCTGTTGATGTCCTTTTAAATCTGCCAGACAGATCATGTCATCAGTTGTGCAGCTTGTAATTAGAAAAATTACAGTTAAAATAGTGCTGTTACAATTTGTTTATTTATAGACTAGTTAATGGGATCAAAGACACAATTCAAAGATGGCACAACAGGCTTAAAAAATGTGATCTATATTTCTCACTATTTTCTGATATTATAGATACATCAACAGACTACCTGATGATGAAAACAATTACTAGTTGCAGCTTCCAACTCACTCAAAAAAATGAAGAGATTCAAACTGTAATTAAAATCTGAGCATGGTGCAAACATTTACCACAAACACAGGACAACACTGTTCCGAACTCCACTCTGTGAAGAGCAAACTGTGTGTCAGACAGCAGCGTGCACATACAGGAGGCTGGTAACGTAGAAGTCCATATGAGCAGTCACTACACATATATATACAATACACATCTTGACAACATTATTATACACAAAATTAGTCTCAGATGTGAGCTGCCAGTGGTCTGAACCCCCTGCTCCACACATCAAACACTGGATCTGTCCTTCACAGGAGAAATGTCTGATCTGCTCAGCAGTGAACATGCAACAATGTCCACATCTGGGAAATTTCTTATTCAATTCAAATATTTCCCCTTGTCTATGGATCAACACGCTGTATGAGCTTATCTGCTGAAGTGCAGCAGGAAAGAACTGACTTAGAATCTAATATATGTGAGTACAGTAACATAATACAGATTCATGTCACTACAAATCATGAATATGAAGAGCAGATTGAGGAGGCTGCACAGCACATCATTTAAACTGTTATTTTAAATGCAATGGCCATTATGGGCCAAACTTACCACAAACTTAACACTGGACAGTATTTAGATGTGAGTGTGAATTGTTTTTTTGTCATTTATTATCCATTAATTAAAAAAAGTAATGACAATAGTGGGGCTGAATGGGGGTGCATTGGTTAACAATGTTGCCTCACAGCTAGAAAGTTCCTAGTTCCAATGCTGGTTCTGTCGTAGGGGGACCTTTCCGGGTGAAGTTTCCCTGTGCATGCGCAGGTTCCCTAAAGGCCCTCCAGCTGCCTCACACAGTCCAAAGACATGCTCGTTAGGTTCATTGGTGACTCTAAAATTGCCTGTAGGTGTGAGTGTGAGCATGAAAAGCTGTTTGTCTATGTGTCGGCCCTGTGATATGTTTTATGGATTTTGTTTTCTTAATGATTTCCATGGGAGTGATGTGTGTATGTTGTTTATGTGTGTGTGTGTACCTGCTGATTATGTTCTGTGTGGTGTCCTGCGGTATATGCAGCTGTTGAGGTGTTAATCCATGCTGCTCCAGCTGGTTTGGGATCAGGTGACGGTGAGCTATCTCCACCTTCTCCTCCTGAGTGTAGCCTAAACACATATAAACACATTAAACAGATTTTTCACAGCTTACTCCGCTACGCGTTAACAACTTTTTCCACATATGAAGTCCTCACAAAGACTTTATTGTGTATAATTGATGGAGTTTACCTAAATGCAGAGTAGGAGCATTACATAACAAATTATGTCTATCATCTGAATGCATTCATTTATAACATGTTATCTTTATATCTAATAGTAATGCATCTTTAGGGGTAATGTGTGTGCGTGCACATTTGTATGTGTCCAATTGTGCTTGGACATGCAGATGTTTGTTTTGTTTTCTCTCATACTACACTGCAGCAAATTAAATCATGCAGATGCTTGGAATTAGTTTCCAGAGCAAAGGAGTTTGGCCTCAAAATCAAAATGAGTCTCTGCGACTTAACCCACCTGGTACCTGCAGCACCTCCATGCGGTCCAGCAGGGCGGGGGGAATGGTGGCTGTGTTGTTTGCGGTGGCGATAAAAAGCACTTGGGAGAGGTCGAAGGCCACGTTGAGGTAGTGATCTGTGAAGCTGTGATTCTGCTCTGGGTCCAGGACCTGAGGGAACATTTAGAAATTATTTCAGTGTGTTTTTAGTAAAAACAATCTAGCAGGAAGGATATTTGAGTTTCCCAAGAGTTTGTGTAGAGAACAAACACAGGCACTCAAACATACAAAAACAATTAAAAGGAGACTTTAGGAAGCAGAAGAAATGTTCATTACCATGGTCATCTAAGATTAAGGTTTATCGCAGGTTAGGTCACGCAAGTAATAATGATAACTGACAGGTAATCTGAGGGACAGAAACAGAGCTGACCTCTAGCAGAGCAGCTGCAGGGTCTCCTTGCAGGCTCTTCCCCAGTTTGTCCACCTCATCCAGGAGAAAGACAGGATTATTGACGCCCACTGTCTTCAAACCGTTGATGATGCGACCGGGCATGCTCCCTACATATGTACGTCTGGAAGACAGGCAGGAATTGAACTACTGACCTGCTATGCAAGTTTTTCCACTCAATCTCACAGAAACTCACAAAGATCTTTATTCTACTGCTGACAGCATAAACATGAAGATAATGTTTTGTGCACTTTCATTTTTGTCTTGTCATGTTATCATTGCATGGTCATGCTAATAAGAAAATCATGCTTTACCACCCAACTACAATCAAACTTGAAAAGATCAATGCAGACACAATGATGTCCGTGACAAATAACTTACAGCCACTCTTAAATGAGTACAAGCTGGAAGCATGAAATGTGCAGTGTCTGGTGTTGTAAAAAGACAAATAAAGAACCAAATAAAATAACCATAAAGTCTAATAAGAAACAGAGAGTGTCCACCTTTCTGAGAATTGGTTTGAAAAGTCGAACAAATGATTGATCAAAATGACCACTAAGGGACTTTAATCTTAATCTCCTGCAGTCCTGCTGTTGATATGCTGGGCACATGTTTCACATCTGGCTGCGAGAAGCTGTCTCAACTCTCTCTATTGTTCTTTCAGTTTGCAGAACCTGCAGAGTGAGATGAGCTCTCAGAGGCAGAAGCCACAACACGTTTCACGGACCGAACACCATATATCTTACAAACACAACAGAGAGCCTATGTTCTGTCTGTGTGTTTGGATAGAGTCAGACTTATTCCTGACTGAGGCTGTTAACAGACTGATCACAGGCGAGCTCAGGAATGCCTAAGTCGTACCTGCTCAGTTATATACTTTAGTGTACGTTTTCAGTGTAAGTTAATCTGTCCTCTTTTATAAGAATTTTTCTTATTGCGTCAATTTATTCTTGTATCAGCGCAGCTAGTGGATGAAGGCAAATTTATTTCACTGTGCTTGTACTTGCTGCAGCTTCACGTCACAATGAAGAACCTTGAGTCAGTGCTCAACTCAATGATTTATTCACCGATCCCGGTCAGAAGAGATAAGTGCGAGTCAGCATGAGTTGTTAGGATTCTCTTGTTTGAGTTGCAGTAATCCTTCTCTGATGTTAGAGGAACACAACAGTACCCTTCTATTTCTATAACTGATGTTCTGTCTTGCACTACTGTCTCTCGTAGCATGTACATATTAGTTTAATGTTTAATGTCTAAGGTAGGCTTGTAGCTTTTAGTTTAATATTTAATGCTTGTACATATAGAGCGAAGTCAGATTCCTTGTATTTGTATGAACCTGGCCAATAAAGCTGATTCTGATTCTTTCACAAGGACTAACAATGTTGTATGATTCACAAAAAAATTATTATGATCATTATTAATGACCTTCCTCTGTTTCACAGCTAATGTGTGTGTTCCTGACACAACTGAAGTACAGTCCAAGACAGATTTGTGTCTAAATTGGTGTTTCTAAATCATGTCGATTGTGGAGGTCCCATCCTCGATGTGCTGTCCAATCCTATAAATGCCCTCTGAAAACATCATAAAACCTGCCTTTCATCTGCAGGACCTCAACATACACAAGTGCACTGTAATCATAAAACTTGTATATCGCACACGCAGACTTCCAGGTATGCTTAAATGACAAATTGGCAGGACTTTCCAAGAGGTCGGGATGCATCTTGAACCAGTGAGCTCCAAATGGACTGAATGAAAGATAATTTCATTACTCCTTTGAGACGGGAAAACTGTTTTCTCTTAAGTTTAAAGAAAACTAAAGAGAAAACAGATTCTTTTTCCAAAAAAGCTTCATTTTTCTTGTTTTGTTCAGCCTGATGACAGTGTGTTGACTGTTCTCTGAATACTTCACTCATGATGAGGATCATGTTGCACTCAGCAGTAGAGAGCGCTGTGCTCCAGTAAACATCCACAGAGCCAAGGAAAGCTCTGCCCTCGACGCAATACACTCGTACTGCTGAGGTACATTGTTATAAAGTCAAGAATATTAATGATGTGCAGCTCAAGAACAAAGACCAACCAAACTATGTTCACAACACTGACTTATCACCTTTTTAAAGTTGTTATTGCTAATGTGTTGGCAAACAATTGCCTATTTACATATAGCTACCAAAAGCTACCCAGTAAATATTACATTTTCAGGAGATGAAAAGTCACATATTTCAGTCCATTAATAATGTCTCAGGACGTATGTACATTTATGTAAATTACCTCCAATCTCCAATATTAAAAGTACACTCTCCCCTCTTCTCCAGAAAACTTACAATCTGTAGTCATAAAACATACATTATTAAAGAACCTCCAGTTGAGTTTCTATCTTCAAAGTGTACCTGTGTCCTCGGATGTCAGACTGGTCACAGACTCCTCCCAAAGCGATGCGGTGAAACTCTCTTCCCAGAGTCCGGGCTATGGACCGTCCCACACTGGTCTTACCGACTCCTGGGGGCCCGACAAAGCAGAGGATGGGGCCCTAAGGACACAGGAAGCCAAGAAATGTACAAACAAGTATGTTATTTGTAATTTAAATAATGGATTCCTGCTTCATACGATAAATTACTTCCCTCAGTCCATTACTTGAATGGACTGAGGGATCTATAAGAAGCACCTTCAGTGTAGTCTTCAGCTGTCTAACAGCCAGGTACTCCAGCACGCGTCTCTTCAGCTTGTCCATGGCGTAGTGATCGTTGTCCAACAGAGTACGAGCAGCTCCGATGTCCAGGCAGTCTGCAGAGTGTGTGTGTGTGTGTGGGTGTGTGTGTGTGTGTGTGTGTGTTTTGGGAGGGGAGTATGTGGATGAGATGGATGGATCCCAGACAGAAATAAAAAAACATTCTAGTTAGTGAAGCAGTTGCAGGAACAGAGGAATGAGTGACTGAGTAATTTGCTAAAGTGAGTGTGGAGAGAGGACAATACAAAACAAGTTTGCTTGAAGGATTTGAAAAAGTTTCCCAGTGTGGTTTGGCAGATTTCACTGGTCGATCAAGGCCAGAAAATCTTGCCACATTGTTTGATAAAAAGATACTTCAGATTTATTTGCAGCACATGCTTTGGCTATGACCTCTGACCTTGGGATCATAACCCACTGAGCTGAGGTTATGGTTATAGAGGCAGACTGTGGTCAGCAGCAGAGACCTAACAAAGCAGTGCCAAAGCCTGTTTGTCTAAAAAAAGTGTCAACAGGTCGGTTTGTAAGCAGTACTGGCAGACGGCCTGATCCACCACAAACAAATTACATCTTTGCATGCTACACGGTCTTTTCGGTTTGGGTCGGATTATCGCCTCACAAATTTGAATGAAATGAGTCTGGGTTCATACACAGATCAGCCATAACATTATGACCACCTGCCTAACATTGTGTGGGTCCCCCTTTTGCTGCCAAAACAGCCCTGACCCATCGACGCATGGACTTCACTAGTCCTCTAAAGGTGTGCTGAGGTATCTGGCACCAAAAAATTAGCAGCAGATCCTTTAAGTCCTGTAAGTTGCGAGGTGAGGCCTCCATGGATCGGACTTGTTTATCCAGCACATCCCACAGATGCTCCATTGGATCGAGATCTAAGGGATCTGGAGGCTAAGTCACCTTGAACTCGTTGTCATATTCCTCAAACCACTCCTGAACCATTTATGCAGTGTGGCAGGGCGCATTATCCTGCTGAAAGAGGCCGCTGTCATTAGAGAATACCTTTTTTAAGAAGGGGTGTATTTCTGCAACAGTATTTAGGTAGGTGGGACGGGTCGAAGTAACATCCACATGAATGGCAGAACCCAGGGTTTCCCAGAAGAACATTGCCCAAAGCATCATACTGCTTCTGCCAGCTTGCCTTCTTCCCATCGTGCATCATAGTCACATGCCTTATCCAGTTAAGAGACGCACACGCACCCGGCCAGCCACATGATGTATGAGAAAACGTGACTGATCAGACCAGGCCGCCTTCTTCCATCGCTCCATGGTCCAAATTATCACACATCTCATCACTTTGAACTGTTTTGCAAAGTCAAAGCCGAAGAGTATTAAACATCTGAAACAGTACCTGATGCATCTGTATTTTTTTTATATCTCTGCTGGGCCCCCTTTAGCTTTATTTACCTTTGGTGCTTTTGCTCCATGGCAACTCTACCATCAGGTCCAGGTAGTTTCTGGTCAGAGCGTACTCAGGCATGGACTGAGGCATCTTCTTCAATCTGGAAACAGATTAATTAGATGAAATGTAAAACCGGGCTGATTGTTCACTGGGACTTATCAGTGAAATCAAATATTAAAAGAAGTACGATGTTTACCGGAAGTCTTTTTTGAATTAAAATAATTTGTCGCAGAAAAGTAACAGCATGTGCCAATATTTCATCCAAAGGATTTACTTTTTTGATCTGTGCACCCAAAGGACTTTGACCAAGAAAAAAAGGTGCTGATAAAAGCCTATTTAGCAGTGGGCCAGATAAATATGTTTCACAGGTAACAGAGCGTACACAGATAAGTAAGGTTGATGCAGAATGTTTTGTCACAAATGAGAAAGTGATGGTTTAAATCTGGGCAAAAGTTCACCTCTTGAGCTCTTTGAGGCAAACTTTGAGTGCAGCTTCAGGCATGTTGGCCCCGTGAACCTTCCTCTCCAAGGCTGCAGTGTCATTACCATCCTCATCTTCATCCTCCTCATCCAGATTGAACTGCCTGCCTGGGAGCGCTCCACCTTTACGCACCGATAACACCTGAACAGGTGAGACACAGAGGGGTGAATAGGCATAAATACAGACATTATTAAAAGGAAAAGGAGGAATGAAGATGTCTGTTACCCTCTTCTCATTGTCAGGACTTTTCTTCCTGGTTTTCTGCAGCAGTTTGAGTCCATCGATCTGCCTGGTCAACATGGGCAGAGCCTTCTTAAATCGCTCCTCCAGGCTCACCGCATCCAGGACCTTCACAGCATACAATGCAATACAAAAAAATGATGTAAAAACACATTCATCGAAGAAAATCTTTACTTAAAACCCACTCTAATGTATGATGAATTTGAAGAAAGTGTGGCTCTCTAACCATCAGTCACTTCACCTGAAGTTTCTCCCTGTTTGAGGTGCGGATCATCGAGGCTACAACATCAGGAAGAGTTTCTCTGGGAAGACTGTCCAACAGACGTCTGAACTTAGCCACCACTGGAACGGACATGTCCAACATACCTAACAACTACCACACAAACATACACACAAATAGAGACACAGCACGGTTTGATTTACCGACACTACCAAGTGGAATTCCTCACAGTCACTGTCATGGTAAATCCCATGTTTACTGCTAAAATGTATAACACACGTGTTGCCTGCTCCTTGTTAAAAAGATACATTTCAACACACTGAATTCTTTCCAGGTATTCAAACCGAGTTAAACAATTTATGGCATAAATTGTGGATGCATTGCCAGAGAAGAAGCATCTTGATGCCGTTTGATTAATTGTTGAATGAGCGTGTGATAATTTGAGTTATAGGTTTGCGACCTGCATAGCTTGATGACATGAGATAGGATAAGATAGGATAATCTCTCAACCACAGTGCAATAACCTAATTTAGTTTAATCGAACTAAATACCAGGTCAATTACCCACTGTTTACTTGTATATTTTCTAAGAGTGTATATTTTATATATTTTGTTATCTAATTTTGTACTTTTTATATATATATATCTATAGATAGATATATATATTTTGATCTTTATTTTTTACCCTCTGTGTGCTGATTCTTTCCTATTGTATTGTACTGTATAAGCTGCTGAAGACTGAATTTCCCAGAGGGAGTCATCCCAAAGGGATCAATAAAGTTGAGTCTAAGTCTAAGTCTAAGTCTAAGATAAGAACTTAATTTATGCTAAAAAAGATTGAAGCAGTCTTGCTGAAAGGCAGAAGATAGATACCACTCTCATGCCTGTCTGCTCAGTAGACCACCAGTTAGTTTAGCTTAGCATAAAGAATGGGAAAGCTATTTGAACTGACATTTTAACACTTTGTCAAAATACAACATATTAATCAATGGTCTTTGGATGTGTTGGCAGGCAGATTTTCCAGGTTTATGTGTAATCCCTCACAGCGTGTTGCTGTAATGACAAATCACGTTTGTTGCTTAACTGGTTTTATATGAATGCTGTCTGTTTCTTGTTATAGAAAAAAAGATAAAGGTAAACATTTGAGAGCGTTCCAACAAAACCATCTCTGGCATAAATTGTTAGTCAAGACAGACAAGAAGCAACTTGACGCTATTTGATTAATTAGTGAGCTAGAAAGTATTTTGGTTTATAGGTTTGCAACCTCCGATATTTTGTAAATAACTGCCACCTGCAGGTGCTTCTACAGCAAGATAAGATAAGATAAGAGAGGACCTAATTCATCTATAAAGAATTTTAACGAGCCTGACAACAAGGTAACGATTGGGCACAAATGACTATTAATGATAAGTATAAAGCATGAATATAAATGAGAGCTAAAACACTTTAAACTGTATAAATGGCTGAATTAAACTGAATTTAACACAGCATAGCATACAAAATGTAGATAAGCAGGTCACTGCATTAAACAAACTACTTTTTGTGGCTACTGAAATGAAAAACAACAAAAAAAAGTGTTATATTTACAAGGACAAAACAGGAACAACAAGAGCTTTCTTGGTCTAGGTTGTATATCACTTCCAATTAGTTCCTTTAGAAAACACTATAGTGTTAAACCTCTGTTTCAAGGACTCAAACTAAACAGATGGGACGCATGCTCCAGCGATGAAGAACTGGGGTGCCCTGATTTTTCATATTTAGTGACTTTATTTGGTTTTGTGTTTAATTTCCAATTCAATGTCCTAGAGATTGTTAAAAACCTTTGGAAGCACAGTTATTTGCATACTTGGTGAGAGTCAGTAGTTAGAAGGCTATGCCGCTTACATGTCTTTCTCTTAAATTAAGAGGCCAGTGCATGCAGCTAGTTAGCTTAGCTTAGACTAAAGACTGGAAACAGCTATCTGAAGTGTCATCTTTACACTTAAACCACCCAATTATAACGTTAAGAAGTCATGTATGTGCTAGTAGGCAGATATTTTTTTACCTTCCATGTGTTTCTGGTCTCAACGCTAAACTAAGCTAATGGCCTAATGAGACTTTTCAAATGTTAATTTATAAAAAAAATAAATAAATAAGGACGTTTTCCTTTCCTCAAAAAGCATTCCCCAAATTGACTTAAGTGTGTGTAAAAATCTATGGCAAATTCCTGAGATGATTAAAAAAACCCACAGAAAGCATGTATAAAGCCTCAAAGCCTCATTAGGTATTTCTACTATTATTATTGGCATTGAAACCATAAGTCTGTATCTGTTGTGGTATTTGTTGCGGTGTGTACGCCCCCTGTATCCTTGTCTGTCTGTCTCCATCCATGTCTCTCTTTCTGCCTCTCCCTCTATCCCACTTTCTTGGCCCATCCGGTCGCAGCAGATGGCTGTTCAACATGAGTCTGGTTCTGCTCGAGGTTTAAAAGGACATTTTTTCTTGCCACTGTTTCCAAGTACTTGTTCATGCTGGATTAATGTTGGGTCTCTGTAAATAATATTACTGCTATATTTACAAAGTGTCTTGAGATAACTTTTTGTTATGATCTGGTGCTATATAAATATAAATTGATTGATTTACTAATTGATTTAAAAGTCTGTAGTGAAGTGTGTAACACTTGAGAAAAGGATGCTTTAAGATTGTTTTAATTAAGTTACATATTATTTCTATGAGGCCCAAAAATAACCTCTCTTCTTGACTGTATTTGATGTGGTTTGATGTTAACAGTAGCATGAAGCAATATAAAACTGTAAAACTGTTGTTTACCCTTCATGAAGCCAAACTCTTTAACTTTATCACACACTCAGGTTTTGTCCGTTTTTCTTATTAGTCACAAATACAGAGTAGACATACATATTACACACACACACACACACCTGGACAGCAGCGTGGTAAAACTTCTGAGACAGCTCCCCCAGCTCCCCATCCTCTGCTGTGACACTCTCTGATGCTGGGGTCGTGTACTGCTCCAGTTTATCCAACTGCTCCACCTGCAAGTAGAGAGAGTGGAACAAGCTGCAGTCACACATATGTGCTTTGTATTTCTGTTTCTGACACACTAATGCACTTGTTTTTGCCCTTTGTTGACTCTTAAAAGGAGCTATTAGTAATGGTGCAAGCCAATCTGTAATACGACATTGACAATGTCTTAAAAGAAATAAGGTTTCAGATATTAAAGGTTCCCCTGCAAAGTATTTAACTCCAAGAACTATGAGGCGATGTTTTTACAAATGATTTGTTTGTGTTTTTAGCTCCCGCAGGGAAGCACGCAAGCAACCCTTGCATATTCCTGGTTTTAAACTATTCTTTTATTTCGTTGTCACAGTATGAAACACAGTTATCTCAGAGAAACATAAAAACATAACTTTGTTGAGCAGAAAATTCCACAGGACATCTGAAAGTACTGGCAAACAGTTAGAAAACTCTCACTGACAAATACTGGACTTCCTCCCAAAGCAGCAGGCAGCTTTTCACTCTTTTTTTACATCAAGAAAGACCAATCTCTCCACTTGAGGATGTTGTGATTTAAAGACCGTGTTACTCTCTTAATGTCTGTGTTGTGTTTCACACAGTATTTCGCTGAGACAGAGAAAGAGTGATGCTAAAGGAGCTGTTCAATGGTCTGTAAATTGCTGTGAATATAATCCCTCTCATGCACGCACACGTTGACACACACATGCACATGAACATGTTTGCATGTGTGATTTCAAAACACAGTCCTGCCACTAGTATCTCACTATTCCCCTGAGAAACATGTGGCTGCAATGCTCCAAGACGCAACCAAATAAACATGCATGTAAACAATGCAGGACTTCAAACACTTTAAAAGTTGTCTCAGTGCCAATTTTTGAAGAAAACATCTAACACACTTGTTAGAGCTCAAGGATACACTCCATGTGTTTTGGTGAATAACAAAGAATACAAAAACATACATTCTGTTTTATAGAGAAATCTCCAGAAAGTACCTTTAACAATGAGACATTCAGAGAATTATGACATCTTTTAACTCAATAATCTGCAGTCTGATATTAAATACGTTTTACCTCTGCCAGAACAAAGGGTCGCTCCTTAAGCAGACTTGTCACACTGAAACGGCACAATCCAGTGATGAGGAGGGTGTAGTGGGGCTTCGGCCAGTTACTGCCCACCACCTGCACTGCTATCCCTGCGGTACCAATTCTGCAGGGACACAGGGAGAGAGAAAGTAAGAGTGAGTCCGCCAGACAAACACAGGGGTCATAATCAAGGACTGTCTCAAGTTTGTTTGGATATAATCTTTACAAACACCAAATGCCAACAGCCACTTAACGTTGCTGCTACATGGTGTATTAAGACCCAATAAACTTTAAACAGTCATAAAACTGTTGCAAAACATTTGCCTAAGTGAGAAAAGATGATTCCCGTGTTCATTTTTGAACAATAATGCTTTACCGATAAACTCATGAATGGTGCGCTGGTTTAGCTCAGTTGGTAGAGCAGGCGCCCCATGTACAGAGGCCATAGTCCTCGTCGCACTGATTGCAGGTGCAACTCCCGATCTGCCGATCATTTGTTGCATGTCATCCCCCACACTCTATTCCCAACATTTCCTGTCTATCTTCAGCTGTCCTGTCAGATAAATGCAAAAAAGCCAAAATTAATCTTAAAAAACATTTTGTCTTATTTAATGTTGTGTCGATTCAGTCGTTTCAGTCTGAAGTAGCTGGCATCCATCCCCTCATGATGGTGAAGCTGCTGGCATCAGGCAGTGACGTTGCATTGTTGTGGTCTTGTGCTGGAGAAAGTCTAATAGGTTTACATGGCAGACAGAGCAATTTGTATCGCTTATGATTGTTACTATTAGTACATTTACTGTTAATGTTAACTGTTGTTACTGTAGAAAGAGGACCACAAGCCCCCTTTCAGAGGTACATTATCAGACACCCTAATAAAGACCTCTTTATTTTTTTGCACCAAATAATGGAGAGTAGTACCGATAAGAGTATCAATAAGTATTGGTATTATTAAGCAGAATCGGTGTTGATACCAGTATCGATAAAATCCTAACGATACCCATCCCTTGCTGGTCATTAGGGACTCATAACATTATAATGTGTGGGTTGCTTTATCAAAACATGCCTTGTGTGAGGCCTCTACGTTTTAATTAAGATTCATCCCCTCCAAAAAATGAGGTCTCTCCAATTTAGTGACACAAACAAAGGATCTTTTAGTCTGAAAGCTCCAATGGTTTCTTAACAGCTGAGCAGCTGTCAAACAGGGAGCATTTTACTGCCAAAGCTTAATTGAAATTAAGTAATGAGCTGTCATACATTAAGAAGACAAATTCTAGCAGCATGAGAGCAACTGCGCAATATTCAAATACATCAAGTATAAAAAACTAATCAGCAGCTTCTGCCTGCCTCACACGCACGCACGCACGCACGCACGCACGCGCACGCACGCACACACACGCACACACACGCACACACACGCACACACACACACACACACACACACACACACACATTATGGTTCTGATTATGGGCTTGCAATTCCTGGAGTTAATGTGAAGCTGCAGCCTTCATAAAGTGCATGACTGCAGTTGTGCATGTCGATGGTGGGTGATTCGAGATGCTCTAAATCAAAGACACATTTAGTGTATTTAGGGAAAAGCAGATTGTATAACCAGAAGCAAAATCAACACAACATTACTGCGGTCTACTACAACAACACACGGGCGGGGATTTCATATCGTTTTCTTTTCTATTTAAAAAAATTATCTTTTGATCCAAGATCCTTGAATCAATCTGATCTAGCTATTAAGAGGCCACAGTAAAGTACTGCAAAATTAAAAAGTAGACCGCCTTACCCAATTGCCATCACAAGGGGAACATGTCTCTCCTTTTAATGTATTAAAAATTACATTTTCACCTTCTGCTTATCTTCTAACCCTAAAAACAACTCAGAAAAAACTACTTTTCAGCCACTGTGGCAGATATACAAACAGCTGCTACTCAACAACCAGACAGGCCGTGTACACTGCAGGTGAAAGGCTAAAGTCCATGTATCTATGCTTGGCTCGTGTTTTTTTCTTTTCTGCTAAACGGTGGACTTTTCTAGAACAGATCTTCTGATCTTTTAAAAAAAAATATGAACTGTGCACAACACAAAAATACAAACTGGGCCAGATATGACCAGGCCTATATGGCAGTCCCTTAGATAGCATAATTAAAAAAAATGTATTGTGATTATATGAAGAAGGTATACTTTATTAATCTCCGAGGGGAAATTCACACACAAAGGCCCGAAATACAGACATGCACTCACAGCATCCCACGGACATGCACTAATGGAGAGATTAAGAGTGAGGTGGCTGCACATGGGCATGCGTCCCGAGCAATAGGGGATTCAATGCCTTGCTCAAAGACACCTTGACGGAGCCCAGGAAAGGAGCTGGCACCTTTCCAGCAACAGCCCTAATTCAATGCTTGGTCCAAACTGGGACTTGAACTGGCCACCCTCCGGTTCCCAAGCCAAGTCCCTATATTTTGCCATGAATCTGAATAACAGGACCTAATTCTGCTAAATCTGCATGCAATTTGAATTGAAGTGTCAGTCATTGTCTCCCACAGTTGAGTCTGATTGCCAGGGACACACAATACGGTAAAAGCAAACACAATGATATTTTGAAATTGAGTGACCATGTAGAAAAGATGTCACTCTTCAGTGTTGCGTTTATGCCTATACCTAAAAAAACCCCCAGATACTTCTGGGAGAGGAAAAATGTATACATATGTGGTTTGTTGCGATGACCGATGACCTAATGGTTATCCACGTTTGTCTAAAAGTTAGCCAACAGTGGTCAAAAGCTACCTTTTTTGCCTAATTGGTGACTTAACATTCTTAAATTGTATAAATGTTCAAATTTTTGAGTGAAGTCTGAAGAATGTAAAACAAAAAGAAAACAAAAAAAAGTGATGCAGCAGAGCTATGTTTTATTCTGTAATTACCTCGGGACCTCTGAGGTTTATCTAGTGACAACTTGTACCCGACCACAGTTTGGGAGTCCCTGTACAGCCAGCTGTTTTGTCTCACCTCCACAACAACAACACCGTATCAAACTCAGAAAATGATTGAATGTTTGACTGTCTATCCAGCTATATTAATAAATGTTTATTACTTGTGCAACGTGGGGAGGTCGTCGGTGTCGTGCTCTGGGTCTCTGGTGTTGGGAATCACTCCTATGATTGTGCTTTTCAGCGAAGTCCCCTTCAACAGCCGTTGGCTGACCAGGTGCATGTTCCGCGGAGAGTCCACGCTGAACCTGACGGTGGAGCCCGGGAGGAGCACCCCTTCATGGCTCAGCAACAGGGGAAGACGGCTCGGTATCTGAATTCCGGCACCGGAGGCCATTGTCCGATATCGTCTCAAACCAGGTTGCTGTAACACAAGTCTTACTGACATACACGCCCTTCTGAATTCTTACATATAACACTTCCGAGTGGCATTTCAAAGTAAAATTGTCATTAACGACCCGAGCATATTATTAGCTTCAAGTATAAAAATAAATTGAGCGAGTGTTTAAAGGTAATGTTTCTCAAATCAAAGAATGTTTAGTGCTGTTTTCAAATCAATTTTTACTTCAACGTTTCCTTGAAATAGCCCAATTATTTTTTATTCCGCTACTATTTTCTTGACTTCCTGTTTTTGCTGGATAAGCTACGGTAAGTACATAGGGTCAAACTATGTGCGTATGCATAACTTTAAAACAGTTGCAGTGAGTCTGCATTTGGGTATTTGTTAGTTTCTTCTCTATCATTTTAATAGTTGGAATCTCCTATTAATGCAGAATTGTTGAGGTGTATATAACATGGTGTAAAAAACCTAACTTAATATTCTTTTCCCTATTCTCCCCCTTTTTCCCTGAAAATGTTAAGATTGTGCTACATAATGTGAACCTATTTGCATTTGTTTTCTGTGTGTGCAAGTTTTTGCTACTTCAATATAATAATCTACCAAGCTATAGAAACAACAATTTACCTCACATTTCATTTGGGGAAAGTGAACATAAAAACGTTTTATTTATTCTGATTTAAGGTAAACAAGAAAAATCTCTTTTATAACATTTAAAAAAAAAATTGTTTAGTTTGCATTATAATATTATTCTTTTTAACCTTTATATTACTCAGGTTCAGGGAAAAATGCCAAAAAACACATACTACATAAGGACCTACATGCATTTTCATGTCTATATTATGCGAAAAGACAGATAAAATAATGGCAGTTTGAAGACTTTCTTTAATATTGACTGGACTCTGGACACAGGGTTAGTTGATAAAAAATAGCTATTTAATTTTTATTTCTTTCATAAAAGTACTGTCAGGTGGCATTATACATTTCAAAAAATAAATAAATTCAATATCTTGTGTATAAAAAAATCTGTTTTGAAAACAACATGTGTTTGCAGTTATCATCTCTGTTGTTGCCAGGCAGGTGTGGTAAATATTGCTTAATCTTCACAATAAGGGGTCATTTAATACACCTTAAAATGCTCTTACATTTCCAAAAAACAACCATACAGTTATATATGATTGATTAAGTATACACAAATAATTATTGTTCTTCTGTTCTATCTTTAAAGAGCTTCTCATGAGGACCAAGTTAAGCCCAATAAAAAACGTATTACATCAGACTCAGGTTCATCTTATTGCATATATAACATAGTAATTGAACATCATCGAGAACGGTGTCAAAATAAGGCGGGTGAGGCTTGAACATGCATCATTTGTAAACTGTAATATTCATACATACAGTCAGCGTTGACAAATATACTTTGTGCAGTCTTGGGAGTAATTTAACTCTGTGCTATAAATACCTGAAACGTACATTTTTGGAGTGCTACCTTGTATGTTTGATTGGTTTATTTGTTCCTTTATTCATGGTTTTATTCTTAATGTGGTCTGAACAATCACGAAGGGAACATCTTAATCAGAAATAAATGTGATGAAATAGAAAGTTTCAGTCAAAGAACAATGACAGATCAAGAATGAATTCCAACCTGACAATTTTAAGGCCATTCAGCTGATCTGTTGCACCCTTCATCAGCCATATTGGATGTCCTGAGCTCTTGACAACTAAATTGAGAGTAGCTGACTCAATTTTCCAGCTTTATAGTTACACCCCATGGCTTATGCAGTTTTTAACATTTATGACCCACATAAAATTTCCATTCAGTGTTAATTTAAAATGCCTCTCCCAAGGTGACTCCCTTGCTCACGGTAAAACCCATGTGTCTGCTGCTTATGATTTTAATTATACAAATACTGTTGACATGCCTTCATTTTGAGTTTTTTCACAGGTTTGCATTATCCTCTATACACATTGGGTCTTACAACCATAGTTTCTGAAATCTGCAAAACTGGACTTGTTAATGGTTGTCATTCAACAGCCACCAGATAGTGATAGTGAGAAGTGTAAACAAGTAAAATGGTTAAACTGACACAAACTATGGTAGGCTGTAATCTGTGTCCAAATTAGTTGGAGTAAAAATGATTATACGATTGGAATGTGGAGAATATTTACTCCAAACTTGCAAAGTTTGAGATCGTTTGGAGTTGAGTTTAAGTTTTCATTTTTACAGCCTTTATACAAGTATAGAGTCCATAGCTGAAATTCTGAAGGGCAACCAGCCCTGCATGCCAATTATGATCACTCCAGCAAAATGTAATATATCATCCTGCACATTTTGAGGAAATCGTCTCTTGTAATTATTTTGTCTGTAGAACACTATTAAATATTTATTTTATGTCAATATTTGGAAGTAAAAACAAACTCTGACTTTGATCTTACTTCATACTTCAACATGCTGATGGTCACTGTTTAAGCATTGCACATGTAACTGAGATATGAAAATATTTAATTGTTCCTTGGAGGACAAAATCCTTTACCAATCTACAGTATATATAAAATGCAGCTCAGATGCTCAACTCTCTGTCTTTGTGTGTGATAAACATATAGAAAGAAAAACAAGGAATGGGACAAAAAGGAACATAAATGTTTTGACTGCTTCTAAATCTGCATTTTGGGCGTATGGCACAGTTAAATATAACTCTTTAAATGTAGCCTGTAGGTACAAAATGGATAGCCAACAACTGAGGGAAGAGAAAACAGTAGTTATCAGTTTGCCTTTAAGTTTGAAGTTCAGTTCATGTAAATCGCTGCAGTCCTTCATTGCAGTTTCAAAGAGGCGTTCATGAAGAGAAGTCCGGCTATGATACAAAGTCAGCTAAAGTTTGTCAGTATAAAATCAGTCTAATGTCTAATTGTCTCTCGTGCTTCTTATTGTTGGTCTCTGAGATGAAGCATGCAGGTCAACTCGAGCACATCCCGGGCTTTTTGGAGAGATTTAGCAAAGCCACAATGATGTCCTCACTGCTGGTGAAGTTAACCCCTTGCTGAAGAGGAATAAGCAGTTTGCACCACACCCTTCTTCTTGAAGTATCCACCTTTACCTATTTTTATCCATCCTGCACCAATTAAATCGATATATGTGAACATGAACAAATCTCTTCCAAAACCAGAAACCAAAGTTTCTCAGCATGCCTGAGATGCCTTCATGAATCAAATACTTTGGACATCTTAATGATCTGAGGAGTTGGAGTTTACTCCCAAATAAACATCATTTTAGTTCATATTCTCATGAAATCCCCATAAATACTGCTACTGTTTTTACAATTTCAGCCTGTGATTGATAGAGGCGCTGCAGGGTTTAGGTCTTTATCTTATCTTTGAGACAATCCTGGCTTGGTTACATAGATTTGGGAAAGACTTATTAATGTTCACAAATCAGGACTGAACTTTCAGTTGAACTTTTGTTTCAGTGTGGACTGTCTTTTTAATCTTCTCCCTATAGCTCAGGAGAGATAATGATACCAATCCCTTATCAGTATCAACAGGGACAACTTCACCCCGCTGGCTTCTTCTCAGCTTTTGAGCTTCAAGTCTTTCTTCCTGCCTTTCCTCCGATGGGGAACTCCACAGTCTGCAAAGAATATGAGAAGAGAAACCACATTAAACATTAAACCTTCATTCATCACCCACTGGGAGTGTGGTTTAGTTACTCGTATACATTCATCATGTGGTGTCTTTTGCGTTATTTCTTTTGTGTTACTGACACATTATGAAACTGGATCTACAGTGTGAGCCCAAGGACCAGAGCAAGCCAACTCATGGACAGCTTCACTCTCAGCTTTCACCTTTTTGAGGTGTCACCTACAAAGTGGTTACAGGTGTGTTTCTTAAGATGCACTGTATTGGTGCTATATACAGTATATGATTGTGGGCAAACCACAGAGACTGCAGCACACTGTAGCAGTGTAGCACTGTAGCACTGTAGCAGCAATAATAACTAATAATAACTAGCCAAATTTTCTAAACCACACAGACTTTCTGGAAGAGCGAGGCATTCATTTTATCACATTAACAATTCTCATTGGCTAGTAAAGTATATTTTTGTTCATGCAAAATACGTGCAGGGTGAGGTTTAGAATAAAGAATAAAGAATATTTAAAAAGATACTCTGCAATATACTCGAAATTGTATATTTTTCTGCATGCTGCAGCAAAAGGATTAGAAGGAATAGCTCCACATTTTGGTTAATACAATACGGACGACAAGCCAATGTCTGTATGTTAAATATAAAGCCACTTCCTACAGCCTGCTAGCATATTCTGGTATAAAAGTGATCTGTATAACTGATCTCTATTCATATAATAACACATCTCGAAAAGGTGGAAAAAACTAGCCTGGCTTTGTCAAAGTCCACCTATCCTCACCTCTAATGCTACCTATTTTACGTATTATATGTAATGTTTTTACTCCCTAAAACAAAGTGTAAAATTTAGAGTCTGTTTAAAAGGGCGCTTATGTGCATGATTATTTCTTCACTAGAAACTAATTTGAGTCTTACTACAACTACCATCCAAGAAATAGTCCAGCAAATTGTCATTTTCACAACAAACATTTGAGTTGTAATAAACATTTATAGTCCAACCTCTCCTGCTGTATGCATTAATTTCCACTGGCTAACTGACTGGCCCTCTGGCATATCACTCAAACACTTGCTTTTTGACAAACAGCTGTTTAATTCAATCCCCTACAGAACTGTAATAAAGGTGGTGTGTTTATCTTTATTCTGGTAAAAAAGTTGGGTTTTAGCTTTGCAAAGGAGAAAAACATAAAGTTTTCAAGACCATCATTCTGGGCCTCACTGAGCTGAGTATTTGATGCCCAAAAGACAGTAACACCCACAAGACACAAAGCAATGTGGTGCTGTTATCAAACAAAGCAGTGTCACTGAATGCTGAAACATTGAGACGTTAATGGATTTTTTTTTTTATTATGCCACTGTGTTAAATACTTGATTTCGATTGGTTAATCACAGTATTCCAAGGTCTGCTATCTCTCAATAACAGACCGTTGCTATGAAGAACAGACTGTTGCTAAAGATTCGGCTCTAATCACACAATCCACCGAAAAAAAATCAAATTAAATTTGACGTCAGTCTGTTTACAGAGGGGAAAAAAAGAAAAGAGACAAAACAGCGGAGAGAAAGCAATAAAGATTAAATGATGCAAAAACTGAAGGCTATGACAGAGAGATCTACAAAACTGAAGATGGGTCAGAGGTAAACATGAAACAAAACACAGTACAGGATACGCCGCTGTTTAAAGATGGTGAATGGAAAAGAAAATGTTGACAGACTCTGACAGTGACGAGACAGAAAACCTCAATCAGCTGCGCTGATTCCTGCAGTCTGGATCAACTTGCCTTACTTCACCATCAGATGAAATGTTTCCATTTAATGAGAATAGAAACAGCTAGGTTAGCTCATGCTAAGACGGCTACAGAGTGAACCGTTGCTATGGACGCACCTCGAGTATAACGGACAATTTTTAAACAGAAAACGGAAATATCATAATTTTTCAATTAAAAAAATAATTTCCAAATCAATATTTGTTTTCAAATAATATATTTCATAAGTAGGTAGCCATGTAATAAGCGGGACAGTGTATAGTGATCAGGTCGTTATTGCAGAATGGAACCCTGACGGGGTCACCCTGAAAGGGGGGGGGCAAACTCATGGCTACATAAACTCATGGCCCAGGCAGCTTATACTTATATAATTATGAGTGCAAAGTTGTGTGTCACAGTAATCTTTGTTGATATGCTGTCAGTGCTGTTCAGGACTGTAATTAAGCAGGTTTATCTCACTGGTCAAGGACGGCTACAAATCCTTCAGGGAAAAATTTTGCCCTAAAATGTAATGTCTTCATTTGAAAAGTATTCTTTTTATGCATAATTATGATTCGCTAAATTCCCATGATTTTTGACAGATTGGAACTATTTAACAACTCTTTTGTGGAACTGATAATTAAAATGCCATTTAGGTACACCTTCCTCCGAAGTCAGGAGAGGCAGCAGAAGAATGTTCTGAATGTCAACTGAACACTGTTTACGACATGAGGTAGATCTGGACTTCATTGTTGTACTTCTGGCTGATCCAACATGAGGATGAAAAACAAATGTTAATTGATCTTTTGCCATCAGGATCTTGCATACTGGGGAGCCCTGCCCGGGGAGTTTAGACTAGTGAGTTACTATCATCTTAAAGTTACAATCCTAACAAATGTGTTTATTACATCTGGCTTTTTAATGATTATTTAAAATGAGTTCTGTTTTTCTTTGGCCTACACAGCCTGTGCTATTGTCTCCTTTACAGTAATAATGTTTCTACAAAGATAACAGAACATGTTTTTATTTAGAGCCTGCAATGAAACTGGATGTCTGAACACATCTACCGCTTTTAAACTCACAGTCCTGCTGCCTTTCTGTGCTGGCAAAGCACTCTCTGAACAGGCAGTGCATGGTGCGACAGAGGTTGTCCAGGAGGGTTTTGGGAGAAGCGTATCGCCAGCTGGACGGTGGCACTCTGTCAGGCTCTTCTGTTAATCGATCCCACGTGTCCTGAATGGTCTCTGGAAGCTCCTGCTGGAAAGCCTACACAAGCCCCAAAACACACACAGAAACACATGTGAGTGAAAGCGGAGTTGGCTCAATGTGAGCGGCTTAATGGAAAAGGATCTCTGAGGTACTTCGCATCCAAAAATTTCTCAAAAGGAATAAATAAGCAGTGTGGCTCAGCAACAAAATCTTTCCACCATTCACATTTGGAGGAATTTCATAGCATTTACAAGTGTTTCTTTGTGACTCCTTTTTTTTGTAAGTCTGCTCATTCCAGCTGTGGGTGCTCACAACCCACACCAACCCAGCCAAGGACGTTAATTAAAAGACATATGAGTCACAAAATGTAGTGAGTATATTAATATTTTTTGCTGTTCTTTCGGCATACTTTGCTTTCCCTTTTCAGTTGCACAATCACATTCATTTTAAATATGGCTACAATATGCTACATGTAAGTCCAGCTGTTACATTTACAGACACAGTTCAACAACAGTCAACATTTTATCTTATCTTATAGTGATCCGAGGTCTATAATGGGTTGCTCTTAATGCTTTTAGATATTTAGATGTCAAAGAAGGCTGTTGACTGAAAAAGGACTGTTGTTGCCAAGCAACCCAAACTTTCTGAGGTTACCACAGATCAGCTACTTTGCATGATGTATATTTATCTGTTTGATGTAATTTATAAAGCTACCAGTGAAATAAGATTCTGCTGTGTGATTCAGAGGTACCAGCTTGATCAATGTAAACATACACTGTCTGCTGTAATGTTAATCAACAATATTCAGAACACCTGGCTGAGGCGGAGTGATACAGAGTGAAAAGTCCCAGTGAGGTTGTTCTCTATATTGCCACTCATGGAATGCCTCTTGTCCAATCTGATTACTTGGTCAGAACTAACTGTTATACATATATATATATATATATATATATACATGTTTTCCATGCTTCATCAACTTGTCTCTCCTGATTGAAATGAAGGTACATTTTCAGATGAAGTCTGACATTCAGAAAGCGGTCTTAAAACTGGAGAATTATTGCTACTGCAGCACAGAGGTCAACAAGGACTCATATTCAAACTTAATGAACTGAAGGTTTGATGGTAGATAAAATACCAACATGGATTAGTCACCACTACAGACAAAACTAAGTTAAGCAGACTGCCCTAGTAACCTTTACACAGAAAATCCCCCATACGCACTGCACTGAATGATCAACAAGTGAACCAATTTGACCGTCACGTAACTCTGGTTGGATCGTAACTTGAAGCTATATTTAATTTTCTAATGATCAGGATATTTATTCCCAATTGCATCAATGTGACATCTGTCTCCTGCCATGTATCCTCTGACCCTAACAGTCAGATGGAAATTCCCTCACTAACAGAGAGTCTTCATTTGAAGATGAACTGAATTCAGTTATGGTACAAATGTGTGAACTCTATCTTACCTCAGCAGGATGTGACTGTACAAAGACTCCCTCCACATCCCTGAAGCGTGTCTCCAGCTCAGCGGTGTACGGGCGCGAAGGATGTCTCTCGGGCAAAACCCGGATGATCTGAAAGTTCAACTTGTCTTTAGTTTAAGAGGACAGACAACAAGCTCGAGTATTTTCTTCATTCAAACCCTTGATTTCTTGTGCATGGATGAGACTGAATGTGTTGGAAAAAGAACTAAAATTGTAGAGTAACTTTTGTATGTAAGTCAGTACAGTATGTGCAGCTTGCAAGTCCCAGACATTTTCTTTGCAGATTTTAACAAATTACAGTAATACAAATTACTACTGGTATGAAAAGATTAAGAGAAGCAGTTCCTACTCGGTTCAGAACAGTCTTTTATTTTGTTAAATCAGGGTGTTTGTCTAAAGTGTGACTTTGAATTAACCACTAATTAAAGACACCTGAGATGGGACATGCTTGCCTTGTTATATCTGCAAGGTTTAAGCCTAGAGGGGATCATGCATTCAGTCTGTGGCGAGATGGCTCACTCCTTTATTCAACAGCTCTGCAAAATATGATGTGTTCAATTATCTCAGACAGCATAAGCCTGCGTCTGTCCAAGCAGCTCAGAAGTAACGACAGAGGCTGATGAGTAAAGTCCCTCAATTTATGATACTGAGACTTCCCAAGAGGCGAATTCTGTTCTTGTTGGCTGATGTGTGTGGTTACTGTGGTTATTGGGATCATGTTGTATAAAGCCATCATGTGGCAGGCCACACTGTGTCATTTTTCCAGATGCGCAAGTTGAGGGATGTTATACATAAATATGTACTGAGTAGACATAAGTGTCTGAGACTAGGCTAGGCATTGTTTTATTATGCAAATATACACTTTTGTGGCTTTGATCTGATGTGTAAATCCACAATAGAATTTATGCAACTGTGCTTTACTCTGACTGACTCTTAATGTTTTTACATTCATGTTGAGAGTAGAACAGGATTTGACAGGGATGCATAAAAAGTTGCACAAAAATTCACCAGCATGCAGAAAATTAAGAGTCTGACACTTAAATCATCATTTAGGAGGAAGTCCAGCCCCTTTGCTTGATTTTTGTCCTCAATGAATGTTATTCCATTAAAGGTGTCAGCCTTACATACTTATTGACCCATCAGCTTAATATATTCTTTGTGCACAGTAATGCCTTTATGCAAAGCAAGCTCTCATAGTTGCTGTGATTTTTGCATTAAAGGCAGCTGGCATGAACAATCTGGTGATATTAAAGAGCAACTTGTAGATTACATTTTTTACTATATAAATACTCAATCTTGTCTGAAAATGGCTGTGGAATTTCATATTATTTACAAGACACAAAGCTGTGGCACCGTCAAACGTACAGCTTTACCGTTAAAGAAGGCAATATAAAATACGACTGATACAAGCTGACACTCGGCCATTAGTAACTGTAATGGGTAAGCATTAATGCTCCCACTTACTACTCATGATTTGTTATAGCCTTTGGTGTGTGATAAACTTTTCAATGTTGTGATGTGAGCACAGCGTTAGATATCGCTAGCTAACACCGGTCCCTCATCCCAGCACCTGCCCAGTTCTCTACTGATTCTCATCACACTACAGCTCAATGTCTCTCCTGTGGCCATTATTTCTCTTCATCCTGGCCTGTTCCTGGTCTCTTTGATGCCTAACAGGCTCATAATCATATGAGAATCATAAGTCGTATGCAAATGAATGAACAATTTCTTCATCTTCAACGATAAGACTGGCATTTAGATCCATATTTATTCATGTTAAACAAGTCACTATAGGCGGGACTCCCTCATGTTACGGCTGTTTTGATGCGTAAATATAAGAAAACTGACTCCAGAAGCCACTGTAGTGTATTCATTCAAATATTTTGTTGAAAATATAATTACTACATCATTTTCCTACGCACTGACTCCCTGGGGTCTCCAACCTGCAAGTTGCTCTTTAACTCTTTGTTGATTACTGCTGTTTAGCAAACCAGATTAACTGCTGCCAACACCTGTGCTGGTGTGTAGCCATAGACTTTGATGAACTGAGCTTCTAAACTCTTAATAGCACTTTGGTGAACATCACTTGCGGTTTGGTGGTGCTGGCAGATTCCATTAGTGAAACACAGACTGGAAGAGAGTGAGACACTGGATGTATCTCAGCTCAGACTTAGCTTTGATGTACTGACAGTTACTGCAGACTGAAGGATTTGCCCAAAGCCAACTGTCCACTCTGTATTTAACTGACTGCAGTTGTCAGTGAAACCAAAAGATTTGCTTATAAAACCACATGTTTCTTGTCACACATAACAACACAAACACTAGGAATTTCATTACTTTACTGAAATCCGAGAACACGCTGGAACAAAATGTCTGACCATTGTGATTTGTTGCATACCTCCTTGTTTCCAAAAAAGTTTAAATACAGAGTGGACAAAGTGATTCTGCCCTGGTAGCTGATAAGTGGCTGATTAGAATCCAATTTCCTAACTTAGAAATTGAAACTGAAGGAAAATAAAATGAGTTGCCAGAAACAAATTTTTGCAATCCTTTTGACAGTTCACAGATGTTCAGTCAGTACAGAGAGAGCGGAAATGACAACTTAAGTGGATTATAGTAAACAAACAACAAAAACTGTTTACACGTGGCAAATAAAATCTGACTGAATTGTTCTAAAAGCAGATAATATTTGTACCTTTTTTAACACGCCTTGGTTGACCTGGAACCACAGCCTCTGGAGAACCAGCTCATCCAGCCCCTCTACATATGACTTCTGATGGAGGAGAGGAGAGGAGAGGAGAGACGTGCAACATTAGGAATGTTCAAGAACAAAGTTTGACAAACTGATTTCGACATTTATGAGTATGTACAGTATATCACCATATTGTACTAAACATTTATAAATAAGAAAACAAAGAGGAGTGGGAACAGATAACATCTTAATGGTGCCATAAGGTAGGGCTGGGCAATATGGCAAAATAATGATTTATATTTTATATTGATCAATATCAATATTTATCACAATATATAATTTGATCTTGCTGCAAGTTTGAGGAAATTACCCTGATAATATAAATGAAAAACCAGGGGGTTCACATGCTGAACTTTAGAATATAGTTTAGGGTCTGTGTCCTGCAATGGCATTTTTTGCACCCAGGACCTCAATTTCAGAGCGTTTCTCACCGGCACTTACTGTTGCTGGGATAGGAAAGTTGTATCGCTTCCCCTGACCGTTTAAGTCACTCTGTATGCTTAATAGTTGCTTTTATTCAAGGAAATTAAACAAAGAAAACATAAAACAATGAAAAAGGTATCTTGTCCTGGCATTAGCAGCAGCAATAGAAGGATTAGCTTCTCCTCCGCCATTGTTGTTCACAAAGTTGATATCGTAAGTCCTGCCCCTTCTTGATTTTGATTGGTTGTGAGAGAGACACTGAGGATACAGCTGATGCCGAGGGTGTTTTAGCACTGAAGACACTAAATTGCATAGGTTTTGTTTATAAAATAGCTGCTGCCAGTGCAGAAAACGCTGTTACATGCCCTGAAGGTGTAACACACAGACAATTAAAAGACAATTAAAAGACTGAAAAAAACTTCTGAGACCATCTTTATCTACCATCATTGCTTTTAGGAAATCCAAAGGTTTATCATCATTATTGTAAAATTTGATCATGATCCCATATCAACAACATTTTATAACCCAGCCCCGCCCAGACCTGAGGTCTGCAATTTGAGGCACATGAAAGAATCCTTCAGCTGATATATAAAGAGCCATATTGTGACTTTTACCATTTTGCTGATGCTGGACACTTTAAAGATTTCGTTATGATGAACCCTGATCGTGTAGTTGATGGGGAAGTTGTGCTTCTGTAGAGCAGAGAAAAAAAGAGAGAGAGAAAAACACGTGCATTTCATAAATCAGGGAGCTGTAACAGTAGTTCATGTGAGAAACTAGTTATGACCATAGACTATATAGATAAGATTGTGATATTTACTATCAAAACTATTAATCTAAAGCAAACCAACTCTGTTATAATATACCACAGAAGGCCATAAATGATGGTCAGGTTTATCTCAAGTTTGGTTTGGAGACTACAAATTTTGAAAAACAGAATCCATCGGGCCGGAGTTTTAAAGACAGAGAGAATCTAAGAAATCCACAAATTATCTTGCAATGCAATGCATTATTAAGTCTAAAAATGCCTCTTTAAATGTTACTGGAGACAAAACAGCTGTATTTGTGCTTCTATATTTATAAGCCATGCTTGCCAGGGTGCCGCCATCCTCTCACCATGTACCGTCGCCTGTGATTGAGCTTCTCGTTGAACGTCTGCAGGGGTCTGCACATGCTGCCTGGTGTCGGGGTCACCTGAACAGGCACCAGCAGAAACAGGCCTGCAGAGACACAGAGCTGCACAGTCATTTTTGACACAATGTCAAATGATCGTGTCACAGAACACAGGACTAAAAATTCTATGTACAGGATGTGCATTAGTCTGTCTGGCTTCTATACATAAAGAGAGAGAAGTTACTGACTTGACTTCTTTGCCCAAACTACTCTACAGGGTCGGACTCAGAAATACATGTGTGGATGATTTGTGTGTGTTTCTGTGTAAAGGCTTTTAGTGTTTGCAGTGCACCTGATGGATTTATGACCATTGAAAGTTAAAGTAGAGCCAGAATACCAAAGTTCACCATGAAAACTATTATGACCTAACAAAGATGCAACATGAATCTTTTTTTTTCCTGGATAGAGATGCATTTTAGCAGAATAAATACAGCTCTGGGAAAAATTAACAGACCACTGCAAAAAATAAAAAGTTCTTCTCTGGTTTTAATATTTACAGGTTTGTGTTTGTGTAAAATGAACTCTTGTTGTATTGTAAACAACATTTCTCCTACTTCCAAATAAAATATTCTTAAAATGTTTCTATTTATTTATCTGCAGAAAGTGCCGACTCATTAAAAAAAACAAAAGTAGTTTTTCAGACCTCAAATAATGCAAAGAAAACAAGTTCATGTTCATGTTAAACATCAGATAAAACAGGTGATACATGTACTATGTTTTATCTTATCTTAAGACTAACACTCAGGAAGAGTTCATAAATCAATGTTGTTTTATTTATTGTAATAACCCTGATTTTTCATGCATCTGTGCATGTTCTCCTCCAGTCTGTCACAGTGCTGTTGGGTGACACTAGGCCGCTCTTGGAGCAGCTCGTCTTTGTTTGATGGCTTGTGACCGTCCCTCTTCCTCTTGATCACATTCAGGAGGTTTTCAGTGGGGCTCAGATATGGATTGGGCTGGCCATGACATTAAGAGACAGAGATGCCAATTAAAGGAATATTTGGAGTGGTCTCTTATTTTTTCTGGAGCTGTGTGTTACACATTCTCATTATCCTAAAAAGGGTTCAACACGATGCAACATGCAACTCAAGCTCAAAACTTGCAAATAACAACAAATAGTTAAAACCAAAACGTAATCAGTTCTTTGAGGCTGCACTTTAAATCCAAATGCCAGCATGTACAAAATGATTTGCAATCTATTCATCAGCTGAAGAGACATTTTACATAAAACCACATATGTCAACTTCATGGTGGTCATGAAGGAAAAGTCAAAAGATCTGCAACAACCACAATTGTCTTTACAAAAAAGGAGGCCATTCAGTAAAGTCGATGTTGAAATATTTAATTGAATAAATGGAAACTTTGGTCTGATGGAAACATTAGATCCAACAGTTGTTCCAGTCTGGACCAAAGTGGTGGTCTAACCAACATCATTGTTTGGATATTATTTAAATCAGAAACACTAAAATAAAACCCTGTCCCTTCTTCTAAGGCTCTAACATCATCACGTTTCTTCTGCCTGTGCTGCTGAAGAACAAAAACCATTTACCTTGTTTGTCATTACAATATTTGCTTGACAGGAAATCATTAACAGCTTATTTTATGGAGTTTTTACATATGGCTAATGCTTGTTGAATATTTGTATGGCCTCTTTTACCTTCTGTTACAAGGTCCCAGGGAAAAAAACATATGTCAAACATCCAGTGTTGGTGACTCAACCAGCGGATAAATCAACAGCCATTATTTTAACAGTTGCCTGACATACTGTACAATCATGTGATTTAAGTGTCGGTTTAACAAATACAAATACTTGCACATTTCAGTACTTTAATCAGGTAGCTACTTCTACATGCTGTCTTCTAATAGACGCAAACTTTGCCCTGCAGACTCAATCAGCCGTCTTTGGCTGCTTAAATTTTTCACTTCACTTTTTTTTGTTTTTAGTCTGACTTCTGTTAAACAAGCATCTCATTACTGTCAGTATTAAGGCTGTCGCTGCTGTCATTTCAGCACAAACTGGGATCCAGCTCCAGGTCAAGAACTTGGAGATCTTTTAGAAATCCAAATCATGTCACCATCTCGCAATTCGTCAGACTTGAGGGGGATTCCTGCATGGGTTCAACTACTAAGTGGAGTTCTCCAAACAAAAGGTGAGGGATTGATCACCAAAGAGACTCTATTCCCCCTCAGCAATGACTGTAGTGCATGAAATCATGCATGAAAAAAGACTAAATCGAGACCAAAAGACGGTAATTTGAGAGATTTATCCTTCTGTCAATCTGAACTTGTGCCATAAAAAAGAAACTTTGAACCCCCAGGATATATATATCCATAAACATCTTGAGGGTCAGAAAGCTCTTAACTTGGAACAGCTGAAAATTCCCAGAGAGAAGTACCTGGTCAGGAGGGATTTAGATAAGTCTGTCAACAAGTTTATCTTACGTGGAGGAAGAACAGGTGGAATGCATAAACTTAGCAAGGCTGAGCCGTGTCATTGAATCTTCTCGCTTTAGGACAAGCCATAGACTGCATAAAAAAGATGGTCGACATGTCAGCTCCCTAAAAGTGAAGCCAAAACATCTCGAGCGCCCCCTGCTGACTTGACTTGACTGTAGTATAGGTCATAAAGCCCGCCTCCTCCATGTTAACAGATTGGACATGAAAATACACGCCAAATAAATTTTTCTCAAAAATGTTTTCTGTCATTATAGTTAGTTCTTATCATGCTAATTTATGTCCAAGTGTTTATTTTTCTTACAAGTATACTTCTAATTAGTTATTTGATGCTGTAAAAAGGATGATTGACAGCTCTGTTGACAAATACGGCTCCTGCAGCCGATCTGTTCCGGATTAGTGGAGTAGAGAAGGAACGGCGAGAGGAAACGTAACTAAAACAATCACTCCAGTCATTGAAGCTCCCATATCTGTGAACGTTAACCTCAGACCAACACAAAGAAGCTGTTATGCTGTTAAATATGTTGACCTGTATGTAACATGTCGATATGTGGGATCCTTGCTGTTTTTTTCGGTAAGTTAAGTGTGTCTTTGCCGATCTCTACGACGCAACTCTGGCTCCAAATGACGTCACCATCACAAGATGGCAGCGCCGGGGTATTTTGGCATCAATTTCGTACAATGACAGCAGATGGAGACGCGTCGTCCATCTATATATACAGTCATTGGGGCAAACTTATTGAGGAGTTAGACTGGTGGATTAATGATACTGTAGATTCAATCTCTGGGTTGGAAGTTCAAATGCAGTTATAAAGATGTACTGTTTTATTCCAGGTCAACAAATCGAGTCTACAGCAACTGAAAAGACAAAAATTCTGGAGGGATAGTGGGCCAATTTTCAAGATAAAATGACATTTTTAATTACTCGTTAGCCACTGTTAGGCAACAGCTAACATTAGCAATAAACCACTCAGCTTACATTACCATTGTGATATTGTTACAAAACACAATAGGAAAGGCATAAATCATAGGCATAAAGGCATAAATGTTAATGATAATGTTAGCTTGCTAACGGTAGCCTAATATTAGCTAGGAATTTGCTGAATACTACAGTTGGATGTTGTGACTTAGCTGTCGGTAGCTAACATGTTACAAAATATGTTGTTTTAGCCATAAATATGGCCTAACAAGTCATTGACATTTCAGTTACTGATCACTTAAAATGATCAGTCAAATTCCTTTTTATTACACTTTTTGCCACCCTAAAATACAGCAATAGGCTACAACAGTATACTTAAGCCCTAGCTTTAGCCTACACATTTTCCGTTGGTTTATCCCCAAATGTATTTATTTGTAATGTTTACATAACTTCTGTGGTTCTTTAAAAGGGGAGAGCTATTGTTAATACTGACCAAAATAAATAAATAAATACAATTATACATTTAAGCTTTCCACCATGAGCAAAACACCAAAGGAAAACGGCAGATGTAAATATGGTGAATAAACATTTCTCTTCATTGGGTAATATTGGGAGGAAACTTTAGGTGGGAAAACCAGTAGGTTAGGTAATACACCCAGAGAGGCGCTCAGCATGAGGTGAGAAATGTACAGCTCTCCACTGACATGTGAGAGGGAGAAAGATCCTTGTAGAAAGAAAAAGTTCATTTTGTGCTCTGGGAATACTTTAGGTTTGAGAAATGAGGGCTGGAGGATGAGCAAATTACATTTCAACAGCAGACTCATCATGTGCTTTTCTTTCCATTTAAGAATTATTCAGGTACAAATGCAACTTCTTTATCCTGTGAAGCGTGCAAATACTACCTAATATATATTGAATTATTTTTTTCATTAACATACCAAAGTTTATTCCTGATATGACCTGATGCACCTACAGCTTCTTATCTTAAATGAATCACAGCTGAAAATCACACTTTCACAGTATACAGTAGCTACACTTCTTTAAGGAGCTTACAGTGTTTCATTAATTATTTTGACACTTGGAGTAGAGCGGAAATGAATGCACCCGCCATGACTAAACTGCAGCTCTCACTCTGTCCCAAATATTGTCTTATGAAAACATACAATCTGCAGTCTGACTCAGAGGTCATACACGAAAAACATTGTATCACGGTCATGTTCAACAACACAACAGCAGAAACAACAGCTCATTCAAGGTAATCGAACTCAAAGTGGCCACTGCCAACATTACAAAAGGGATTCTTTACTGTCTAAAATATGACAAATTACCACTGACTACAAACCCCCCCTTTCCTATAAAAAAACTACCTTTTATCTCCACCACATGATGTGAATGTGAAGTCTCTTCTCTCAGAGTATTGAGGTGAAAGTGCTGCTGCACCATCTGGAAGTCTTTATGTGTAAAAAGGACACTCACAACAGTCTTCACTTTAAGATGAAACAGACACAGAGGGAAGAACATCCTTTACTTTAGTGTGAATAGACACAGCTGTTCACTTCAGATGTGTTATATTGGATTGATTCACAAAACTCAAAATATATTAGCCCTGTAAAACAGTATAAGTCACATTAGATTACGGCTCTTGAGTGCAATATAGCATTATTACTGGACTTTGATGTGGGAGCTTTACAGTCCATCATGCTGGCTGCAAACGAACGTCGCACTATTCAAGTGAAAGATTCAGGTAGAGTTTGATGCTTCATAAAATGTGTTTCTGAACCTGGTTTTAAGCACATATGCAAAAGCCTGTGTGTGTTTGTTTGTGAAAAACTGTGAATGACTGAAAAGATTTATTTGTGACAGAGATTTAGTTCCATTTTTGTTAGGGAAGTGCATTTGTGGAACCCCAGTAAGCCTCTGAACCTACAAATAAAGGTCAAGGCATGGATAAGGGATATGTTACATGTCGGAGTCAAGTCGTTTTAGCGTTTTGTTCATTGATCATTTTTTACAGTCTGGCTAGCAATAGATGGCAGAAAGGTGTTTGAGTTGACAGCTAATAAGGAATTGTTATCTCTACTAATTTGGAGATATCTGTTTAATAAATTAATATATATAGCAAAAATCTCTGTCAATAATAGCTGATTGGTTCTGAGATTGCATTTCAGCGAATTCCCCATCACTTCTGCTTTGACCATGGACTGTTATCCTGCGTGCAACTAAAGCACACTCAGACATGATTAGTCTTTACTCCAAACAGAAACCAGAACACAAATTCCAAAATCATGTCTCTTGTCTACACATTCTGTATTCATATGCAGATATCTGTTTATAAGTGATGTTGTAAACTCTGTAAAAGCATTTCAGAGTGTGTCACAGTCTGTTGGATGAGAATGGCCCACAACCACGCAGCCAGCGGAGCTTCATTTACCAGGTTTTTCCCGGTGTAGTAGGAATCAAGCAGTCTTTATGTAACACTACCTATCCAGTGAACGGTAGCCTGCAGGTAATGGCCTCCATTAACTGTAATCATTATCAACAAGCTGAGAACATGCAAACATGCAGAGGGTACTGTACAGCACAAGGTACTGATTGGACCACATTGTTATGAAACATATAGACCCCAGAAGTCCAGTTGTAAACACAGAGGGTTATTCCCCCAATGCAGCTAATGAAAGATGACAGCGCTTGGCGTACAGAAGCAGCCCAAAATAGTTGCTTGACAATAAACAAGAGCCATGTTCCTTACACAAGGTATATAAAACCAAAGTAGGAGAATGATGGTCTAGTCTAACTAAAAGGACAGAAATAACCACATTGCATGCACAATATTTATATGCCTAGATTAAGTCTTAACCTGCGAGGTGTGTAAAGCCCCTCTGACCTAGAAACCTTGGCCTGAATTATTCATTCAGTCACATCTCAAAAGGCTGCTGAGGTAAGGACTCACCCTCTGGGTTGCATTTGACGATGATCTGTGCTATATAAATACATTTTACTTTATTGATTTTGAAGACTTGATTTACATTACTTAATTCAAATGAATCCGGCCTTTGGAAATGGAACAAATATGTGAAATCGTGCTAGGTCAAATTCTGAGAAAAAGGTTTGTTTTTCGAAGATGTCTGTCAGTGATGTTAGCTGTAATACTAATATATGGAATTAGCTAACTCTGGAAAGTTATCATGGCTGCAACTACTTTGTATGTATTTGCAATATTTACAGTGTAAATGTGCCAGAATTGAGCACATGCATGCATTTTCTCAGGAGAAAAAGCTCCTTGCTGGACAACGTAAATTCTAAGTCATGTCATGTTATGTTATCTTATCTTATCTCTCATATACAGGTGCAACTGCTGTGAAGATGGAAAAGGGCAGCTCTTTTTGCCTGAGGCCAAGAGAGGATGGAGTCACTGTTGGTGGTAAAAGAGCTGTGGGGATATGGTGGATGAATCGGGCTTAAGGGGAAGCAAAATGGAGAAAATTACAGATATCTGGTCCAGAGAGCTCAGAACCTCAGACTGAGCAACAGGGCAATGACCCTCAGCACACAACCAAGACAAAGCAAAAGTAGCTTAGAGACATTGTGATTGCTCTGCAGAGGAGAAAGTAAGACAATCCCAAAATCAAGATCCAAATCGTTTGGTGTTATACCCATGAGTTCAGGCTGTTGTCAGGGCTCTGAATACCTATTTTAATGTGCTTTTTCAGACATTAGCAAACATTTCCACAATCATGCTTTTCATGTCTTTATGGGGTGTGAGTGTAGATTGATGATGGAAGGGTTCTGATTACAGCCTGATTACAAGCAATTACAGCCTGTAATTACAGCCTCACCACACTGATCATTGTAAAAGATCCTGAGCACCCACAACTGAACTTAGAGAACACTGTCACATTCATCAGGATAAAAGCTGGACTAAATATTGTCATTTTTCAAAAGTACGTATTATTTATTCCAAAGTCTAACTCTTTAATATCACTATTGCTACCACTCAACATGATTAATCTGACTTCAATCCATCTATAAACAGACCCTAATCCAAAGAGGGATTTTAAAGTCATTTTCATTTAACAGACACAAGCTTCTCCAGATAAACACCATCAAACATACTTGCATTTTTTTTATTTCCTGGCAGTACTACAAGAACTGTATTGTGAAAAGTAAAGCTCTCTATGTGAGCTCAATTCATTCAATGACAGTAAAGGCTAGCTGGTCAGAAATTAAACTAATTCTCTCATTCTTCCATTATGTGTTCACGAGTTACATTACTTTTAAGTTTCCTTTATCAGAGTGTGAGACATTAAAGGCGAGATCTAACAGAGACTGCAGGTTAATTCAACTGTTGACAGGCATGTTTGTAACAGACAGACACATGAAGAAAACTTGTGTGGTAAGGCAGAGATCTGCCTTGTTAATAACATCAACGTTATTAAGGGCGAACATCATTTGTTTGGATTCTGTGAATCTGATCAGTTGTGATTCAGTATGCAAGCACTTCCAGTAAACTGTGGATACTTTGAGGGAAACATGAACAGCGTCATACCCTGATGTGTCATCTATGAAACCCTCTGTGGTAAAACAACCACACTTGTCTCATGTGTTTGGCCACTGTGGGGTGACCACATGGAGGATGCTCCTTGAGTTGTGCCACTGCAGAGTTTTGATTTTTGGATCAACTTTGTTAAAGCCTGTCGAAAGTTTAAAGCTCCTCTGATTTGCACACAAACCAATCTGTTTGTAGATTTATTCATCGATTCAGGTTTCTGCTTCACATTCTCACAAAATCCTTTAAATTAAACAATCCCTCTAAACTTATGCAGACGCACACGCACACTGCAGGAAACTGTATCTATAAAATGTCAGACACATCAGACAGGTCAGACAGTGAGCAGGCTCAGTGTGTACCAAGCCACATGTGACTCTACATTTGCAGAGCAGAGGAGAAACCAAAGCCTGGTGGACTGTTCAATATTCAAATGTAAAAAACCCACACCAAGGGTGGAAATGTATGTGTAAACATAAGTGCTTCACAATCCTTCACCAAAAATCTGTTCCCATCTATGTGGTTACTCAGCATAAACATCTGACTCATGTTACAGAACTTGCAGTGTGTGCCACACTGCTGCAGTCATTTGTCTTCAGCACCTCATTGCAACACAATGTTCCTTTGGATCAGCTGCAGTGAAAGTACACAAAGAGAGAGGAATGACCTCTTCGTCTCTTCTGCAGTGTGTTTACATTAATACTGATGAGAGGGGAGGGGGCCTTTGGGGACCTGAGCATCATTATTATACCAAAGTATTTAGAGTATGTGCATGTTAATAAACCAGTGTTAAGTGTCAAATACTTCCTTTATACCAACAGCTGTTTGATATGTTTTAGGAGCACAACTTAACACAATAATATGCAATATCTCTGATCAATATGCAACTTTAGAAACTTTGAAATTAAGATTACTTCAAATGTTCAATGAAACACCTCCAAAAAGAGTAAACTGCAGCTGTTGTTTTTTGAAAAAAATGTTAAAGAGAATACGAGCTAAATATTAGTAATAACTTAACTTAAGTTACCAAACTGGAAACTTCTGCACACTCCCTGGGAAATATCTTGCAAAATTCCTGCACACATGATTATTACTATTTCTATGTTTCATTATTATGCCTCAAAACAAGCAAGACAGATCACTTTATGTGTAATCTGCCAAGAAATAAACCCAATCCCATTCCAATTCTTCTTGTTTTGAGCGTATATTTTGTTTCATGTATGATGCTTGAACACTTATTTACACATCAACATTCTGCCAATGCATTTACATTCAATCTCCTCTTGCTTCCATACTTCTCATTTTGCTGCTGACAGACACTAAGAGGAAGCCAAAATCTTGAACTTGAAAGAGTCCAAATGTGTGGTTGGCATATTCTTAAACAACCTCATCACACTTGTTGTTATCAGTTTGTGACAATAATATATTTACTAAACCGTCCATTTCCTACAACAACTGTAATATTCAGGGCTGCTGCACCGACTAACAAAGAAGCCAGGAAACGCATAAATATATCACAGTGATGACGCACGAAGACTGACAGCACATTCACACTCATTTTCTCATATTAGGCAAGAGTTCCCGGTTCTACTAACCTGCATTGTCATTGGACTCTGGGAGGAAAACTTTGTGACACACAAGGGGAACATGCAAACTCGAAAAGCCCCACTTTGTTCAGATCTGGTTCTCATTCAGCACCCTCTTCTTGTGAGGCAACTTCAAGTGAGTAGGAAAGTACTATAACCTTTTGATTTCCTGTCAAGTTTAAAGTAATAATCTCGAAGTGTCTGTGAAGGTTCTCAGTCATCGAGGTCATGGTAATTCTAAGCTTAATCCAAAAGCCAACTGTAGAACTGTTTAGAACTGAAGAAGCCTTTTGGATGAGAGGTGATACGTCTTCAAGAACTTCAACAAAGTCCAGTTGCCTTTTGGATTTAGCTTAGAATAGTAATCTCAAAGATTTTCGTTTAAAATAAATGTCTGTTATATCACTATCTATCACCAAATGAGGTAACACAATGGTGATTGAGCCTGTGGCCCACTGATGAAAGCCTTTGCATTTGTAGAATTGTGGACTGGGTGTCTGTGCCGACTTTCACAGAAAAAATCACAAGCGGCGCCCAATCTACTATGGCTGAACAAACATAGAAAAGATCGATGACTACAGATACAACTTCAAAAATAAGTGAAAATTTCCTCTAAAAAGGAAAGCGACCATCAGCGAGGAAAAGCAAGAGGCACAACCAGAGCCAACCGTGGACGTCTAACATGCAACACTGTCTGGATATCTGGGAAGTGTGCTCCAACCGTTTATCGCCATAGGTGCTGCCAAAGAGAACAAAACTGAGATCTTCGAGATTAGCATTTTAAAATCCATTTTCCTGTTACATCTGTCTTTCATGATGTGATCTAATCTGAACCTCACAACTTATTCCATCTTCGTAACAACACTTAATAATGATGTCAAAGAGAGCCTCTGATACCGGCTTAACTGCAGAATCGTGTATCTGCAAGTATAAGAGTCAATACACTGATCAGATACCATAATCAATTAGCCCAAAAAATCAACTGGTTTCAGGGGAATGATCATGTCACAGTAACAAACAACAACAGTTTGGTCCTAGCAGAGACTGTAATATGTCAATATTAGTTTTAACCATGCTAGTATTAAAGGGTAGTATCAGTATCAGCCAAAACTCGAGTCTAGGTATCAGAATTCAAACTGGGAAGGAAAAATGTTTACAACATGTTCTCTGATGATAAAAAGAGCTTATTTTACAGTTCTTTGCATTAAACGCAGATGGGCAACAGTGTACATTAAAAACACATTGCATATATGAGAACACATTTGCATTTGCTCAGGAAAAACCCACACATTCTTGACTCTGCTGACAGTCCATACTGTATATTACCACCACAAAGCATTCCTGAGTGTCAGGACAAACTGACAGGCTACACTGGCCCTCACACTTCTCACACCAAGAGGACATTGGTGTCATGAAGAGCAGACACAATGTCTGATTTCTGCAAAGTCAGAAGAAGGGGCAGCTTAACATGCAGGTCTAAAAACGTCTCTCTTTGGATAATGTATAAAATCAATTTACAAGGATTGAGGTCGAAGTTTATTCGTGCCAAATTAGCCCACATATGCTTCAGCACTCGACTGGGGTGTTTTACTGTGATCAGGAAACATGTGGATATTCTCTTTGTACTCCTCTGTATTCTGATGTTACTGTAGGGACTTCTGGCACACACACATAACAGATGTCAAGCTGCGTTTTTGGTAAGCTGACTGTTTCTTGAAATTTGAAATCAATCACTGGTGCGGAGGTAGAATTACGCTGTGTCTGCATTTTTTTCCACTCAGTGTAATGCTTTGATCCGGATTCTTTGAAATTTTGAAATAATACAATATAGCTATTTGTTCGGTTCATTTAAAACATTTCTAAGAAAATGACTGGCTTTCAATTTTTAGAAGAATTCAATGCCGGTGTAGTTACGTTTTGGCTTGTATCAGGAAAGTTCTCAAAATGAAGTGCGTTTAAAAAACACATCTTAGAATAATGATTTATATTGTTAAAGTTTATCTAAGGTATTGTAGGTAGAAACACGTGGCGTAATGGGAGTAACAGGAAAGAAAGAGCCTTCACTTTTGTAAATCCTGAGCTGAGTTGTCCTTCTTTCTGTTGGACAAGTAGGTGCCTCAAACTGGGTAGGACAAGCTAACCCGCAGTTAGCATTCTAGCGCAACAGTAACTGGCTGTTACTGGCTAGCGCAAAGGAAACCGACAGTTAGCATGCTAGCGCAATGGTAACTGCTGCTTAGCATGCTAGCGCAAAGGTAACTGTGATGCTGTCGGTGTTGGCTCGGCGGGGCGGGCGTGTTCTAGCACGAGAGAGTGAGAATGAGCTTCGGGTGACGAAGAGCCGAGGAGCAGGGGCTCAGTTTAAATTTGTTGTTGACAAAATGCAAGGAAAAATCCTGCTTATTATACCTTTAAGATGGTTCCCTTCAGGCTGTACAAATGGCTGCAGATGTTTGACATTTAAACCTAAGGTTATAAAATGAGCTCAGCTTGTGAAGCAAGAGCCCATCAGGGAATGTTTCTGAACATGTGACCTGGGCTCTATGTAGCTACTGCTTGTCTTTGCATATATATGCCAATGACGGTCATGAACTATGTACAACAGTGGATGCACCATTTAGCAATATTTTTGATATAATTTGAATGTTGTATACGTTACAGTAGTACTGCAGATGCTGAGTTTAACATTTAGAAAGCCAGATGACTCAATTTCTGCTGTCTTTCTGATACATTGTCAGATGTCTTTCTCTGAAGGTTTTGCCTCCACTACAAGAGGTAAATTGTGTTGTATTACTGCTGTCCAAAGCTTAAATAATACTTGAAATCAATCAACTACTAACCATGACATTGTTACTGAAAAAATTATGCTGCTTTCAATTTTTGTAACGCAATTTTCAAATGAAGGGCACCACCAAAAGGCCATGGGAAGAGAGAATCGTATTTTAAACCACCTTTTGTGAACAACTTTAGTGACGAGTCAAGCGGCTAAAAGGTGCTGGTGGTGTCACACAAGTGAGGCTTCTTGAGGTTAAGAGCAGACGCATCTTGCTTTCAGTTTTATATAAGTAACAGTAATGAGTGTAGCAATGCATAACGGCAGGTTGGTTTCACAGAATAAGGTGGCTTCTTAACCTCTCGACCACTGCACCTAACTGCAAATGGAAAAGGCAGTTGGGACTTTCAGGTGCAGTAGCATAAAAGGCTTAAAAAAATATCACTTTGGGGTGGTGGCCAATACTAACAGAAGGGTCAAACAAACAAAGGACATCCACCATGAAGATCAGAGTTCAACCGTTGTTTCAAACCATAACTGCCAACAAAACAATCCTACATGAAGTGCAAGAGTTACTTACGTCAACCCTAACCTCGATCTTCTTACCAAAACTGACAAGGGACTTTTGGAGCCTAAACCTAACCATACTGCATCCTTTCCTCAACATTAACTACGTGTAACAAAAGTTTCTTCTTCTCTTATGTGCACCAGTCGGTGGCATTGTGACTGTGTCCATGACAAAACCATTACATGCAGCGTTAAATGGTCACACTCATTTCTTGTATTTCTGTAAGACAGGGATGTCCTGGTGAGCAATAAGTACATTGTGACTCTTAATTCAAAGTGTAAAAGTCCACTTCTGAAAACACAGTTTCTCATTACGCTTCAAATCGTGGGGCAAAAGTTGTAATGTGTTGAAGCTAATGAGCCTATGTCAGCTGAGGTGGGCCTCAGGTCGTCTGCCAACTTTGCTAACCACTTAGCTGTTGTAGCAGTAATTTCATTTTAACTGTTATGGCTCTTATAAGCGTGGGAGCCTGCAGAAAATGTTTTATTGCCAAAACAAGGGTGAAAGCTTCAGGCTTCTTCATATCTTAAAAGAAACTTTGATTAAAAAAGAAAACACTTTTTAGGTTGATTATGTGCAAAGAACGGCTTCACATTCATGTATTTCTGTGTGCGATAACGATCAACAGCAGACTGATGGTCCCTTGATAAGGACAGCTCATGTGTTAACAGTGTTTGTGCCGGATATTCAAGTGACAACTGAATCAGATGAACCTCTTCTAAGCCCGGAGACAAGAGGTTATGACCATTAAATGTGACAACATTAAACATTAAACATGACCCCTTTGCGAGTCTTTACTCATGTTGGTTATATTATCAGGACGGTGTGTAGCCTACTGGTAGACGTAACCTTTCAATGAATTGACTCTACGGTCATTGCAGAGCCTCGTTTATGGCCCATAATCTGTTACTCTGCAGTAGAGGTCTTCACGGGTCTACCAGAACCCAAGGACCCAGGACCCTACCCGGGACAGGGACGGGTTCGGGTCTACGTATTACGTGGTCAAACGGGTCCGGGTCGGGACTTCTATAATCCTCGATTCCGGGTCTGTTCAACATTATGTGTAATACCGGAATGGATCCCGGAAGACCCGGCCGTGATTAGAAAGTGTTCATGATTAAAGTGCTGTGTGTGTCTGTGTGTGTATTTTAACTTGCAACAATCTGTCATTTGCATGAAAACGTGTGGGAATTAAAGTGGAAAAGAACATAAGAAAGCACAGCAATGAGTTGCGTGACATGTATGTGACTGCAGGTTCAGACAAAAGTTGAAGCCAAAGCCGGTAATGATGGAAACCTTCCTCGCTGATGTGGACAAAAAAGCTAAAAGAAAATGAATATAAAGAGGTAAAACCTTGTTTATGTAAATTATGGACAAAGACGAGAAGAAAGTATGCGCAGTTACGTGTAACACGTGTAGCTTCATAACGAGCCGCGCGTTTGTCATCTGTCTGCCTGACAGCAAGTGGACTTTTAATCTGAATTAACTAGTGGATTAGCATCTCTGTTTTTATCAACAGGACATGGATATGGAGGCAAAGGGGAGAAGGCCGCGTTGCAAAAAGGTTTGTTTTGACAGCTGACTAACAGCAACTTATGCCAACTTAATATTAATCAGCTGTGAAGTCGGTGCTGATCGGGTCTGTTTCGTCCGGCCGGGGTCGGGTCCGACATAACTCCGCCCCAGCTTTCAAATAATAGACAGGTCTGTTAGGGTTCAGGCACGAAATTTTGGACCCGTGAAGACCTCTACTCTGCAGCCTAATAACAGAAATTTCAGATGCAATATAACCTTTACAGCTCTTTATTATGCTAACAATCTGACAGTGAACTGGGCACAGGCATACAGTATTAGGCACAGCTGTTCCCATGACAACAATACAACACAAGCTCTTAGTCCCACCAGTGTTGCAGAGCTGCAGATAGTAGCTGCAGATGCTTCTTCAGAAGTCGAGCTCTTCACAGCTGACAAGCTCTTAGCCTCGAGGCACAACATTTGACCGTCATGTTGTTCCTGTCCGTTTCCCCAAAAATGTAAAATAATTCTTCTTCTGTCCTCTCTTTGTACCTTGTGTGGCAGTGCACAGTGAGTGAGTGGTCAAGCAAGTAAGAGAGAGAAAGCGGCTGACTGATGGTAAATGTGAGTGGGGAGAAAGGCTGGGAGTGAAGGTGTCGATCTGGCAGACAGCTTATATTCGACATCATACCAGAGCTACATTCAAAAAGTGTGAGGCTCAAGTCGCGCCCCCCAGAATGTGGCGCCATAGGAGACAGATTATATTTGGCCTATTGAGCCGGCCCTGTTTGAAAACATGGGAAAATCCAAAATACGAGGACATGATGATAAATATCAGCCAAGGTCGGGCATGAAACTAAAAAAAAGTTAATAGCTTGAACATCTCTGCTTCAATCTTTCACTATCATTGCATCTCACACAATCAAGTCTCTTTCACACACACACACACACACACACACACACACGCACACACACACACACACACACACACACACACACACACACACACACACACACACAACTTTTTTTTACACTGGGGCACAAACAAATACAATCTCAGCACCAATAACCGCAGCAAGGATCACACATGCACAAACAAACACAAACATGTGTAGATGCTCTTACCCAGAAGGCCTCCCAGCAGGTAGGCTGAGGTGGACGGGTGAACCATACTCTTCAGCTGAAGTCCTCCGCTTTTAACCTCGGCACAGTGTGTAAGCACACTCGCAGGGCCGGCAACACACACTCTCACACAGTCCTACAACAACTATGACTGCAACCTTTCAGAGTGTGTTTTAAGCGGGACGCACATAGGCTGACTGTCTTCAAGGCTTCATTGCGTTGTTGAGCTCTTCTGAAACATGCTGCACACGGATAGTGGTTTTTATAGCTCTTGTTCTTCTGTTGCCTCCTGCTGCTGACAGCCTGAAAATAAGACAGAAACCAGTCAGGAAGCCAGACAAGAAAAACGACAGTGAAACAGACACAAGTTGTTGCTGTTGTTGTTGTAACAAGAACATATATTGTTGTTTCTCTCTTTGCCTGTCTCTATCCTGCATCTCCCTCTGTCCCATTTTCAGCCCACCCAGTCGAGGCAGATGGCTGTTCAACATGAGTCTGGTTCTGCTCGAGGTTTCTTCCTGTTAAGAGGAAGTTTTTCTGCTACTGTACCAACAAGTGCTGCACATGGTGGATTTATGTTGGGTCTCTCTGAACAACATAACAAAGAGTACAGTCTAGACCTGCTCTTTCTGTAAAGTGTATTGAGATAACTTTGGTTATGATTTGGCGCTATACAAATAAAATTTGATTAATTGATTGATTGATTTGACAAGGAGAAGAGCTGGAAGTCAATCCAAACAGAGAAGAAGCTCAAGCTGAAACATCTGTTAAAACTTCTGAAATATTTAAATATTTAATATTTAAAGTTCACACGAAATTCTGTTTACATGCAGTTTATAGTCTCAGATGATATTGATATCCATATCAGGAAAGGATGGAGACACATCTCTGGAGACAAAATATCTATAGGAACTCTTTTCTGACATTATAAAATAGTCTGCTACTGTATTTATCGATACTGGGGAAGCCAGTAACCTGCTCATTGAGACGAATGGTACCATTGCCAACAACCTTAGCAGTCCATAAGAAGTTATATCAGACCTGTACCAGCCCCTACAAACTCACAATTCAGCATCTGACCTGGAGAGCTGCACAGAAGTGTTCATTTTGATTTAAATAAAGTCTCTTGGAGGAAAATCATTTCCTCGTCAGATATTTGTCTCTCCACATGAATTCTTAAGAGGTTTTTATGTCAGACTGTTTGTTCACTCATTACATCCAATATCACATTCAGGCCTTACTTTGTGTTTAGTGCTAATTAGCAAACATTAGCGTGCCCACATGCTGAACTAAAGTGATGAAAATGGCAAAGTATTTCAGCATGTTAGCACTGCTGTTGTGTCATGTGTCTGCATGCTGATATTTAGCCTTTAGCTCAAAGCACAGCTGTCTTAAAGTAGCATGGCTGTAGATTCTTATTTCTGTTTTGATTAATAGTCAATCTATACAATGTTAGAAAATAGTTTAAATTTAGATTTTTCTCACATTTCATTACAATTTTCCAAAGAATGAATGTTTTATGCACATATAGATGCAAGGCTACTTGCTTATGAGAGTGACTCCTGCACTTTAAGTACACCAAGCTGGCTCATTGTCCCTTTATTACTCTGTTTATTACTCCAGCCTGACAAAGAGAATCAAAGAGACCACTAACTGCAGCAGATAGTTTCTCTTCATTCATTTAGTCACGCTGGCCTGCCTGCCAGCCTGCCTGCCACATGGTAATACTCTATGCTTAATACAGTTTCATTTATCATTATTTGTGAGCACAACAAACTGTTTGTCTTCTCAAATTAGGCACTAAGGAAATCTCATATCTTCTGACAAACTGTGAGGGATTTCAGCACGAGCAGAAAGGATGAGAAAGATGTTAAGATGGAGAAGAGTGTAACATCTTCACACTGTCAGAGAGGCGATGAGTCGAGTGTAGGCTGTGGTTTGTTTTGTCTCTTTTCTGGCATGCAACATATTTAAATGTGTTTCTATCATTTGTATATTGGACAGGATATCTGAAGTATTCCAGGGAGAGCAGAGGCAATCCCTATTTGATTCAGAGACTATCAGGGCAGCACACACACCATCTGCTTCCTGTGCCCTGTCAAGACAATGTTTTAGGCTAAACTGTTTAATCACTGGTAAAAGTCACTGGTTTTTCATATGTACTTAAGGGCAAATTAGTCTATTTTGGAGTGAAGGAGGGGGGATAGGACGGACGTAAAGAGTAAAAGATTTCTCAACCATCTAGTGTTGTTCTTTCTGGAAGGGTTTCACACAGATAACAAACCCTGAACCACCACTTCGTTAAAGACTTGGACAAGGCAAACAAACTGAACGACAAGGAAACAGTCCTCACACCATCTCCACGTCCGATCAAACAGACTCATCAACATCTCAGCTGTGGTGCAGGACAAGCTCTCCCAGCCGAGTGTACCTGACTTGACTGCAGGTTGATCACAAACTCTGACTCCTTGACCATCTGCACCGGATCCCAAAAGGCTGTGTCCTTTCCCTTCTGCTCTTCTCCAACAAAAACTTCAGTAATGAATCTTCTTAAGTTTGCGGAAAACCACCATCATTCACTCTGCTGAGAAGGTGATTGGCTGTACAACTCGCACACTCCCAGGAACTTGAGGAGAGCAAGAAGGAGGCAAACTTTATGAAACAGATGGCCGGTCCATCAGGACCAAAACCACAAGAAGAGTTTCTCCCTGACCGCTCATGGAGCCCTTAATAAGACCTGGTACCCCCACAGTTTCACCCCTGGGACAGCAGGGGGGCGGCAGGGAAGTATATTTACTTTGAGATAGTCTGAAGTTGAACTGGAAACTGTTTTTTAGTTGGGCAGGGGGGCGGGGGAATGACTTCTCTTGAGGTGTGACAATGGAGACATGTATGTCTCATGAATGAAAATGAGGATATATTTGGATGGGTTTTTTGGGGCATTTTCTGAGGGGTTTAATCCAATGATTTCACATATATTAAAAATATGTATCTTATTTTAGGATGTAGATTCAAAGAATATATTTCATCTGCTTAGAATATGGTCCCTCACAGATGTTACTGGCGTGTCCTGTACATTGCTCATGTCACCTGCAGCTTCTCTTTGCATGCTATAGTTGGCAGCACATTGGCCAGTCATATCAGACCCTTCCACTCTAAAAACTGATCCCAGGTTTGAACATGAAACAGAGCAAAAATAATTCAGTAAAAGCTGTTTACCATCTGCTGACCAGTACAATAAACTATGATAATAGACATTATGAACACATGACCAGAAACCAAACCCAAAGTTACAACATGTTTGCTCTAGTCCAAACTTTGTGCAGCCACAGACAGTGAAGCGTAAACGCTGCATCCATAAACTGCCCTCAGTGTGCACCGACAAAATTACAGGCTCTCTGATTTCTTCCCTTTCAATGACATACTGTACTGACACAGGCCGACATAATATGTATATTTTTAGAAATATATGTGCCAGATCATAAAGGCCTATACAAGCTGAACTATTGACTGTTATTTCCCGGGCCATCATACTATTTATTTACTTGTTTGTATATCGAGTATTCCTGCGCCTCAACAGACTACATTCCTTCCCCATCTATTCACTCTGACCTTGACCTGATCCATCAGCAAAGTATGTTAAAGCATCATCCAAATTCTTAACCAAACCTTTAAACTAAACCACCCTCAAAGAGCCTGTGATGACGTGAGACTTGTCCCCAAAGAGTCATCACTGGAGGTCCAAACCTCAGACCGGACCTCACAAGGATAAAAGTATAGGAGCACACACACAAACCTTCTGGGCTGAATCACCACAGCTTTCCTCTTTTTTCTTTTACCCTCTTCTGATCCTTTTCTGTTGTCACTGGATTTTTCAAAGTAAATTTTCCCTGTAACTCATCAGCCCATTTAACAATCAGAAAAAAAATGCTGTTTCCCGGCAGAATTTGCATGGAGAGACCCTGCAGGCTGAGAGGAGAATAATCACGGTCCACTTTATATTGTGCCAAGATGAAATGATGCAGAGAGACCTGCTGGTACTAAAGATACTGCGCATTCAACTGCATCAAAGAAACTGAGATTAGAGGTCAAAGGAGCAGCATTGATCTGCATGACCTCTCACAATGTCAGTCAGAAGTTTATATTGCCAGTTTGGGGAAGAGAGTTTTAATAAAACCTGTATGCACATTGCACACTTGCTTTCTGTATTCATATCTTGATTTAGTAGATTTACACTTTATAAACCGCATCAGAGAATCTAATCTGTGTATGGTCTTCACCTGTGTCATGCTGCGCTTCACAGTCTCGTCTCACTGAGTTCAACCAGCCTGGCTGCTTCTTCGTTGTGTAACATTGCTGAACTTTTGTCAACCTTTCACTCATACACTTCTCCTGCACTTACTCTGGAGTAAAAATGGCTGTGAAATTGCTGTGAGACAAGTTCGCCTTTTTTGGATCAATAAGGTCTCACCTCGCTGATTTGACTGGAGCATTTTAAGCGACTGGTTGTATAACTGCATGCAGGTTGAGCCAGAAAGTATATTTGCCTTGAAAACCTGATCTGCAGGGCGGGCGCATGTCATCACTGTTCGCTGTCTGAAGTAATGCGTCAACTGCAGCAATAAATATCGAGCGCACCTTGCGAAAGTGAAAGTAACGCTGGACATTTAAAGGCCACCTAGTGCATGCACAAAAAAGTGCAGAAAAACACAATCACACACAAACAACAGCAGCAGCAGCAAGCACCTGTGTTTCCAAGTGTAAAGTTTGAAAAGTGGAAAATTGACATACACAAAAAGGCACAGACGCACCTCGATAGTCCCTTTTACCCGGCTCCTTGGATGCGTAAATCTGTATCCGCTCAGAGGTGGCACGTTGCAATGAGTCCTTGTTAAGTAAGAGAAGTGGCAGGTCTTATATGAATCCAATCATAAAAGTCTTTGGGGAAAGTCCATTTCTGGCTCCGTCCATTCACGCCGCTTTGGTGCGCTGCGTCCGTGTGTGCCGCCAAGTGCGCAACAGGCTGACCTGCAGCTCCCTCCCGTTCACTTCAAGCCGCAGACACGCCACAAATACAGCCTGCTTTCAAAATAAAAGAGTACGCAGCAAGATGCCTGACAGCGTGTCTAACAGTCCTCCCTCCCCTTTCTCTCTCTCTCTCTCTCTCTCTCAGTGTCTCTCTCTTTCCAGTTTTAGCTAATTACTTCAATCGACCATTTCAATTTGCATGACCAAAATATCCTCCCTTTGAACAAAAAAAATCAATCAAATAGTTGATCAAATAGTTTCTCGAACAATAATAATAATGATAATGAAATATACTGTAATGAAACATTACCGCTGTACCTACACAAGAAGAAACTTATTTTTCAACTCAACTCTTGGAAACAAAGACAGGAGAAGGTGGTAGTCAGCCATTTGTCGCCATTGTTGTTGTTTACTTTTCTAACAATGACCCTAACCTTAACCTGCAGACAGTGTTTACTTAACCAACCTCAGCCATAACCTTCTTACCCTGACAATCCTGTTTTGTCATTAGAGGCCTGGGGGAATAAACTTGGCAGTGAACAGTCTGTCTGTGTGAGGCTGTCAATGATCAGGGTTTACCCGGCTTTGTCGTGGACATATTGACTTCACCTCACACACGTGCTTTTACTTACCACGCTCACATCTTCCCTTCAATATCTTTGCGATTTTGTTATTTAAGAAGCAAGGTGTCCGTCAATTAGAATTTTACTTTGAAAGTAAGGTTTCAACCGGAAATGTGGGTGCTGTAAGTCATCTGACTGAACGGTGAAAACACGTTAACAGACAACAGATGATGCCTGGACCCCTGCGGGTCGTCGGCCGCTCTGAAGCAGGGTTTTTTTTTTCATTCACCTTCACTGCTGCTGGATGTGCTGCGTTGCGCGCATTCACATCCATTACGCATCATTACAGACCAGAGCCAGATGATCACACTCCAAATCACTCAGAGCCAAACCTCCACCACAAACCGCATGTGTCGCTCCAGACTGGCTGCTGAGCTCAGAGGGGGAAGCCCGCAGGAGAGCGGCGGTATGGGCAGCTGAGCTCGGCAGGGTTTTTCACGATATTTCCATTTAGTCACGATGCCGCCTTCAAAATCATTTTGTACCAGATTTTAAGCGTGACAGTTTTATTTTCAAGAAAAAAAATAGTACACAGTAGACAAGAGTGGTTGATTCATGCCTCAAATGATGCCACTTTCTAAAAAGGATGTATATTAAGGGGTTATACATTGAAATCATATGATTTATCAATGGCTAAAATAGTACTACAGCTTAATAAATGTTTTCTTAATTAATAAATGAAACATTTTGTTGGCAGTTTCTGAAAACAAACTTTAGCTGATTAGATTATTGGGTGGACTGTTCAGACAGATTTTCAGAACCTGGCAACCTAATGGTTGTCATATTAATGTCTTATAACTGATCAATAAAGTATTAATCTAAAAGTTTATGAACCATTAATAAAGCCTTTATAAACCTATGATAATGTGTGTTATCCCAACAGAGGACACCTTCAAAGTAAAAATAAAATAAAAGTGAGGGGACAGCTGATTAAATTTGAAGTCATGGTTGAATTGGGTCAAATGGGAAGGAGTAAACGTAAGGTCAGGTTTGTTAATATAGCTTTGAATGCAGCAAAATTGCAAATTAAATGCAAATTACCAGATTTTGTACAAATGCATCACAGTACATAGCAGAGCTATTAGGCCATGCAGGGAAAGCTAAAGTTGGTTAATAGGGGGCCAGTCAGGGCCAACAATTGAACAATGTTGAGGTCATGAGTTCTACCTTTCACCTCCATCCCCATTAAATTTATCCAGACACCAAAAAGTATACATTACACAAATTTTTAATTGTATTAAGATTTTTAAATGATTTTTTTATATATATATTCTTAAGTTTATTTGCACCCTACCGTCCATATATTTAAGGTCAACATGCTGGTTCAAAGCATCCCATACATAAAGTTTTAGTTCAAGGATTCAATAAAGTTTATTGTCATTCCAGAGCATGTTAGTATAAAAAAAAGGACAAAACTCAGATCCCGTTTTAACAGAAAAAAAAAAAAAACAATACTATAATAAATAAACTATAGACTGAGTAGAAAAACTACAAACTCTATGTAAAAGAGACGAAACAATAAATAAAAACTTTACTTTAAATCTGTATAAACATGGACTAAGAATATGAGTGAGGGGAAACCACAGGTTAACAAACAGGTAGCAGTGTCTGTGTGGGCAGCGTTATAAAGGTCATTGGCCATTGATGATAGAATACTTATTTATTTAAATTGACCAGAAAGAATTAAAATGTAATTGTATTAATTTATAAAATATATATATATATATTTATCCCCAAGTGAAACTTTTATTCCTTAATGTAAACTCCCTTTTCTACACAAGAAAACCCCAAATTCCTAAATACCAGGGATGTGACCTCAGCATCCTCAGCGGTGCAGGAGTTACAGCCCTGAGGCCGGTCCATCTGAAAAGTTACAAGATATTACTCACTGCGGGAGTTTTCCTCCTTCATCCTGGTCGCTGTTTACACCCGACCACAGTCCGAGAGCAAACCTCAGTCATGATGCACTGAAACACAGACAGCATATTTAGTTTCCCACTCAGGATAAAAACACACTGGACCATTGCTGCACCACATTAAAGGGTTGCCTATCTGTCCTCGGTGCAGTCCCACTCTCATCACTGTCCGGTTCATCTCCGTCTGACTTAAATGCAGAAACATAAATCTGCTGAGCCTGTGGTGATCAAGACTTTGAGAGGATGGTCTAATGAGGAAAAGCTTGAATTAGAGGCCTGCTTTGACTGCACTGACTGGAGTGTTTTAAGGAAGCTGCAGCTACCAACTGAGATGAACCCACTCACTCTGTGACCTCAATATCAGCTTTGGTGAAAACGTGTGGGCCAACCAAATTTTTCTGCATGTACAACAAAAACAAACCCTGGTTTGAGCTAAACTTAGGCGGCTTTGTCAGGCGAAGGAGGAAGAGGCCTGTGGAAGTGAGAACAGAATCCTTTACAACCAGGCCAGAAACAATCAGAGCAGCATAGAAACACTGCACTGAAAAGCTGAAAACATGTTCTTAATGTAGCAACAAAATTCTGCAGCATGTGTACTGACAAGAACTGGAAAACAGATCTGATGTCCTGTTTTACCTTCTCTGCACTGGCTTCCTGTAAAATCTAGAATAGAACTAAAAATCCTTCTTCTCACCTACAAAGCTCTTAATGTTCAGGCACCATCATATCTCATAGAGCTCATAGTGCCCTATTACCCCTGAACAACACTGAACTCCCAGGATGCAGGCCTGCTTTTGATACCTAAAGTCTCTTAAGGGCCCTATTGTACACCCAGCGCAAAGCGCCAAAGCACGCGGCGCCAGTGTCATTACTATTTTTCACCCAGCACAGTCGTCATTTTCACACCCAGTGCCCACATAGTGTAAATAGCAAGTGATCTTGCGCCACCATTAGCACCCATGGGCATGTTGGTTTTGAAATGAGGTGTGGTCAGGCAAACGGGTGGCGCATTATATATCTTGAGGATGCAGAAAGCGAAGTCTGTGCTTGTCACAAACACAGGGATGCACAGCAGCGCTTTTACTCATAAAGAAAAAGAAGTGTTTTCACAGATACAATCAAATAACGTTGTTTATGGGACTGTGAGGTCAAGCTTTTGTTTCCTCGTCTCCTTAAATCATGATACTGCTTTCGGTTTGTTACCGATCTGGTGACACCGGAATACGTGGGCAAGTTCACCTGCTTCACACACCGGCTTCACCTCAGGGAGATTCCTGCTCGAGCTACGCACGGGCCAAAATGCCACACCAAGCTCTCCATCTTGCGCTTTCATTCTGATGCGTGTTCTCTCACACTCACACACGCAGCTAAGAGGTAAATTTATTATAATCCTCAGACGTAACTACCTGTGGCACTGATAATCGTGCCCACAGACATTAATACACTGTCCAGTGTCCGTTACGCATGCAATGGAGAATACAGTCATGTGATCCAGCAGCAACAATACCTTGATGGTCACCACACAGAACTTTATAGAATAAACATAAGATCCTGTCGTCCGGAAATAATTAATGCTGTGCCTCGTGCTTGTATGTACACAGCATAAACATACGTCTCTCTCCATTTTCGTTTCTGCTGGGCAGTGGGATTGCTTCACTGGCTTTAACATCATTCCGTGCTTTGACATATAGTGTACAGTTACCTATGTGTGTTCTGCATGTGCAGGGGCACAGTGGAAAGAAACAAGTTAAATATGCCGGTCTGAGTCCGGTTTATATAAGAAGAATGACTTAAATCAGCCATGCAAATAGCAACACACCTGCCTGCAGGCGCACCAGACTCTTAAAGGGAATGAGAGCTGACACTCTGATTGGTTAGATTTATGTTATGCCGAAAACACCGCAATGAATAATCCAGGGCCTTAAGCCAACCTCTTTGCACCTCGGTTTGCGCCACGACACCCTGAAACCCTTTGCCCCCTGCACTTCAGACTGTGCACCTTCCGCAGTGTAAATAGGGCCCTAAGAGTATTATGGGAGGTACTTTGGAATACCTTTGGAATCATCTACCTGTCTGCTATAGGTTTAGACTGCCGGGGGACCTGACACACAGCTCCTGTCTCTCCCTCTGTCTCTCTCTGTATACATTTATGTTATCTGTATACATTTATGTCCCATGACTACATGTTACTAACTTTACATCTTCCCTGGAGTTGCTCTCTTGTCTCACAGGTTCCTGTGAATTGTTGTGGATTACTGCTGCCATGGACCTGCTTTACTTCAGCTGCTGCAATTATTCTTGTCAGTTAGTCTGTCTGTCTGTCTGCCTGTTTGCCTGCCTGCCTGTATCCATCTCTCTCTCTGCCTCTTCCTCTATCCCACTTTCTCTGCCCTCCCAGTCCGGGCGGTTGACTGTTCGTCAATGAGTCTATTTCTGCTCAAGGTTTTCAGCCTGTTAAAAGGACGTCCTTCTGTTTGCTAATGGTGAATTAAGTTGGGTCTCTGTGAATAACTGATTTTGTGTTATATGAATAAAAAAAATGTGAATTTTTGACACCCTGACACCCTCATGTAGATGTGGAACATACCTGCAGTCATCAAAAAGGCCCAGCAGACATTCGACATTTGAATCAGACATAAAACATGAAAAAATAATCTGAAACTGACTAGCAATATACGGTAATAGACCACGCCTTAGGCCTCTGCAGATACTTGATGCACCCATACATGCTTGCCAAGACACTGACATAAATAAGCTATTTGGGGGTGGGATTTTAATTTTTTAGCCTACTTAAACAAAGATGAAAGATTTAATCAATGTAAGGACACATTTGTTTTTTGTTGTGATTTGGCGATATACATAGAAAAAGTGATTAACTGAAGATAATGACATGTCCCTTAAATTGATTTTATTTCAAAAGGCAAACACACACACTTACACTGTGCCACAAAAATGATTTAATAATCATAAAGTTTCGATCCTATTTGCATCTTTGTTATGAAAATGTATGTTTTTTTATCAGGTGATTGTCTGACATTCACCCAACAAAGATCCTAGGCTCCAAACATTTTGACTCTCCCCCTTCTTGATGGATACTGTTCATCTTATTGCCCTGCCAGCACTAATGTGCATATAAGCAGCCTCCTTCAAAAATAACTACTTCAATAGCAAGACTAATCAGAGCTGTAGACACCGGCTTCTCCAACTCTCAATAAAGCAGAGTGATTATAACTCACATGAGGAACTTTTGACTTGAAAAACCAAAGTGATCCCCATGAGCTGAATGTACACAGCAGGATCTCCATTGCATCTCCATCACCCTCCTCTCACTGCTCCTCACAGCCTGCACTGATCCATGTGATAGATGAGGGAGCTTCTGAGGCACTTTAGTGCTTTATTGCCATCTTGACTGTGTGAAGTTGAGTTTTTGGGACCATTTTGGTGACAAAGCCATTTGTCTAATGTGTGTTTCTTCTTATCAGTGGAGCCTATCACAGCTGTCATTGAGTGAGAGGCGGGGTACACCCTGGACTGATAGCCAGTCAATCACAGGGCTAACACATGAGACAACCTTTCATGCTCAAGTTTAGGGGCTATTTTAGAGTCACCAATTAACCTAATGAGCATGTCTTCAGACTTTGGGAGGGAGCCCACGCAAACTCAACACGAACATGCAAACTCCAAGGCCCTATAGGCCTATATGTATGAACCAGGATGCAAACCAGGAACCTTCTAGCTGTGAGGCGACAGCGCTAAGTCAGAAGTTCACAGGAGGACAAACGACTTATCACCGGAAGAACACGAATGTCTGAACTGAATGTCAAGGCAATCAATCCAAGAGTTGATGAGACATTTTAACCTCATGGTGCAAAGATCTTGGGGTTCATCAGGGTCATGATGACATAGAAATTCAGTACTGCATTCACATTAAGCTGGGGCACTTGGAATTGACAGGCAAAAAGGAGAAAGTGGCCACAATCAGAGCAGAAGAGGCAAATATATGCAGGCTTTAAATCCCTGTCAAGATCCTCAAAACAAATCCTTAACTTCTGATAATGTAACCAAACAGTGTTGCAGGTTCGACCTTTTCTGCCTGTAATATAGCCAATCTAGTCAGTAGCAGACAAACCAATCATAAGAACCATACAGAAAAAAAAACTCCACTTGAATTATTAAACTCAGTGTACACACAGACAGTATAACACCTTGATCACTGCAACATTAGATTCTTAAATAAAAATGTTTTGATTCACAGCCACAACAGCACTCCAAGGGCTTCAACCTTCTAATGACAAGAGTCTCTACACGCTAAATACTGCGCCATAGTTCAGCATGTTAAAACAGCCCCACTCAATCTCTAAAACAGCATTTCACCTATGAAACCCGTAATTTATGTCCTCTTCCGATCCGATCAGATTTCACTGTAATCTTAGACACCTTTCACTGCCGTAAACGTGCTTTGACAGGTCACCTTAATGACGTCTTGTTTATGATGTGTGTGACCTGGAGGGGAGAGTTTGACCACCTTGGAGCTTTGCAGTCTGGTTTAGTTTTAGTTAGACTTTACTGGTCTGTCCTCACGTCCCCCTGGCAGCATCTAGGTCACTGAGGACATCCAGCATACGTGCAGCATCCCGGCAGGCCTTTAGTGCTGCTTGTACTGGAAATTCAGAGATTCAAAAGCACTGTTAGATTACAGAGAGTCCTGCATGTCAGTGTGCTTTTAGAGAGATATGATATTTTATCTTTTCATAAACTGCTTTTTGATTTTAGTTTTCAGTGTTCATATTTGAAATTTTTCGTTTCAGCCACACCAAATGCAAATGCACACATTCGCAAACCTGGTTGCTGTTTTGAGCAGCTCCGCGTGTACTTGAGGCCAAAGAACAAAAGGACACAGTCTGATGTGTTTATTCTGCTCTCTAATTTTAGCAACAAGACAAAAGAGCTTTGTGCTGAAAATTCAATTGTGGGTTCAGATATCTCAGGGCAAAAGCATGTGATTTACAGTTTGAACGTTAAGTAATAGTAGAAATCTCTGGTTTATTTGAGTAAATAGGAAATATAAACAGTTATTGGATTAATTCCTGCTGGCAATAACATTATTTAATTGTGCAAATAAAAACATGAAATTTGCTGTTTGACTTGGGATAAGGCTCAGCCGGGTCGTCTTGTTGCCTGTGAAGGAGGAGGTCATGTGTTGTTGTGATTATGTTTGGACCCACCATGGAGGACAGTACATTCTGTTATTCTTACTTCAAGTACTTTAAGTCTTTTCTGCAAGGAGCAATAATATATTTACAGTGAAGCACTTCAAAGGTAACCAAATACCAGACACAAAGTGAGCAAAAAACAAGTAAATGAGTTTAACATTTGAACACAGTGTTAAGTTAGGGGCTGTAAAAAGGCCACGAGTGCCCCGAGGTGAGGTGTTGTGTCTCAACGGCCCACAAGGTTAGAGGATCAGAGGGTTGCCTGTCTATTGCAGTTTGTATTATTATATAGCCAGCTACCCAGGAGATTTAATGGCCAAGCTAATCCACAGAACAGACACATTTGCACTAAAAAGTATGAGTTAGAAATGTGTTGGATTATTTGGATCCCAAATATTGAACATCACAAACTGAACCAGAAATCAAGAAGTCTTTATGGACTCAAACAGGATTCATATCTATAATATCAGCCTTTTACCTCATCCTTGGGCCAACACTGTAACTTTAGTACATCTGTAAACCCAGCAGATCTCTTAAATCTTTAGGAAGCTGTCAGCCTCAGAACCGATCTGAAGCAGATTTTAGCTACAATGCTGAGTACACAAAGAACCAGTGACCACATTTAATGTGCAGAACTTGTAATTCAATTAATCAATCAATAAATACATTGCTATTAGGTCTGTGTTGATTTCGTGGCAATGTGTCCTCGATTTATTTGTTTTCTGTTGAGTTTTATATTCCAGATTGTCTGAACCAATGTTACAATGATATATGATCGGTTTTGTTCCAGCTAAGCTTATTCTGATGTTGTATTTTACTTTAATTGTTTATGTTGTTTGTGTTTCTTTTATATATAAACTTTTTACATCTTAACTGCATAATTTTTTCATTAACTTTGTTAATGGTCTCCTAATTGTTTTAGCCTACATAGTAATTAGAGCACAACATTTTAATTCAATTAGCAATGAAATCCTTAATTTACAAATATTTTATTCCTTTTTAAATATGAACTTAATTTCTCATTTCTTCATGTCATTGCTCTTTCACAGTGTGCTCATTGTAACACTTCTAATGAAGACGGATCGCAGAAGCTTAAAATCACATCTTATCCACAGTCGTGCGTGTAATCGTCCGTGTTAATTGATCATTTTTTTATCTACCGTGTCTCTTTGCAACAGGCTTCCTGACTGTCCCTCTAACATGATTCAGAGGTTACACAGTCTGTGCAGCCAGCCTGCCTGTACAGTGATGTTATTTGAATGAACTGATTGATTGATTGATTGATTGATTGATTGATTGATTGATTGATTGTTTATTGAAATTTTTCCATTTGAAATTCTAGTTTTCCAAAGAAAAGTTTAGGTTTCAATAGAAAAAGTCCAAGAGAATTTAAAGTGGTCCACTTCTCCAAATCCAGTTCAAATGACAGTCGATGACAGATTTAATGAAACTGGCTTTGTTTTGAAATTCAATAAACTACCCTTTGATTGCTACACAATTTAATTCTCGGTAGTGGAGCGTTCATTAATGGATAACTGATTCAATAATACAAATACAAATTCAAACCTCACCTGTGGAAAACTTGAAGCCATGGTCAGTTAGGAACATGATGCTTGGAGCTCTTTTTCTCCCCTATCCCACCTATCCTGCATCCATCCTGGGCAGGTGAGCCACACAGAGACCCCAGGAACCATGTTTAATCCATTGTGTAATCCATAGTTCAATGCATTTTCCACCATTGTTGAAGCAGATGCTCGGAGCCAACGGCCTGACGCTTTTGCAGCTGAAGTTGCTGGTGAACTATCTATTGTGGAGGAAGGCGTCAGGTTGAAGAGGAGGCCTCTCAGGCTCCACAACCCAGAGAACTGACCTGACACGAAAGAAAGGTACCAGGCCCCAAACAACTGCAGCCTCCATGGTCGCAAGATTCAAAAGTTAGCTGTGGGAGGAATTCAAGGAAGAACACAGAGAAGGACTCTGATTCAGCCTCCAAAAGGTTTTGGCAATCCATCTGATGAGTCTGAGAGAGGAGGCACGATCTGCTCCCAGGTGACACTGGTTTGGCATTTCATTAAATCCAGAATGACCCTGAGGAGTCCTGAGCACGTGAACTGAGCCCTTCGTGGATGAAGCTGAGCCAGATGTCTTGGGTTCTTGAAAGTGGATGTTACACTGCAGAGACAATGTGCAAGAGGTGGGTGATAGGCTGACGGTATCAGATGGAGTTGGACTGTTGCAGCGGATGCTCATCTTGCTCAGAGGTGTTCACAGCGTATAGCTTCCGGTTTTTGGGACTGCAGGGTCACATCTCTCAGCCTGACAGAAACATTGTGCCTGCAAGAGGATGCTCCAGCCTCTATTGATCTTTAGACCGGAGACAGGAGAAACAAGAACTCCTGCTGGTGGTTTTACTCATTGAACACATGGGATGGGTCACGAGAGAATGCACATCCAGTCTACATGTGTTTGTGGACCAAATGACCCTATCTGTACCTCTGACTCCCTAAGGAGGAAGCTGCAGGAACACCATCTGTTCTGACACCAACAACACCACCAGTGTGCCTCATCACTCGACTGCCATGCATAGGATCTCAAGATGTGGTCAAGGATGTTAAAGTAGAGAGTTGGAGGTCTGAAAATTACATCATGTTGTTTACGAATTAATAAACTTCAAGTGTGTCCATCATATCACGATTTGTCTCCTCATTGGGCATCTTGTGCACTAATTAAGAAGAAACAATACAGCAGGCAAAGATGTGGACTTGAGACTTGGTGACTTGGACTCGAGTCGACTCGAGTCACTGTTTTGATGACTTGCGACTTGTGAGTTGTGACTCGCAAGTTAATGACTTGAGACTTGGCTTGACTTGAGGCATGATGACTCGGATGACTTGCGTGTGTTCATAAGTTTTAATGGTAGCTGTTAAATATAAAATGATCAAATTAAATGTTGTCAAGTTTCTGTCTAACTATCAAGTATGTACGCAGCGCAAACTGGGAATCATGATTGGACGACTTAAAAAGCTCCCCAGTATGTGATTGTCACAACTGGATGAATGGCTGTCAGTCAAACTCCTCGCTATGGCAACACACAACATCAAAGAACCCCGCTACCTGATATTTTACCCCAAAGAGAAGCCTCATCAGTCGTACTCGTTACTACTCAATACGGTCTCAGAGCAGACCATCATCATGGCTGTGTCTGTGCCAAAATAACACAGATACAATTCACTGTCATACTTTTTGAACAGGTTATATAACTTGGCCAATAATATCCTAATTAGACGAGCTACTAATACCTTGTCTTTTCTCTTTATAAGACCGGATACTACAGGTAAGAGTGCTGTATGTTGGGTGGAAAAAACTCGACTTGACTTGACTTGCCCAAGAAAAAATGACTTGAGACTTACTTGAGACTTGAGCAAAGATGACTTGGTCACAACACTGCCAGCAGGTCACGTTAGCTTTTCACCTTCAGGTCCTAAAACAGCTTCTTTTCAGCCCTCCGTGAGTTTAAATCACCAAATGTCTAAGTGTTCATAAAGATTTAAACATAGATATTTACTGATGTAAGTTGTAGGAGGCTCAGTAATAACATTTTAAAAAACTTATAAACCAGTGAATTTGGTTTACCATAATTTATAAACATATAAATACAAAGAGGAGTTTGTTTTTCAGACACATGGGCACTTTTCTAAGGTATTTAATCAATTCCACAAGTTTTTAGTACATGTGAGAGAGTTGTTTGAGTGCTTATCATCTTGCAGGATTGCAAGATTACAAAAAACAAATATCGCCTTGCACACAAAAAATGTGTATTTGTTCTTTGCATTTGTGTTTTGTTGATTGAAATAGAGAGTTAAGCATGTTTTATAGCTTAGAGCCGAAAAGCGTTCGTTACCCACATTAAACTGAGTCATCCATGATTCTGTGAGTCCTGGAGCTTTTGTTTTGTTTTTCTAGATTTGATATCTACTGTGAACCCTAAATACTATTTTGAAACAAAGTTTTCAAAGTTTTTAAACCTGTAAAACCAGCTGACAGCAATTCACTGCAGTTTGGTTTGAGAGAGAGTCGCCAGGATTGAAAAGGTTTTTGAGGGATAACAAAACATTTGTCTAATTTACTGAACGAGAATAAGAAACTGAGAATATCCATTCAGAAATGAACAAATGATTTCTAAAAGCTTTTTATGAGGTTTTCTCTGGTGAAAGTGAAGCCACCAGCTGTAAACATGTTTCACAGCAGCCTATAGGGTGGACGAGCTATAAAGTGCTTCTTCTTCATTACATTATTGATTGTGAAGTCTGAATAGATATGTTAGCTGGTCATCTTGCACAAAACTACCACAATGCACGTTTATCGCCTCCGGATGAAACTGAAACATTTGTTTGTAATTGAGGAACTCCTCTTTGATTATTTGTTAATGTTACTGAAGGAACAGAATCCATCAATAAAGCGTTTAGGTGTTTCTTATTTCTACAACAGAGTTTAATGAGCCGAAACTTTTCTGTTTGTCTTAAAATGAACTGCACTTACATATTTCTTTTCTAGTCTTCTGACCACTCAAAGCTGCTTTTACACTACATGTCACATTCACCCATTCACACACTGATGGCAAAGGCCTAAGTGCCAATCAGGATCTATGCATTCATACCCGATGGCTATGCACCAGGGAGCAATTCAGTGTCTTGCCCAAGGACACTTGGACATGTGACTGTAGGAGTTAGGGATCAAACCACCAACCTTCCGATTGAGAGACGATCGACTCTGCCACTGAGCCACAGCCGCTCCGGCTGCCCTCAACTGCTTTCATAGTCTGAGGAAACTTTATTCTGCTGTGAGTGATAACTAAGTCAGAGTCGCTGATTTGCCTTGTCGTTTTTGGTCCCCTTTAGAAGCAGGAAAAGTAAATAATTATTAATCATACTTGTTAGTTTTTTATATCTCTGACAGCCACAGCTATTTATCAGTATCAACAGAACTTCCTGCCATACTCCATTTTGGAATACGGCAATCACTGTCTAATGTTTCTCAGATGCGAGCACAGGTACATCCTCCTCTATGAGCTGTTTTTTGGAAGCTTTGTGATCCCTCCTGTATTACTGATCAATCACATCAACACCACAATCCTCCAACCCCTGCACCTGTGCAAACATCAAATAATACACACCGACCAAAATTGTGATGATGATAATGATGATGATGATGTTTATGTCTTAAATCCATACAAAGTTAAATGCATGAGCAAGTTGATGAATTCACATGTACTTATTTTGTGAGAACCAGCACACATCACTGGTAATGAAGTCAGGCAGTGAGCTCATATATGAATGAAAGACACTGATCGGATCACTGCAGCAGAGACCCTTAAAGCTAAGAGGAAAATCCAATGAGTCGTCTAAATATAGCAGAAATGTTCTCTGAGACAGAGAGAGAGTCAAGTGTTCTTCATGTCTTTAACTGTCCTCCCTGCATGTCCCGGTAACAAGACATGCTTTGTCAACAGGAGGATACAGAGCTGCATTTATCAAATAAACTTTCCAGCTTCTATTCAAAGGAGAAGTTTGGTATTTTTAAACCTGGGACCTATTTTTACTAATTTGGGTGTCGAAATGATTCATAGGAACAAAAACTTTTGGAATCGGTCCTGTAGATAGCCTCCGCCGTAGCTGCAATGGCTACAACATCCAATCCCCAACAACCAATTGCGCCCGATTAAAGCACGTCCACTAAAAGTGCTTGTTTTTTCCACCAACAGGCTCAGATTGTTACTCCAGGTGTCCGACAACATTACAGAAATGATTCCCACAAAGATCGTCTGGTGAGATGTTACCTGAACAGGACGGTGGAAACATGAGTTTTAGTTGGAGAGAGAATTTGGTAGAGATCGTTGTGTTTGGACAGAAAGCGTAGGTTAGTGTATTTGTTTGATCCTGAGCCTGTTGCCTTTCTCTCTCATCTTCCCTCATCTTCATCATCGAACAGGTAAATATTCAGCCAAGGCTTTTGAAATATATTCTTGCCGGCAGTCTCTACGTAAACAAATCCTCTCTCCAACTCAACTCACTTTCCACCGTCCTGTTCCAGTAACATCTCACCCCCCCTGAGATTTCAGAGACTTCACCTTGAGCGAGACTTATGTTTCTGGTTACACAAAAAAGATCTTACTCTTTAAAACAAGGACGATCTTTGTGGGGATAATTTCCGTAATTGCCCCAGGGGATTATGTTGCAGCCATTGCGGCCGTATCGCAGCTACAGCGGAGGACATCTACTGGACCAATTGAAAAAGTTTTTCTTCCTATGAGTCATTTCAACACCCAAATTTGTAAAAAAAAAAAAAAAAATTGGGCCCAGGTTTAAAAATACCAAACTTCTCCTTTAAGAGGATCCATGTTTGTTAACTGTAGACCTTCTTTGGCTCATATTGTTGTAGGGTTTTATGAATTTGATATAAAATAATGTGGAACATGTCAGAGGTTTTATTTTGTCAACACAACTAAGAATATGTTTGTAAAACCAAGGGGAGACTTTCCAAAGATATCCTGGTCTTATATCAGTCTATGAAGTTTTATGATGCATCCTGTAACCTTAATGAGGAAACACTGATTCTGGTCTGTTCTGTTTTGGTTAATTTTCAATAGACAAAACAAAATACAAAGATAAACCGAAAGGCTGTAGGCAGAAGCTAAAGCTTATTAACACCTACCCCTCTTACCTTACAAAATCATCATCATCACAAAAACAAGGAATGGCAGCAGCAAAGCAGATAAATGAGTATTTTCATTTTTGGCCACTACTGGCATTAACATACTTACATTAACTTAAATTTTCTACAGTGTATTGCATGATGCAATTGTTCTTATAAAGTTTTTTGAGCCTGATTAGTGTTCTGCATGTTTTAATATTTTCAGAACAAGTTTTCCACAGGTTCGCCCCCATGACTGACAGACAATGATTTTTAACATTTGTTCTTGTCTTTACTTTTTCAAATACGAATGTTCCTCTCAGATTGTATCAGAACAGCATCCCGCTCCAAGGGTCAAAGATCTGTGCTGGGATCAGGTTTGGATCTGAATGTGTTTGCTCATTCAGTCAGAATATACATGGCGTCATGCAACCATCAACCGAGCAGTAAAAAGTGACATAACCCCATCACTTGTAATAAGGTGTGAAAGTCAATTTATGGCAGCTGAGCAGAAACGCTGACTTCAAAGCTGACAGCAGCATGTTTGAGATGCCAGGGTCATTTGTTTACACAAACTCACACACATGATCTGTTTAAACCATTAAGGTTTATTTTTCTGTGTGAAAGAGGTTAAAGTGATGCTCCAGGATGCATCTACTAAACATCTGAATGTCCTTCATTAGTGTGTGTAAAGAGAGTCTCTTCTGACACGATGTCTGGAGTTTGACTTCTGCATGCTTTGCGGCTAAACATAATACATGTAGAGTATGTACAGCACGCAAGTCATAAAGAGGTGGTCGGGGTTGATGATGAGAGAGTGCAGTAATATTAACACTTATGACACACAAAAGTAAATGTGCTGGGTTATGTTATGGCTTTGGTTGCGTGCAGGCGAAACAGTGGGTGTGGGGAGTGGACATCCATTAATTATAAACAGAAATCTGCATGCAAGTGCAGCTAAAATCAGTTGCTAGACGTCATGTCCGAATGTGAACAATCTTGGCCAGAGGTCCTTAATTGCTAACCACCGGCTACACCAGAAGCCCCAATGACCCTTTTTACGCTGCAGCTCCGCCACAATGTCGTAACGAAGCTCGCTGTTATGCCACCTTTGCCATTTTACATTGGACCAAGCAACGACCCAGCGTGTGTTTTTACACTGTGTGAGGCAAAATGTAAGGTGTAAACAAACAGTGCGAGCTTCACATACACAAACACGGCGCTGTTCCGCCCTCGCCTCTGTTACTACCTCCGGTGCCGGCTCAGAGGCGGAACGACTTCGCCCCACCATTCCGCCTCTGTGCCTTTAATAGAAGACAAAATGTAAGAGAGGCGTAACAATCCCGCCCTGAACTGGCAGTGTAAAAGGAGCTAAAAGTTGTCTGTGATTCCCAGAAGCTATGAACATCAGGTGACAGCCAATAGGTTCTGAGATTGGGTTTAGGTTAAAAAAGCACAACAGTTAAGGTCAGGGGAAAGTTAAAGTTGCCTTATTGTTGGAAAACAATTAAAAACAATGTTGATGAACATCTGATAAATTCAGTATCAACTTTTTGCAACTTGGCAGATACTTCTAGAAAATGTTCTCTGAGCATCCTTGCATTTCTTTCAAAGCATCACTGTGTTACTGTCTACATATCTCTACTCTGCTCTTATTGTTATTACACATTCAGCGAAGTTAAAACAGGCCTCTCTGCAGGCTGACTGCCCTCAGCATCTGTGACTTAGTGGGAAAAGATAACTTGGCCTGGCAGGAGGCAGGAGCCAGGACCCTCTGAAGGGCTTCAGCTCCCGGGTGGAGTGAGATGATCTGAGCTCAGCCTGCAGTCTGACCTGAGACAGATAAGACAGTTGATGTGTGCAGTCAGAGAAACTTTCACATTTATTTCACAGGCGGAAAGAAATAAAAGTCCTGAAACAGACACAGGCCAGGAGAACAAAGTCCAAAAAACACCAGGGATAACCAGGAAATAAACATTACAGGATTAACTTCAACATTGATTTCTAAGTTAAGGAAGGGCTCAATAAATCTCACATTTGTTCTCCAAAGACACTAACATCACATACTTATTTAACTTTGGAAATTTGGCTTAAATGCATGTATGATAGCAAAGTTGAGCTTCATTAAACATCCCACGAAGTCTGAGTGAAAATAAACATCAATAACTGGATCAAATTTGCTCATTTTGCAGTTTAGAACATCTCACAAGGATGTGTGTGCGTGGCTGATCCCACTCTGACTGACTGCCTGAATCATCTGCACAGCAATGGCAAACCAGACGAGGAAGAAAAAGCCCTGACATCTGAAAATGTGTTATTTCAACTGGTCACTAAATGGTGAAAAATGCTTTGCTTTCCATGTCATAGGAAACACCCTGCTCTACCAAAAACAGATCATCAACAGCCTGAAGTAAACTCCTACAGCCGAAAATAGACCACCGCAGCCGACACTCAACACTGAGGGCTGTTAGCAATCACCCTTGGCCGTCAATGCTTGGCCTGCAGACAAGGTTAACTTCTGGTGTGAACAGCAGAATAGCTACTGTGTAAATTTAGCAGTATTAACACAGCTTCAAACCCAGTATCAGAAACGTTGACAGAAATAACTAGATTTTGAATTTGGATTTTAGACTAATGCCTTATATTTTTTACTTTAAGAGACTTTAGGACATTCAATGTAAAACAGGTCCCCCTTAAGTGTCAGCCTGCAGCTCTAATGTTGTGGTCCATACTCAACACTCTCATCTGCAACGTTTTCAGACTCTGCCAGAAGCTGCTTTCATTGAAATCAGATCAGATAACTACACAGTAAAGCGCTGACAGACTGCAACATTCAGCAGCTAGACACATTTCCCTCAGGAGTTGGTTAAGGCAGAAAACAGAGGCAAAAGGAGATTGGATAGCAGACCTATGTTTGTCACCTACACATAATGCTAATGCTAATGTTGCTACCTATCTCTATCTGCTGTGTGTGTAAATGATAACATGCCAGTGTTATGGCTACAGCTTGGTCTGCTGCAAACACAAAAACTATTCAATTTTAGAGGGAATTTATGCGGGGGGAAATGTGATGATATTTATGAATTAGTTATAATTTCTCAATGACCAGCTTCACAAAAAAATCAGTAATAGGGGATTCAAATTTCACCGGAAGTGAATCACTTCCTGTGTTGCTGGAATATTCCAACAAACATACAGTTCACCACAACCGCACAGTGATGTGAGTGTGAATCATTCTTTTCACGCTCAGACAGGGCACAGAGGATCATTAAAGACATCCTGGGCCCTCCGCTGTTTGAGCTGGAGGTGAGCAGGACTCCAGCAGAGAAAAGAGGAGCTGGTGGAGCAGACAGAGCAGACAGAGCAGCGTCTGCAGAGGCTGTCCACGGCGGGAGCCTTTTGTTACATATCTCTGCTCCTGGGACACCTGTTCCGTCTGAGCAGGTATTCTATTGACTGTTTTTGAGCAGAAACAAAACATAACATTTTCGCGCGAGGCACAGCAGATAACTCATTCATTATTTAAATCTGCAGACTGTATGCTCACGCGCGTGCATAAAATGGACACTGGACAGTTAATATCTGTGGGCATGATTGTTGCTGCCACGTAGTTATGCTTGAGGATTATAATAAATTTACCTCTTCGTTGTGTAAGTATGTGTGTGTTAAATTAAAAAATAAACATGTATGACATCCGTACACCCGCGAGACATTATGCCACGTTGTGAAGTGAATTAAACTTGTCATAAACACTGTTCTGCTGGCAGAGATCATAAAAAACAGCAGGCTGTAACAGATGATGCAGCTGTGCCAAACATCATATTTAATTGACGTCGCTTTTAAATGACTGCTCTGAAGCAGGGATGTCTCATGTTGTTAAATGTCTGTTGCCTCGACTCCTCTCTCCTCGTGTCTCTTCCTCGCCTCCTCCGCTCGCATCTCTGGTGGGAGGGACTAAGATGCGAGGAGAGGAGTCGGGGAAAGGAGTCGAGGAGGTACAAACTGAGAAATGAGAGGAGACTTCTGTGTTGGTGTGTGTGTGTGTGTGTGTGTGTGTGTGTGAAAGAGAGAGAGAGAGAGAGAGAGAGTATTTAGCCCCTTTCCCACTGGTAAAAAAAAACACCCGGCTTTTTTGCTTACTGGGAAAGGCATTCAGACCCGGGTCAAATGACTCTGCAGTAGACCCGGGTTATAACGCCTCAGCTCCGATCGGCATTGATTGGAACACAAAACTTGTGTGGAAACGCTAATCTCCGGCCCCTTTCCGGTGCGATGCTATGCTCCGTCGGTAACTTCTATGACTCCTCGTCTTCTCAGCTACAAATTCCACCCGTCTCCGTCCTAGCAGCACTCAAACACCGTACCAGATTTGTCGGCGCCGAGTTTCATAAACAGACTGAATGAGTAGTAGATACAATAAAGACCTAACCACCGTAACATCTTCACTGTTTACCAAACCTGTTTCGGGCGCGTTCGTGGCGTCAGACAGTCACGCAGCAGAAAAGAGACCAACAGGAGTATACTCCACTGGCAATGGGAACAGAGGAAATCGGCATCTATTAGCGGGACTTCCCAGGTCTGAAAAGCCTGTGTCAACGCGCTACTTTCTGTGGGAAAGGGGTATTATTATTGCTGACCCGCTCTCTTTGCACTCACATGGTTTGATGGGATCAATATGTCTGCCCTACAGGGATGTATCATAACTTCCTTTTGTCATTGTGAAATAAAGAAAACATTGAGCGGTTTGTCATGAATCGTTGCAACATCGCTTTTTCCAACACTTTATTTACAGAGATTTGTCCCATGTTTCACTAAACATTGTGATATAATGTATGTCCTCAAGGTAGAAATCAACAATACGGACGCAAAAACCAAAACTGACAACATCCGAAACAGACCGGTCTCACACACAAACAAAGATGGAGAGGAGTGACCACATAGTTCATACCAGGTAAACGCTTCACAGTTTATTAACTGGTCCTAGGTTTGGTACAATCTCTAAATGGACCAGTTGCATTTTTTTCCAAGCTTGATTTTGTGCATCACATCTTTCACCCATTGGTTGTGCGATGGAGGGGTTACATCATTCCTTATAAATACAATTGAGCGTCCTGTGAACAGAGAGGGAAAGGCAACAACGACAAATCATCAGGAACCAGTAATAGTAACTCTAGGAGAAGGCTGAATAAGTCTTGTAAGTGGTGTCCAAAATGGTGGTGTCCAGCTGAACAGAAATGTGCATTAAACATACTGAAATGTTACTGGGGTCTGTTAGCACCTTCCACATGTGGGGCAAGTTTACCTTTAAAGAACTGTATGTTCGATGTAGCAATCTGAACTGTGTTAAGGCAAAGCTTTGTTAACCCTTTTGTCCCTGCTTAGTCTTTAACTAACGTGTGTAGTGCGGCACCGAAAAGACATGTTAAAGCATCACATTTCAAATAAGATGTAATGCAGTAGTCATGCACTGCAGTAAAATTAAATTAGGCCGTAGTTTTCCAGGCCAAACAGCAGGGACCAACCCAAAAAAATTCCCTGACCTCAGGCCCAGATGGTCTGGGCAGAGCCTCCTGAAACGCCCCTGTCGTGTCCTGTCATAGATAATTAATATGTTTTTATTTTGACCATGACCCATTTTTTTCCTTACCAGGACTTTGTTTTTTTGCCTAACCTTAACCATAGTTTATTTTCCGTGAGCACATTTCCCCCCCATCCTTTACTAGGTTACCATGCACATATTTTGGACAAATCAACAAAAAGAACTTAAAAATGCTACCTTGGATCGAGAGTCAAGCCACCTTAGCCAGGCTGAGAAGCTCCACTTTAAGCTAGGTCATTTCAAAATGCTAACATGCTAACAATAACAATGATGACGTTTAGAAGGTATTGTCACGCTGGGTATAAGTTACTGTTTAAGTCTAAGGCTGTTTAAGGCTGTTGTTTTGCAGTTGTTTATTGAGAGAGATGTCCACTGCAGTGTGTAAATGGCTGAGTAGTTCCGGGGGAGGGAAGAGGGAGTTATTGTTATAAAAATAGACGCAAGTTGAGCAAGCGAGAGCTAAGAAAGAAAAGCAGTAAGCTAACCTGTTGGTTTTTTTCCAGGGACACCTCAACCTCGGGTTAGCTATTGCTGCAACCAGGTAATAAATCTTGGCTCTGTTGAGCTAGCAATACACAATGGGCCTCATTCACTAATATCTGCGCAGAAATGTTCTTACTCTCCGCAAAAAATAAGTACTTGCGCAAAATCACCGGATTTATGACACGTGCATACCGGCCAATTTTGTTCTCACCACCGTGCGTATGTTAGCAAATCAGAACCATTCTAAATTGACAGGCGCGTGTCCGCGATCTGCAATCAGCATACTGCCACGCCTCTTTTTCTCTATATAAGGGCATCTGTTTGGTGCCGCATGAAGAGAGCGGTGTTACGGAGAAGCTGAAAGAACTTGAAAGATGGCCTCAAAAGGTAAAGAGAAAAATTTCACATCAGCAGAAATAGAAACAATTGTGACAAAAGTGTTACATTTCAATATGAACATTTTCATATGGTCTACTCTAATGTAAACTTAATAAACTAATTCAACTGCTATCATTGAAGATTTGAATTATATGACAATGAATTATGAGGATGACACGGCATTTACGTTTGGTCCATACATTAGTAAATTCAATTATTGTTGTCTATTAAAGCCTTTTTTTTCAATAAATGAAGTTTTAATATAGTATGCATTTAGTTAAAAGGGTGTGTGTTAACATTTCCTAGGACATTTCTTTCATCATTTGTGATTTGAGTTCTACATTTGTTCACAGAGTACGAAGAAATTTAGGTGAGAACAAATTGATGAATCCCAGATTTGTGCATCAAATGTGCGTATGCACAGTTCAAGCACAGATTTGTGCGTACACACTGTTCGTAAATGAAGCCCATTGTCTCTTCCTCATTATTCCTCTATCTGTCCATCTAGCTACACCGCAACGCTACAGTATGTTTACCAAGGCTGTGTCTGATATCACTCCCTGTATACTGAGTTTGCCATTTTTTAATGCCATCCAAATGTTAAGTGACAAATATAATACAATATAGTTGACTCAAAGTTTTCCACAATGCAATGAAATGTAGTGTGCAATCAACGGACATGCTGTCTCCCATCGTGCACAGCACCTAAAGACAAAACAGCAATGATGTAATTAAAGGTGCAGAGAAAATGAACTGAGTAGTGTCCAAAAGTGTTTGTGTTTTGCAGATGAGCTCACTATATAGTGCTCTACACAGACCTGCCTACATAGTGAGAAGGAGTAGAGAATATGGGAAAGATTTTGGACACAACCCGTGCTCTCATTTTCGCATGTTAGCATGCTAACAGTTGCTTTTCATCATTAAGCACAAAGGAAGTTTAAGTTTTAAACCATTTTAATTTTTGGTGCTTTAGTAGAACGGCCATGCTTCTTAACTGATTCACATCGTTTATTTTCCATATAGGAGCTGGTAGGAATAAAAAAAACTTCTGAAAAACTTGTTTTGATTGTCTGCAGCTGAAAAACTAATTTATGCCAAGCACAGCCTTTTTTACCCTGTGCTGCTGCTGCTGTGTCTCTTTTAACTCTGTACATGCTCTTACAACATGCTTACGTAACCCTCTCCATGAACATTTTGGGAACATGTGCTTGTAAGTTATAACTTAAGTAGTTAAATAATTAAAAAGATTTATGACTCTGCCATTGTTAATCACACGCTCTTATGACCGTGGAAAATTGATCAAAGAGGAAATTTATGCTGAAGGGAGAGTGCTTAACAAAGTCTGGAAACTTATCGAGGCGAGTAAGGTTTGTTTTTGTGGAAAAATGTTACATATTCAGTTTTTCTGAATATCAAAGACACAGCAGTTTCTAAATCACAGCAATCAGATAATGAAAACATATGATGTGTTTTCTTCAATTTTTCTTGGAGATAACATCAAAGAGCTATTTAAGGGAAATTCTGTTAAAGTCCAAAGTCAAATCAGTGAAAGAAAGACAACGATCAAATAAAACATTTTAAATACAACATGTTACATGTTTCTAAATCATTCTGACACAGATGCACGGAGAGCTGCCGGATTCCCTGACAAATAAAATAGTAGTCTGATAAGTGCCTGTGGTTAGAGGAAGCGTTATGTTTAATCTAGTGAAATGGATACTTCCTCTGAGGAGTCACTACTCCAAAGCCCTCTGACAGCTGGGGAAAATCTGGCCTCCTCCTCGGTGTCGTAATGATGACTGAAAGAGAACGAAAAGAATGTCAACCACATAAAAGCGGAGCCCAGACTCAGGCCTGAATCTGCGTGACTCAAGCTGTACCAGCAGAGGCTCCGGCTTTATAGTCACCACGTATTCTGGCAGTATAGATGACAAACAGTATTTTCTTATATTGTTCCATCCCTGTTGCTTTAACTGTATTATTTATCTTGTGATTTATTCCTGATGTCAGACAAATGGTGCAATCTCAGCGTGTTTTGGAGCGCATGTATCTAGTCAAAGCAACACACAGGCACACAACTTCAGGGCCTGCTGTTTTCAGTTGCATTTCTCAGAGAGGGACAACTCACTAATTCTTCTCTGAAACAAAAGACAGTCTGCAGAGAAACATTTTATGCATCAACAAGTTTGATTTTTAGACTTTGGTTTTGAAAAACTCTGGGACCACAAGTCTCTGCAGATCAGCAAATACTGGTGGTCAACCTTTCATTCCTTCAGCCAAAAGAAGTGTACCAGATATTGTGCCATTCTTTCCTCAAAGGTTGATCTGTTTCAGACCACTAATTACCTGCTAAGTGGTTACTGCTGAGAGCATTGAATCATTTAAAAAATCAGATTCCTTTGCAGCCCTTTCGGGTAACTCGCTGCCTTCAGAATGAAGTTAAAAATAAATTTTATTAGCTGATCCCCTGCATTTAGAGCATATTTCAAGCAAACCAGCACCCGAACACACTCTGTATCACCTAATTTGTTTGCCACCAGTACATGTGCTCGTGACCCTGAGCACTGAGGTCCATGCGCAAAACATTAGGGAGGTCCAAAACACAGGAATGATTGATTCGTTTAGGGTACATCTGTGAAAGTATGATGGCCAAACACTGATAGGACTGACTGCCTGTGATCCGTCCAGCAGCTTTTGACCCCAGTAAAGAACAAAAAAAAACTCAGTACACAGTATTCTCACAGGTATCCAGCTAAAAGTTTGAATCATAGTCAGTAGACTGTCTGTACTTCCAGATTTTGGTTTTATACTGAGATGTTTCATTGTGTTTTTGAAAAAAAAAAGTCCGAATTGCTTCTGATCATCCCAGTAGGGCTGAGATTTGCCATGGTGGCTCAGTAGCAGAAAACAAACGAGCTGCAGATATTAGAATAAGCTCACCGGAACAGCTTCGCAAGTACATTTCCTGTTGTGGCTTAACAGAGCAAATTCAAGCATAAATACATTTGTAACAGTCAAACTTTTAATGTACTATGCCTCCTCAAGGTAATCTGCTTGTGAAACATTGTGTGTATCATTGAGGTCTGACGAAAGTGGTAAAAGAAATTCCTTCCTGATTAAACACTTTCAGAGTGGTTAGCACTGTCGCCTCACAGCTAAAAGATTCCATGTTAAAATCCCGGTTTGGACGTAGGGGGCCTTTCTGTTTGCATGTTCTCCCCGTGCATGCGTGGGTTCCCTCCAGATACTCCGGCTTCGTCCCACAGTCCAAAGACATGCTTGTTAATTAGTGACTCTAAATTGCCTGTAGGTGTGAATGTGAGTGTGAAAGGTTGTCTCCATGTGTCAGCTGGGATAGGCTCCAGCCCCCCCCCGATCTTTCCCTCGATGCTAAGGGCTCCTTCTAAATCTGTTATGAGAAGAGCTGCTCTAAACACAACAGACAACTACAGATACAGATCTACTTGATGAAAACAAGCATAGTTGCAGCCCCATCTGTATTAAATGCCACATCATTATCTAGGGCTTGGAAATGGAAATTATGGCCTGATATTTCACACGGGGCACAGAGGTCAAACACAGATCTTCATGAGGCACTAAAACAGAATTTAAAAATCAGTCAAGTAACACAAGAGTTACCAAATAAAAACAAATAACCACATGCATAAAAAATCATCAGGTCTACTGACAACTAGCCAGTGATCTTAAAATGTGTCAGGCATAAATGTGTGTAATTTGCCCTTAGGGGAGCAGAAGGAGTGAGTTTTAAATAGTGATGAACAGGGCAGAACTGTTGAACCGTGTCTCACACATGCATCCATTCTCAGAAGCCTTTTTCTTTAATGAAAATCAGTAAGGAAAAAAGTTCTGGTTCATGTGCACTAAAAAGTCACAAGCTGTTTCTTATGGGCTAATTAGAGAAGCCAGATCAGTGACTGCTGTTCACTTATACACTATATTAATCAACAGGATGACAGGTGTGACATTTGGCCCTGTTTACTGGTATTAACTTGATACAACAGTAACATGATACAATCACAAGTGGACAGCCATATGTACAGGTATAAACACACCCAGGACACATTGAGGATGCACTGAGATCTGATCACTCAGGCCACATTCAGAGGTGTTCTGGGACATGTTTGTCCATACTCGTTTGACAGTGTGTATGCAAGGACCATATTGAAGGACTGCCAAGTGTCTGTACCCATAATTAAAAGTGACCTCTTTGCGACTCTTTACTTAGGTTGATTATATTATCAGGACAGTGAGTAGCCTACAAGTAGACGTAACCTTTGAATAATTTGACTACCGTCATTGCATAACCTTGTTTACAGCCCATAATCTGTAACTCTGCAGCCTAATAACAGGAATGACAGATGCAATTTAATCTTTACAGCTCTATATTCTGCTAACAATCTGACAGTGAGATGGGCAGAGGCATTCAGTATTATGCAAAGCTGTTTCCATGACAACAATACAACACAGGCTCTTAGTTCCACCAGTGTTGTGGAGCTGTGTTTAGCTACAGATGCTCCTTCACATTTGAAGTAGAGCTCTTCACAGCTGACAAGCTCTTATCCTCCAGGCACAACTTACATTTCACCGTCATATTGTTCTTGTGCCCTTCCCCAAAAATTAAAAATAATGGGAATATTTCCACAACGCTAAATGCTGTCCTCTCTGCCATCTCGCTTGTTGAGATTATTTTTGATGAAAAAGTAACTAAGTAACAGATTACTTGAATTGCAAAAGTAACACGGTACGTTACTCGTTACAACAAAAAAGTTATCTGAGTTCAGATCAGGGCTGATTTAATATTTCTTTGTTGTGTTTTGTAAACATCTTTATGATTTAATATTTTTCAATTTTTCAATTCCCAACATGTGCAAAAGTAATGTCTGCATTAGAGCTGACTTGCATCAGGCTTCATAGAAAGATTAATATCACATCGTCTGTCCATATTCACCTGCTTCCTCTCTCCCCCTCTGTGCTGCTCTGTCTGCATTGAAGTTTTTTTCTCACTTGATGTTTGTATAGGCTAATGAAGGTGTTACATGCCGTAGTTTTTTGTTGTAGTTTCTGTGTGTGTGTCTCTCTCCTGTGTGCTCCTCAGGTGCTGCTCTCCCTTCACTGCAGGTGGTTAAGCTCACCTGTTTCACATTCAGCAATCAGGAGAGAGTATAAAGAGCAGCAGAGAGGAGACGGCCAGTGCCAGTGGGACATTCGGCTGTGTGTGTGACAGACATTTTCGTGCTTGGGTTCACTCCTTCAGTGGAAGGAAGGCGTTTCTTTAAGGCCTTAGTGTTTATTGTTATTTGCAGTTTTGGTTTATAGTCTTTTGTCTATAGTCTTTTGGGTTTTAATTTATTACTCCCCTCATGCTCTAGCCCATTCAGGGGAACGTAAAAGAAGGTGTTTGAGTGGGGAAGTGAGAGCTGGACACGCACATGAAGACGTATTTTAATGGAAGGTGTGAACAGCTCTCTTTAGAGCTGTGAACTTGATCGGTTCACTCAGAACGCATGTTAATATCAGGTGTAAACAGGGCCTTATATTCCGTCCAATTCAACATGACATCAACAAGATCTTTATTTTCTTAACATATGGGAATATGTAACTTTGTAAACTTGTATTTGAATTAAAACAAAAGTAGAATATACTTAAATTAAAACAGTTCATCAAAAGGTATCCATTTTTAATTTAGCTCTTGATCCTTATGTGATCGTAACCGCTCAGATTTCCATCTTAAAGTAGTGGGAAATGTGTATCTTTTTTCTTTGAAACAGTGGGAGACAATAAATATTTGAATAAAAAATGTCTTTCCCACTAAACCTAAAGAAACATGTTTCCAGTGAAAAACACCTGGTGTCCATTTCTGGGAGGTCTGAATAACACTGTACTATAAACTACAGAAATTAATGACTTTGTTATTACGAGCCTGTCCTGCCTTCGATTTTGTTTAATAAATAATAAAATCTAATTGGTGCAAATTAATAACACTGGATTAATGTTTTATATACCCTTTCTCTGAAAAAGGAAGTCAAACATGATATACATTACATGATTCCCACAGCTCTCTACATTTTTGACAGAACAAAATCAGCATCAACATTAATCCTTTTTCTGTAACTCAAAACAAAGCAAAGAAAAAAAGGAAACAAGTATTGAATCATTCTGAGAAGACATGATTTTGCAGGCAGCAATTGCAATCACACACAGTCAGTTGGATGATTTCCAAAATTGGGGAAATTCCAACTGCAGTCAAAGCCCCAGAGGGCTCTGTCCATGGTGCTGACTGTCAGGGTGTGGACAGCATGCAATGACACTGCAGCTACAGAATCCAGGCAAACAAATACCAAACAAACACTTTTTAAAACAACTATTCCTTAATAATCCTGTGTTTCATGATGTTAATAGTAGCAAGTACTCTCATACTAAAATAAATCAAATCATGCTGTGAAAAAGGCTGTTAAGATAAGTAGCTGCACAAGTTCAAACACATTGCCAGTGTGGGTTATTTAGCCATGAGGAAGATCAGAGACAGGGCAAGAGACCGCAGACAGAAGGGAGTGGAAGTTGAATCATGTTGTTTGAAGACAGAGGCTTCAACTCTCCTTTACTGAGGAAAAGTGGTCGGTATCAATGACATAACTGTAAATTCCCTCCGGACCTGTTGCTACAACACAAAGGATGTTTTTCACCAAAGAAAGCATGAAAGTAAATGTAACTGGCCAAAAACAATGACAGCAGCTGATCTGTATATCTGGCAGCGTTACACAGAAACAGTTTGATCAGTTGAATGGCATGTAAGCTGTTATCTGGTATAAGGCAGGTGAATGTAGCTTAAGTATCATAATAAAACATGTATTATTAACTAATGGACTTGTTTGTCTATACATGTGGTCTCTACCCTCTCATATTATCATATTATCCACATGTTGCATTACAGACATTTTGACCATGATGAGGCATGTCTTCAGGTGAATATGCTTGACAAGTTCTGCAATGGTTTCAATAAATGTCTCCATCCAAGCTGTTTTTGAAACTGTATATTCAATTTGTTATAAAATAACAAAACTAAAACCCAACAGCAAACCCTCTCTGTTTTTTCTTTGTCTTTGTTGCTGTCTCCAGGGAATTTCCCTCTCCTTTTGATTTATGGTTGTTGCTTTAAAACAGATTTTGCTTTGAGTAACCTGAAACTGTAATAAAAAAAAAACAACTCTCTACCAATGTTTATTTTCATCATCTGTTTTTGCGTATCACAAGAAAGTACTCTTCCGTCACAGTTGGACGTGCCCAAAAAAACCTCCAAAGGTAGGCGCCCAGGAGGCATCCTAATCAGATGTCTGAACCATATCAACTGGCTCCTTTCGAGTAGCGGCTTTACTTTGAGCTCCTTCCGGATGTCAGAGCTCCTTACCCTTTCTCAAAGGCTGAGCCCAGCCACCCTTCAGAGGAAACTCATTTCGGTCATTTGTATCTGCGATCTCATTCCTTTGGTCACTACCCAAAGCTCTTGACCACAGGTGAGGGTTGGAACGTAAATCGAAAGCTTTTCCTTCAGGCTCAGCTCAATCTGCACCACGATGGTCCGGTACAGCGCCTTTCACTTGAGGCAGATACCCATCCCCACCCAAATCCACCATTTTCGGGCAGAGAACCATGGACTCAGACTTGGAGGTGCTGACCTTCATCCCAACTGCTTCAAACTCGGCTGCAAACCGCCCCAATGCCTGCTGGAGGTCAGTTTGATCAAGCCAACAGAATCACATCATCTGCAAAAAGCAGAGATGAAATTCTGAGGTCCACAAACAGGAAACCCTCCTTCCCCCAGCTGATGCTGAGATCCTGCAAATGAAAATCACAAACAGAATAGGTGGCATGGGACAACTCTGGCGGAAGTCAACACACACCAGGAAATTGTCTGACTTTGTGCCAAGAATACCGACACAGCTCTCACTTTGGTTATACAGAGACCAGATGCAACGGCCCCGGTACCCAATATTCTTGCAGTACCCGCTACAGGACATAATCATATAGGTCTTCTCCAGGTCCACCAAACACATGGAGACTTGATGAGCAAAGTCCCATGCCCACCAAAGCTGCCTTGCATGGGTTAAAGAGGTCCAATGTTCCACGGCCAGGTCGGAATCCGTATTGTTCCTCCTGTATCTGAGGTGCAACGATCAGCCAGAGCCTCCTTTTCAGCACCCTGGAATAAACTTTACCCAGGAGGCTGAGAAGTGTAACCCTGATAACACCCTTCAGTCCCCCATTTTTCCATAGGAATCTCATCTACACCAGGCGCCTTGCCACTGAGGAGCTTCTTTACTACCATAGCGACCTCTGCCAAGGATATAGATAAGGCTTCCCCTGGATCTTCAGACTCTGCCTCCTCATCAGAGGAGTGGACGTGAGAAGAGGAAATGTTCATTCCACCTTTCTGGGTCAGCAGTTCTCCACCCCTGCTGAAAACAGCTTCAGCCGATCCCTACTTCCCCCTCCTGAATTGTCTAACAGTTTGCCAGAACTTCCTTGAGGCCAACCGAAATATGAGCATATCCACTCAAGTCATGAACATTTTATATAACTGTTGATTTTTATTTATTTTTACCTCTTTCTCGCCATTGGTTTCCTCTGATTTGAGTGCAGTGTGAAAATAAAAACTCTTGCGATTATTAAATGTTTCAATCAAGTTTTATGCTCTACAGGATGATTTTCATGGCTGCCTATAAAACATTAGACATCCATCCAACCTTATGGTATGAATTGCAGTAAATGAGCTGAAGAAAGCCTCAACAGGACTACAAGGTCAAATTGGATGTTTTGCTGTGGACAAATTAGGTTTTGAGAATAATTAGTGCCAACTTATTTGACTTGAGTGAGTCTGCAGCCTTGTTACTTTACATGTGTAGTCTGCTTATGTCACTAGGAGCCTACAGGATTTATAGAGGTGCTTGTTGAAAGCAAGCTCAGAAAACACATCTCCTCTTTGATTTAATTTCAAATAATTTTGTGTGATTTTACAGTGCAGGTGGTTTTATAAATAAAACGATGACCAAAAAGACAAAGTTGAATGATTACAGAATAAGAAAATCTATAATAATCAGAACTTAAACAGTAGTTTTTAAAGGAAAGTCTGCAAAGTCTCAGGAAAGGGATCTGATGTCAGATCAGTTATTAAAGTTGAAACTGACTACACTGACTTTTGCCCCTGCTGAGCATACATGCAGATGGTTGTAAACATCAGTTTCTTTATATGTGTTGAGTGTGACATTGCTGCAAAAGTGTGACATGTGGTTGTTGGAGGTCTCAACCTTGCAGCCATCTGTGAATAATGAATCTGTCCCGAGAAGTGGAACATGAGCTTGGGTAACTCATTGCTTCAGACAGCTGGAGATAGATAGACATAGAGACACATAGAGTGAGACTGGGGGAGCTCAGGCCACAATAACACTCACTGAGAGAGGTCAGCTTTGCTTGAGAACTTAGTCTTGAGTTTAAATTCAATTTCAGCTCCTGCATGACACAAAATCTAATCTTTTCATTACTATTGAAGCAGGTAAAGGTCTCACTGAGCTGCTCGACATGTCAGACTATGACTCATATAAACTCATATAATCTGTAGCAGATCCTGTAGATAGGCGTATAGCTGAAACTAGGTTGGATTTATCACTACAGCCCCTTTCACACATGCATTGCACTCCTGAAAATTCCCCGACATTGTCCAGGTGGGCTGCGTGTGTGAAGGCAAACGGCTAGATTTTTCATCCCCACTTTGCAGGCTTTTGCCTGCAAGCCTCCTAGTAAAATCAAACAAGAAGGAAGAAGTCAGGGTTAGCTAATGTGTCAACGGAGCAGGTAATAGTTCACCATGATGACGTTTATATCATGTGACTGGTGCGAAACCAGAAGAGCAGGATGAATGAAAACATGAGGTTAAAAAGGATGACAACAACAAAGATGTCTGCAAATTGGAGAGAGATGAAAAGATTTGGGAGCTTCTGGCTGTTAGGGAAATTGTCAGGAGTGCATGTGTGAAAAGGGATTTTGATTCTGTTTGGAATTAATGTGAAAAGATCCTCTTCCACATGCACATGCCCTGTCTATGTGATGTGGGTGGGAATCATCTCAGGCCCCATGTGCATGTCATGTATTGCAGCAACGCAGACACTTAACACTGGAGCCACAGCCAGCCCGAGTACTCTGATGTGCTGTTTACTGTCTACTTTTTGTCCTATTTGGTGGCCAGTTCAAAATATAAACTTGACAAAAAATCCACTGTGCCCCTGTTGAAGTTGAAGCTGTTTTAAGTTTACATAGCTTCATACCATATACACGCAGTACTGCAGTTCACAGAGTGCACAGCTGCAAGACTTCTGTGAACACACTGTAAAGATGATTTATTAAAAGACACAATTGATATGTTTGGTTTATCACCTTGGGCTGGTCTACAGGCTGTTAATTAGAATGTAATGACATAATGACAAAATAAAGATGACCTGACAGTGATTGGCTCTGGATTTACTCGCAGTTTATACCTGCAATCAAATAAATCCCTAAAGAAGATAACAGCTCAGTTACATTCTAAAAGCTGATTTTTACTCTTTTTATTGAAAGGATTTATTTATGGGTGAGGAGAAACTCTACCCAGCTTGAGCATTTATTAAAAACGACAGGAGGTGGGCACCCTGGCGGCTCAGTTGGCCGTGGTGCAAGGTGAGAATCTTTGATGTTCTGAGTTTAAATGCATTCTTGGCACTCTTACAGCATTTTCCTAACATCGTAGTTCTCAGCATGAGATGGCAACACTTTAGACAATTTACCGGTCCATCACAGGGCCAGTCAAGCCTGGTCAATATCTCACTCTGATATAAGCTGTTGAAAGTCTTTGATTCTTGAATCCCTTATGGACTGTAAGAGGAATACCTGACAGGCACTGGGAAACATAAAAACTTCACTCAGACAAGACTGGGGCTGAATCAACCAGGGTTTCTCAAAAGAGGAAACATCTCTCAGAGGTCAACTGTAAGAGTGCAAGACATTTATAACGTATTAAGTTAGAAAACTAGAGAGGTTAGTTTTTAAATCAAGTTTATTATAAAAAATATACAATGAATAAACTGTGTTAAACATAGAAATGTGTCGAGAGCCACTGTACAGACTGTGGCAACAAATCTCCTGGAAATGACCAAACACAATCTCTAAATAGTAAGAGCATTTCTACCAGTGACACTTTCCTTTCATGTTCTTTTAATGTTTTGCTTGCTAGCTAGGTGGTAGCCTAAATTTTTCGCTATATAAAACACCTGTTTAGCTAACAAGCAGTACTTGCCAACAAAAGACATGTTTAGCTACTTATCTTGCCGATTACAAGCTCAATAAAAGGTGTATATAACTGGCTAGCTAAATAGAAAAAAATAACATAAGGGTTACATTCTGAAATTAATGGGGACACCATTATAAAGAATAGTCTAATACTGGAATTGGATGTGCCATTAAATAAAAGTATTATTGGGAAACAAGGAAAGGCATTCTGAAGTTTCTCTAATGACATTTTTACCAACTTCAAATAAAAGAGCTGAGTTTCAATTAATTCTTGAATTAAATCACAAATAACTGCTAAATATATTTTAGTTATTTAATCTAGAAAACGTGTGGTCTCCATATACAGGTACCCATACATCTTCATCTTGTGTTGTTGTTCTTTTTCTTAGCATTTGTTGGGATTAAATTGTAAACATAAATGTTTTAGCAGCCAGCAGGTCATAAAGGTAACTGTGGCAAAGTTTTATAACAGTGAGGAGAATCTGTTACAGAGCTACGTTTAACCTCACATGGCTTTAGTCTGAAACCTTCCCTGAAGGGAGACAACAGGAATGCTAATTATTTGTAATGGTAAGGCACGTGATCATGCTTGTGTTTTTTCTGTAGACCTTTCGAACAGGTGTAGCATGGCATGACTACATCTGCGGACCATCTGGAAAAGTTCACAATGGAATGTCAAGAAAGTCCTTGAGAAATGAAGCACACCACTGTTGATATCAGAACAAGTCCAAGGCTCCCATGACTGCCATTATCACCTCAGTAAAAACGTCTTGTTGTTGTTTTGCCGTTATCTAACTTATCAAATGGTATTACCTTTTCTGAACACCATCGAAATTTTACAGAATAATCTTCCAAATATATGTGGTTTTATGTAATGCCAGGTACAATCAATGTGCTGATAACTTCAACCAACTCCTGGCTATTTGGTAACCGAGTAACTTAACCCTTTAAGAGAGACTACCTCCTTATAAAAAGGTAAAGGGGCTCCATAATGAATGAAGTATGAATGAGTAGTACCTGAATTTCATCTGACTGCACCTTTAATAAAAAACAGTATGCAATTTAAGGAAGCAATGGGTACACATTTATGTCTAATGGATTGACTCTCAAAATAAGGCCTTTTGTAGACCTTTTGCTCGTCATACAACACACGATCTGCTGTTTGAAGTTAAGATTTTAGTAAAATGCTTAATTTCACTTCTTTGAAATGGCATCCGATGTTGAAGCAAAACAAAATAACCATCACCTTTGTTGATTTGTCCCTCCGGTTGTAAAGCGTTTGATGTCACATGAGGTAAATATTTGGCACAAATGAATTTGGTTATGCTATACATCAGGCAGATGTTATCAGGGCTGCAGTTAGTGCATCATTGCAGCATTGAGAAATTGGTCCCAATGGTCTTCTCATTAAAAGCTAAGAAAATAGGAGAGGGGAAATCCAGAAGCAAACAAGCGGCAATCTTGTTCTGGTCTTGAGTGGCCTTGGATGCATTTTAAGTGTTCAACAGAGCAGAACTGAAAATGCAAAGTGACATGAGCACTTTCATGCCGTTTGAGGCCTCTTTTTGTTTTAATCGTATTGGAAATGTTACCTCCAAAGCCTCTGATGTGAAGAGACAAGGGAGACGGAACATCATAAGATGCAGAACATCAATGCCTGATGATTGTTCATTCTTGCATCAGGTTTTAAAACACAATTAAGTCCTCTCTCATCACACTGAACACATCAAAACCAGGCCTCATATACATACATCATTAAGACTTTAATATTAAAGGTATGGACACATGGGCAAACATGCCAAAAGTCCAAAACGCATCAGTGGAAACACAAAATCAAAAAATGTGCTGCAAATAAGCCAAAACATCTGCACACATGCAGTCCAGAGGGGTGTACTATGAAGCGAGGTTAGAATGAAGACAGAACGAAGCTGTGCAGTTACAGTACCACATACTGTATGCATCACATCACAGAGGCTATGCATACAGTGATACATATATTGTGACTCCCGTCCAGTCTCCCTCTGCTCGTTTTTACCTGTTTTGCTTCAGGTAAAATTAACACTTTTAATTTCAGCAAATCATCCAGTAAAAGAGTGATGAGGATACAGCATCTAAGGACACTAGATTTTTTTGCTTGGACCTAATTTCCTGCCAAGTCTGTTTTACATGCAGATCAATCAAATCAATACATTAATTTATGTTAAATTTGGCCAAATAATAAAGTTATTTCCACACATTCATGAAGTGAAAGTATCCGACCTAACGGCAGTTCCTGACTATACTAGTGAAATCATGTGTCATTAGCCCCTTTTACACTGCCAGTTCAAGACAGCATTATTACGCCTCCGATACGTTCCGTCTTCTTTGTAAAAGGCACCGAGGCGAAATGGTGGGGTGAAGTCATTCTGCTTCTGAGCCTGCATCCGAGGTAGTAACAGAGGCGAAACAGTGTTTGTGTAAACAGTGGAGCCGGCAGGGCGGAGAAGCGCTGTGTGTGTGTATTTGAAGCACACGCTGTTTGTTTACATCTCGCACATGTTTTGCTTCCAGAACGCGGTGTAAAAACACACACTGGGGTGGCTTAACGCCGGCGTTGTTTGGTCCAATGTAAAATGGCAAAGGCTGCATTACGCCGCTGAGGCAGAACTGCAGCGTTCTTTTTTCTTTGGATTTTCACTTATTTCTGAAGTTGTATCTGTAGTCATCCATCTTTTCTTTTTGTTCAGCCATAGTAGATTACTGTTTACTCGCTACACTTGCAGAGACCAGAAAAGCAGCGGCTGGGCTCCGCCTACCCTCTCTGGCAGACCAACCACTGTTGGCTGATGGAAAATGCCTCATTAACTGGTTGCCACCTGTGATTTTTTCTGCGAATGTTGCCACAGTCTATAGTACTGCAAATGCAAAGACTATCATCAGTTGGCCATAGACTCAATCACCATTGTGTTACCTCATTTGGCAATAGATAGTGACTAAATAGTCTTTATACTCACGCACGCACACACGCACACACACACACACACACACACACACACACAGTAAGCAGGAGATGGTCAGTTGGATGCTCGTGGCCCGGTCAAATAGTGTCTTGCTAACACGCATTCCTCTTATTTCAGTGAACAAGACTAGGTCAAAACCTAGTATGTGGCTGACCGCAACAGGTCAATGTGCGCTTTTATGGCCAATGTGTTACAGGGACTGTCCTAATAAGGCCGATGACAACGTGTTTGAAAGCAGGTGCGCGCTGTGGACGTAGGTGAGGACAGCAGACAAGCAGAAGAGGAGCAGCTCCCCAACCAAAGTATCCAGAGCCGTATAGAGAGTTGCATCAGTGGAGGTCCAATATGCTCCATGATCCACCATTGTGTCGCGACTCCCTCCCTCTACGGCTGTGGTCACATACAGACCAATGTGTAAGGCTGACCCCTGCGCTCAGCCAAAAACAGAGGAAACCTGGACTTATTATTCATTTACAAAGCAACATCACAAGGTTGGACCACTAAACACTCAAAAATAAAGTCATTTAGAAAAGATTTGGTCAGGTATCATGTGAAACCACTGATTTCTTTGGGGACGGGCACTTTTATAGACCCTGATGTTTCTGTTCCCTGTAGAGTTCTCCTTAAATTAGGAGCACATGTCCGCTGCATAAATTCACCCCAGGGCACCGTTTTGTTGTGCTGAAGCTATTTTTAAAAGCTGCCCATGTGGTTATAGGTCTATAAAACTCTACAATGCCATTGTTCTAAGTGGGAAGGTTTAGTCTGGCCAAGCTCTTGCTTTTCTCCCACAGCGGCAAAACCCAGCACATGTCCAGAAGCACTGGACCAGATGTGAGGACCTTGTTGCAGCTGAGTGTTTGTTATTCTACTGTGTAACAAATCATTATCCTCTCGCTATCACGCAAGTTTAACATACTGCTGTCGACATAGAGCCGGCTTCAGCAAGGCAGTCACATGGAAAAGAGTAAAGATGGAAGTAAAGAGCAGCCAGGCAGCTGTCAGAAGGTACTGAGTCCAGCTGTAGAGGGGAAATAAACATCACACTGACATGCCTGCACAGTTTGGTTTGGCCTCTTATATTGTCAGAAGTAAATTTTTAGCCTTCAGCCAGAAAACTAAAGAAAAAAAACATCTACAGCCATCTCACACATCTGAGAGGCACGTCGGCATGTTTACAAAGACTTTAACCACACGTGAAGTGATTTTACAAGATGTATGACTCCACTTAGTGTAGATTGGTGGAATAATTGGATGATTTCACAGCTTGGGTATTACTTGATATATACAGGAATTTGAATGTGTGATAATAAATGCGACTAAGCTACACTTCCCTCTGACCAACATGAATCATAAGGAATCAAAATATTTACAAAAGTGAACGTTTATACAATGATGTTAGGTGGGATATGTTTGGCAGTAAGTGAATATTTTGTTCTCAAAGTTGTTGTGTTGGAAGCAGGAAGTGTAAGAATTTGGGCGACTTTGACAAGTGCCAAATTGTGATGGCTAGAAGACTGGGTCAGAGCATCTCCAGCTCTTGGGGTGTTCCTGGTCTGCAGTGGTCAGTGGCAGAAGCGGTCAAGGAAGGAGAACCAGTGAACCGGGGTGGTGTTGTGCTGGTGCTGTGTTCAAAATCGGATACTATGTACTACATACTGCGTTCGGCAGTAGTATGTAGTACGGAGCTGTTCACATTTATTTTGCCATTAAACGCCAGGCACCAGTTTCTGGTTTTAGAAAGCAGAAGTAAACAATAGCCCATCAATAGCAAAAAACTGCTTCATTAGCCATAGCGCCCCCTTCGCTATATCAACTGGTGTTGTTACGTTTCAGCGCTTTGCATTATGGGATACAGTAGGTGAGGTAGATTGGTTCGATGCGACATCCGGGTATTTTTGGCATACTACAAACTACAAACTACATTTTGGCCAAATCAGTACGTACTGCTAATATAGTATGGCATTTCGAACACAGCCTTGGTGCCAGATACGCCTTCAGAGGTCTAGTGGAGTCCATGCCTCGATGGGCCAGGGCTGTTTTGGCGGTAAAAGGGGGACCTACACAATATTAGGCAGGTGGTAATAAAGTTATGGCTGATCGATAGATACATTTATTTGATGTATTAATACCGTTTTGTCTAAAGTATGACGTTTTGAAAGCCGAAGATTCAAGATATAGGCCAATGTGTTAATTTGTAAGCTTGTTGAGTGTGCACCACAACGCTCAAGTGTAGTGTTTATGTGTTCATATTTCTCTTTGCTCAGTGTGTAAAGTACATGAAATATGAAGTTTCTTTTCCTTTGACGATTGAAAACAATTGATGGATTTCCACAATTCTTGAAAAAGTCCAGTGTAGTGAGGCTTGTAGCATCCACACCGACTGTATGTAGCCTCAGATGTAAGAGTGGTGCAATCAATCTAAGTGTAATTCTTATTGTGAAGAGAAATTTCCCCAAAAGTTGAGCTTTTTTTTTTTTTTTTTTTTTAAATCAAATGCAGTAAAATAGTGCTGTTTACAAGTCAAAAGACTAAATTAATTTCCCTTATAACTTAACATGTTTAAAAGCATTATCAACCAATGCCTTGGATTTTTCACATGTAGTCTCACATTGATTCAAATGCATCACAACTGGTCCTGATTGGCTGACTCACTGAAGCAGCTAAATGTTTCCCATCCTTCCAGTTCAGCAGTTTTCATCTGTTGAGCCAGCACTCGGAAGGCTTAACACGAGGAATTCATGTTGACAGCCATCCAGAGCACAATAACTGTTCCGTCTGCAAGGCCCAAATCAAATTCATCAAATCAAACTTTTAATTTAAAAACTGCATGAAATTTGTTTATATCCGTTACACAAGATACAAATTTAATCACAGAACTTCATACCGAACCTCGCCTGTATAAATGGTGGAGACAGACGCAGCCATGAATGCTTTGGTTCTCCACACACACAGTGGCGGGAAATGACACACAAACACATGGTTTTATAAAACACAAAAAAACAACAACTTTATTTACAAAAACAGACCACTGCCCCCATCCCACAAACCCCTAAATTCAGTGACTACTCAGGAATGCTATGTCTGCGCTTGTGGCTGAGGTTGGGAATTTACAGGACTGAGAAGAACACCACCCAGTGCAAACCTTCAGTATTCTTCCACCCACCTATTCAGTCTGAGTTCAGCTTCATCTAATGCCACAGACACTCAGACTAGTTGGAGGTCGGCTTCTGTCTGGTAATGAGCTGTGACTGAAACATGTGCTTTGATTAGCCTGTGGCCAACTTGTTATTAAAGACAGTTAGCACCAGGAGCGTGTGAATTCTGTTCACACTGCTGCATGTATGGATGACGCTCATGACACTGTGGTGCGTGAGAATACTGTTCACACATCTGTACGTAGGAGTGGTGGCAATTGTTGCAACACGCTCTACCAATGGAAGAGCGCTCCTGGCTGAGACTTCCTGTAATGTTTCCCTGTAATGGTGTCTATGTGTCGCTGCATGTGTGTGGTTTCTGCTGATGACAGCACAGGGGTGCGAACAACTAACAGAAATTTCTCGGTAATTGAGTCAGTTAGTACGTATGTGAGAGTATGACAGCCTGATTCTCACACAGTTGTGTGGACATTATTACTATGTTTTGCATGAAGGTGTTTGTGCATGTAGGTTGCATCATAATCAGGTAATGTACAGGGATTACAAGCATGTGACATCTTGTACATTTCCATGTAATCAGGTGTGTGTCAGCCAACAGTCAGCCATTTAACAATCCATACACATCCGTCAATCTGTGTCCTTAAAAAGGGGCATACTGTGGCAAAGCAGGATGTAAGTGTGTAATGGTGTGCAGAGTGCGTCTGTGTCCACCTCTGCTGTATGGTGGTGTATAATTAGAAGGCGTAGCGAGTGCGAATGTCCTCCAGCTTCTTAGAGACCTCGGGTGGCGTTCTGTCAAGCTCCTCTGCCACACTTTTCTGCTTGTGAGGGTCCATACTGTTGAACTGCTCACACAGATCTCCATCAATCACATTCTGAAGGGGGAAATAAAGAGGACCGAATATGACTCAGAGCGTTTGGTTTTTCTAATTGTCAATGATGGAGATTAAAAAGAATTCATCATAAAAGACACACAAATGTGTAAAATGAATACCAACCTTGACTGGGAAGTAGTATGATCTGAAGCTGAGATGGTCTCTGCCGCACAGTGGAGGGAACTCGGAGCGCATGTGCATCTCTAAATGCTGGAAGAAGTCATGGTCCTGAACAAAAAGACAGAATAAAGGAAAAGGAGAGAGATTATGTAATAAGAAGGCCGTGAGATTTATGTATCAAAATAGATATTTTATATTGGACGGTAAAAGTGATTTTGAGGGCCACCATGATGCATCAGCCTCTCACGCCACTGGTTGTGTGGATGTTTGTGTCGTACCTCATGTGACGTGAAAGGGACCAGTATGCCGATGCCTCCGGATAGAGTGGTGTAGACCAGGGACTCTGAACCTCCCGGGATCAAAGTTGTTTTCTGGAGAGATAAAATCGTCTCTCCTACGTGATAGTTCACTACCACTTCTGCCTGAAGAGACACAGAGGGAGAGAGAGAGAGACAGTCATGAGTTTTCGTTATCTGTTAACATTCACTCCCCAGGGTGAAGTTCATGATCAATGCAGCCGTCAACACAAACAGACGGGTAACAGATTGCAATCGCCTCGTGGCCCTTCATTATCTGAAATGACTCAGGAATAAATTGTTTTCATTCAGAGCAACACTTCATGTGACCTGAATTCTATTTATTTGCTCAAATTATAGGTATAAAAAAAGAAACTTCCGTGTAAAAGCCATTTATCCATCAAGAAATTGATTTCCTGTAAGGTAACGCTCAAGATTTAAATGTACCGAGCAGGTTCTTCAGCGTGAGTGAGGCAAAAACTGGAGTTCAGGGCAGGATCAGGAAAGAAACCTTACTAGGTGAGCGCAGAGTTTATCATGTATAGCTCTTGAGTGTAAACTGTATATGTAAATGCTTCTAACCCGTTTATGCATGGAGTCTACTACAAAGGACAGACACTTGGAGCCATTTGGAGTTAATTAAGCTGTAGTACTCCAAACCACCTGGTAAAGTTGTATAGAAAAAAACATGCTAATAATGCTATATATTTTTTTGTGTTTGTTTCGAGAAATTAGCTCCTAAATCAAAATGGCTGAAGGAAAGGGAGATGCAGCAAGTACATCAAAAATAGTTCAATCTTTATATTCTCAGCAAACCCAACAGGAACAATATATTTCAACTAAATTATTTGCTCATACTAATTATACTTGTCTTGCAACTTGCTTCTGTAACTGAACCTACAGCTTAAAACTCGAGTTGTGCTACAAAGGGTACATTCTTCCAGTTGGGCCTTTATTAGACTCAGCCTCACTTTGAATGTTTTTCATTTAAATATTGATAAAATTGACACTTTTAAAGTTTTATTGAAAAGCAACTTTCAATTTTCAGATTTGAAAATGTATTTCAATGAGTGCAGTCTGTATGTATTAAGGTTAATGTTAGGTCCAGAAATCTGGGCTGTTTTGACAATCTGATTAAGTAGCAGGACAATGTGAAATGTTGAAATGTGGTTATTGTCTATTCAGTCTTGTGAATTATCAGGTTTATGTTTGTTATGAAAAAAGCCTTGAACGATATTTTAGTGAGCATGACTTCGTGTCAGTGACTGCAACTGACTACAGCTGGTAAATTCTGTTCAGACACTTAATGGAAAATTACAAAGCAGCTCAGTACTAAAATAATTAATCTTATCATATAATCAAATGTGTAATTGAAGCTATTTCAGGTGTTCTTGTCCCAGCAGCCTCATGTATGAAAAAAGTACACCAACAGTGGGCTCTGTGTCGAGGCCGAAACCTGTAAGAAGACCCGCACGCCATCGTCTGCTCGGAGGAAATTGGTCCGGATGGTCAGATCTAATCCAATAACCATCAAAAACCTGCTTTACCAATAATTAGAACTAGTAATCAGGATGTACTTTGGGTACAAAGGCAGCATTGGGCAGTAATGAAGCCTCAGTATTAGCCTGTGCTTTTTTTGGTCTCATGGCGTCAGTGTCACGTATGTTCTGAATTGCAATTCTGTCTCCCAGACGACACCGAGTCAGACGTGAACAGAACACAGCTTCTCACTGATGAAATCAAGTCGTGGGGAGGGGACCAACATCAACGTCTCCTGAGACATAAAGAGCCCTTTATTTCTTCCTCCCTGGGGGCAACTTCCACTCATTCTGTTAACATCAGAGATCAGGGTCAAACCTGCAGGATCTGTATGTGAATGCAAAACTCAAAACTCTATTGATTAACCCAGTTGGCATCTATTGGACAAAATGTCATGAAACACTTATTTATTATTATTTATTCATAGGAACTAAATAAGTGATAATGACATCAGCAAGAACAACAAGACTACCCAACTAGGATTTCCGTTAGGCAGTACGTGCCAGAGCAGTGCCTTTAGCTAAATGCTAGCAGCTTACAGTGAAAATGCTAACATGTAGAGCTTGATGTTAATCAATTTGATCAACTAACTCGAATTTAGAACGCTTACTTTATTACTTGGGTTAATACAAAACAGAAACACAATCGCCTTCCCCAGCTTGGTAGATGCTAAGGCAAAAGGTCTCTTCAAAACAAGAATAAAATGTCAGCATGGCCGCATGCACTGGTGGACAAAAGGGAGTAGTTTGCTCCCATGAAAGGCTCCTAAGTCGTCTTGAAGTTGTTCAGTTTTGCAGAATTGGAACAAACAGTCCAACAAATTGTTCGTCTCAATTCTTTGTTATTGAGACAGATTTATTCCAGCATCTCAAAAAGTGTGAGAAGCATTTGGCACTGCACAAGACAGCAGCAGCCAAAAACATACCACATACTGTTAGCAGCATAAAACTGATAAAAAATCATCAATTGAATCAACATTTTATTGTTAGTCTATATTGTCCAGCAGACGTCTTTCCCAGTGTACGTTTGGGAAAGAAGAGGACTGCAGAGATCATTTAAATAAAAATACTTCATACATGTATTTGTATCATTCAAAAGTTTATGGGAACTTAGACCACAATTGTGAATCTCCAACAGTATGTAGTATGTACGATATATATTAAGTATAAGTTTGTTAATTTGTAGAATTTTCTGAAATTAACGACAGAGAGATCGTTAGAACTACATGACAACCCCCCTCACTCACTACAAGATCTGGGGTTCAAACAGTCAACCCTTTCAGACCGCTGTGCCTTCCTGACCTTGATCTTTTCAACTACATTAATTAAATAGAAGTGGAATGCATTTAATCTAATGTAAGACAGCATTTAGTCAAGCCATGTATGGATAATTAAGTTCATCCAACCAGATGCAAACACGCAAACACACACACACACGCGCGCACACACACACGCGCGCACACACGCACACGCACACACACACACACACGCGCGCACGCACGCACACACACGCACACACACACACACACACACACACACACACACACACACACACACACACACACACACACACACACACACACACACACTTTTGGATAAGGATATATACAGGCGTCCACACCCACATCTAAAAACAGACACAGTACATTTCCAAACTCAAACACAATTCTCAATCAATGTGCACAGAAGCAGAAATAGCTGACAAACACTGTGTCACAAAGACAACTGGGACCAACTCATAATGTCTAAATTGGAGGGACTTTCCCGGACTATCTGCTACCTAAACAGTTCTGGCCACAATTTAAATTTGGGATGAGTGATACGATGTGTATTTCTTCATTCTGTGTGTCTGTGTACACAATTGCATTTGTCCGTAGGTTAAACTTGTGGCTGACGGTGTTATGCAGTTTGTGTGTGTGCGTGTGTGTTGACGGTTGGAGGAGGCAGACTAGGGCATCAGGCCAGAGTCCTGCACAGGCCTGGCATTTTGGCGGCAGCAGCAGCCGGCCTGAGTCATTTAAAAGTGCAAAGGCCAAGCTCAGCAGAACACAAAGCCTGAAGGGACTGCTTTAACAATAGAACTCACTTATACTCTCTTTAATCCTGTCACACTCAATCTCAATCATAAATGCAGAAGAATAGACAATGACCAGACTCTGCACAACAAGTTCAGCGCAGCAATAAGGACACTGATGGTCTAGTCTAGTTTTACTTGCTTTTACAGGCTTATTAATTTTATTCATTTATGTAATTGTATTAATCTGAAAAATGCTGGAAGCTCCATTCTTCACTCTGTGACCCATTCACAAGACTGAGGCGGCCCGCCACAGTCTAATTAAATCCGGCGCAGTTTCATAATGAGCCGAAAATATTTTGACACTCACACATTTTCTCTTTTTCCATCACTAATGTACAACAAAAGTCTGTCTGATATCACGTTAGTGCAGCTCTTTATGAGAGCACATGAGAGCTGCACTGCCTGTAATCTGTAAACAAGCACGCGACGCTGCTGCTGTCATAAAGAATGTCGGCGGGATGATCAGGCTTGCTTTTGGGGCAGGCTTTTAACAGTTATTTTTGTAGGCACTTTGTTCCGGTGCTTGTTAATGCTGTGGCTACAGAAACAGGCTGGTAACTGAGCAGATGTGCAGAGTGCTTACTTTAGCGGCTACACCTGCTAGCACACACGGCATGAGGATGTGTGTGCCAACAGAAAGTGGGATACAGCGAGATTTCAAGATCGTTTCCAAGAGTTACCGTCACCGAGCTGATCACGCTGATTAAACTTACATTTGAACATTGTTAGAAATGGTAGATGACATACCGAATAAAGTAGGCTTACGAACTAATAAATAAGCTAGTTATTTTAAGAAACGTGTCGCTCCACCTGAACTCTCTCAGAGGGTGTGTGTGTGTGTGTGTGTGTGTGTGTGTGTGTGTGTGTGTGTGTGTGTGTGTGTGTGTGTGTGTGTTGTTTTGTTAAAGGAAAATACACTTTAATGTCCCAAAAAATAAAAAGTATGATTGTTAATTGTTTCGACATGAAAACACTGCATTTATATGGCAAAACGTTACAGTTATCCACTAGTTCAAACACAATTTAATCATTACCAATGTACGACTGCAAACAGATTACGTTACTGCAGACGTTATCATTAATAATGATCATAATTAGTTGATTTTGTTTTGACTGTTTGTGAACTGCATTAAACTCTGTCTCCTTTTCTATGTCATCACCATTCATATCTATACAACCAAAGAGCACACATTTCTAGCCTCTGAATTTTGGTCTCAAAGTGAACCAGATTGTTCCATTTAACTTCAAGACGTACAAAACAAAATTCCCGGACCCCCCTTGACAGTTCAGAGTCCACCCACCATCGTCTCACAGAATCCCGTGGTAACACTGGGTTGTAGATGCTTTGACTCATGACTTTTACGCTGTGACCCAGGATATGTTGAATTTTGTTTGTAATTGTTATGTCTGAAGCTCATATGTGCTGCTGCCTGTCCTGAGATTTTTTATCTCAATTAGGCTTTTCCTGGCTTAATAAAATTTAAATTAATTACAATATTTCATGTTTAGGTCTATAGTTGTGCTTATTTCTAATGTGTATTGTTTGAAATCAGTGTGCCCCTACATTTCTAATAGACTGTTTAATCTTAATATTTTTTACATTTTATGCACAAGAATACAAACAGGCCTGAACCTGGACAGAACATGTTTAAGGCTGACATTTCTTTTAACATTACGTCACCGTAGAAGACTTTTACAGGGAAACAAGTACTGCCATCATGCATTTCTTTTTTAGTCTGGGTATGCACATTTAGCTACAGTGTATGTTAAGTGACATACTTTTGTAAAAGAAGCATTATAGATTTTGTAATTGAGAATGTTTGTTTTACCTTCTGTGATGCTCCATTAAGAAGACCTCTATCCCATAAAGCTTTGTTCCCTGTGGGGTCTTCATCCACATCATCGCTGGTGTTAGGAGGAAGACGCACCTGAAAAGATTAAGCAGAAAATGAAGACATGTTTCATTGTTCCTTACCGGGCTTCAGTGTTACAAGAGTGGTTGATCTTCATAAACCACAAAGACTAACCCAACAGTACCTGACCCCATACTTACTATGCTGATGTTCCCAAACTTGTCAGCAGAAGCCATGGTGTCGTAGTCGAGCAGACAGGCCGTGGTCACCCAGCGGGGATATGTGTCATCAGCGAAGATGATGAGCTGGTTCTCATTGCGGCGATAACGGACCCAGAAGAGACTCTCCTGGACGTCAGACACAATCACACGCTGGCCGATGGTGTAGATGCCAGTCACCAGGTTGGGAACATGCTGGAGAGAAGAGCAATGAAGTGCACTGAGAAAACATGACAAATACACTGGAGGAGGACACCCTCCTTTTTTGCACAGGGGAACCAGGACGCAAATATTACAAGGACAACCATCAGCTGGTGTACAGTGACCAACAACTCAAATCTGTACAGTGACTAGGTCTTTGTAGGCACCCTGAGCAGTTATTATCAACAAACAACTATTGTGTCTGTATCTTTGAAACTGTCAAACATGATGAACATTTCCTACCTCATATATAGAGCTATTAAAGAGGCTATAAAAGCAGTAGTGTTAACATCCGATTGCGGTCTTTTTTCAACAGCCAGCATGTGAATTTTTATTGCCGTACAAAATGTGTATACACACATGATGACCCGATGACGACATACAAATGGCAAAGAGACTCATTTAAAACTCATGAAACATTGCCCTTAACAGCCACGGGTGCTCAAAAACTCCACAGCATATATTTAGGCAACTGTTTATGACTATTTGTTCCTAAATGCGAGGCTGCAAAGAAATGGAAAAAATCATGATACTCATACACATGTACATGAGCAGGCACAAGCCAGTTATCACACCAAAACATGGATGAATACTTTGGCCAGGGTTCAAAATTAACCTTTGTTAAAAATTTAACCACCAAGACCTTTTTTAGCGGGCCATAAAACTGCAGACACAATTCTTAAAAAAATCTGGTGGAAAGCAAGTACACTTACGTGATTGCTTTAATACAATAAAAAGGAACTTTTTCATGTTTCACTTAATATTTTGGAGGCATCTATTGCACCTTTCACTCTATATGAGCAGCTTTAATTACTAGCTTTACTAACTTACTTTACAGAGTCTGATTAGTGATGAAAACATTTTGAAAGCAGGAGTTTTAATTTGAAAGTATTTCTTCACTATGGTACTATTACTTTTACTTTTAAGTAAAATATCTGAGTACTTCTCCCACCGCTGCTTTAACACCGGAGCTCATTGTTTTGGCATTGCAATCAAAAGAGTGCCACTCTCCTCTCACCCCTTTATTTAAACTGACGTGCTTCAGAATTATATCTAATCTAGAAAGGAAGTGGTGGAAGGAAAGGAGACTTACCATTATTGAATTAAACAATTAAACTCATGTAAAGCAGTGCTGTTATCTACTGTTAGGTTAAAGTAACATCAATGTCTTTGCAGGAGTGTAGAGCCAAAGTGTTCAAGGGTCAAGTCTCTTAAAATATACTAGCAATACATACAGATTACTCACAGATCAGTTAGCTCTTAAAACAGTATAAATAATGCAGCATGATTATTATATACAAAATATATTTTACATTTTTAAAGTGGATAAATTCAAGAGTGACCTTAATCTTTGACCACCAAAGTCTAATCAGTTCATCCTGGAGTCTGTGTTACATTTAAACGTATTCCTTTCAAGCGTTCCTGAGATAGCGCTTTCACAACACTGTGATGGAATAATGTCCAGAAAAGTCCTTTTCCAGGAAATGTTGATTGTACAGAGAAGTTGATCTTTGACTTTTAGGGGAAAAAATGTCATCAATTTATAATTCTATCCCCTTGGCTACTTGTGTGTCAGAACAAATCTATAATTCTTGAGAAATGGCCAAAAACATTCTTTAAAAGACTCAAACTGTATAAAAAAAGTGAGCGAAGCCACACTGAGGTCACCCAACCACGGCTGTCTCAGCAAAGAAGAACAACATTAATGAATCAAAAGTTAGATAGACAAAGAAAGTCCAGAAATGTAAGAGCTAAAAGGTTCAAAGTTTTAATCTGTCAATACAAAATTAACTTGGAGACGGATGAAGATGACGTGTTGACGACGAGTGACTTTTACTTCTGAATTGATCAGCGTCAGTGAGGACAGAGCTGAATGTAATTAAATATCAGTATACGTATGTTCTTTCAATGAGGTCAGACTAAGTTCTTTTAATGTTACTCTCCCAAACACAATATTTACAGTTTTGTTGTTCAAAACAGACGACACCAAGATTTTAAGATATATCAGTTTCATTAAAGAGGACTGTGTGTCTAAAACGACACCCTGAGAAGAAGCCTCTTTAACTAGCAGACCCCTGCATCGAAAACGTAGCCAAATCAACCTCTGTTAGTGATTTTCAGCAGTTCTGCTCAACACAAAATGTGACTGCAAAAATTCACATCCTCGGTGAACATAAAGAGCCATTAGTTGCATATGTGTGTATTTGAGTCCTTGCCTTACCTTGTTTTCACATTTGCGAAGCAGCTTCTTTTTGCCAAGGTCATAGATTCTCAGCAGCTTCCCGACTCCCACCAGGATTCGTCCCTGGAATGGAGCAATGGCCAAAGGCACATCCTCTACGGGGGTCTGCCAATCAAAACAAAGAATTGGAGATATTATTATTTTGTCAACTTTTTAGTAGTTATAGATGCAGCAGCTTTTATGTTGAACCAAGCAACGCCAGTGTAAGGCCGCCCCAATGTGTGTTTTACAAAGCATTCCAGCGTTGTGGAGGCAAAAGGCACGTAACATGTAAACAAAGAGCGCGAGCTTCATATACACACAAGGCGCATTTCCGTTCTGCCATTTACACCGACGCCGTTTCTGTTACTACCTCCAATGCCGTCTCAGAGGGGAAAGGAATTCGCCCCACCATTCTGCCTCGGTGGGTTTTACATGAAAGACAAGGTATAGCAGTCCCAGCTTCAAGTAGCAGTGTAAAAGAAGCTTGTGACCCAAAAAGTAGTGAAGGTAAAGAGTGAGTAAGCCTCTTTTTTGTTTAGTATTTTTACATGCATATGTCTGTTCCTCTGTCCCCTCTTTTGCTTTGTAAATGGTTCCTGTCCATTATTTAACCTTCAAGTGTTTATGAGATCACAGACAAATTCCAGCATTTAAATGAAATATCATTTACCGTAAAATTCTATGTATAAGACGCACTTTTTATATATATATATACTTTTTTTCACCTAAAAAATGGGCTGCATCCTAAAGACCGGTGCAACCACTATAGCAGTAAAGAATGCAGAGAGGGGTATTTTATTGTGTTATGGTATTTTACCCAGACGATGGCGCTGTGATCTAGCTAAAGCTTAGTCTCGGACAAGCGCTGTCATGATCGCAAGTGCAGTCGGCATCCTCACAACAATCAGCGTTAGCGTAGGCTGTCAACTACCGCACCGGTAGCTAGCAGAATTGCAAACTCGACATGGCGAACAGAACAGATGGTAGGCTATAATGTAATGTGTGTATTGAATTTGCTTCAAATGAAAATAAATTGAAATAGTGTTGAATAGTAATTGAAATAGAAAACATACTGTGACTTTATATTAGGTATTTTACGGTACCTGCTACAGAGTACCAGTGTGTCCTTACACGACATCCACAAACGGTAATAAAATCACTTTGGAAAATCTTGTGATAAGAAACCATGCTGATGAAATTACATTAGTCTATTTCCAGGATTTTTTGTGTGTTTAAGAAATGAAAATCTAAAGGGTAACACTGAATCACTACAGACTAAAAGCAAAATCAGATGATTATTCCAAAGTACCACTTGGGACAGACGTAACAGACATGACCTTTTAAACCGTAAAATACAATTTCAAACAAGATTAGAGAGGTCACAAGTCAAACTGTCAGGAGTCATTACCCTTTAATCATTTTGATTTTATTTAATAAACTTGCAGAACCACAGATTGTCTTGTTGATCGTTTAAGTTCGTCCTGTCTTTTCCTAATCATTCCTGAATTGCTCAATAGAACTGAGGTCTGGCACCTGAGCAGAGGAAGTCATTCGAGTTTGCAGTCTTCTGAGGCCTTCAAACAGCCCTGTCCTCGCTTTGATTCATGTTACAGCTCAACTGTCCAGCTAGAGCATCTAGCCTGTCGCACAACTTTAAGCCAAAGAGGAATGTATGTCGACAAAAAGTTGTAGTTCTTTTACAATTCTCTCCCTTAAGACTTGAGTTTTATGGGCGGCTGTGTTTACCTCTTAGGAGGCCGTCTTCTTAGGTAACCTCTGTGAGAGTAACTGTTTAAAGAGTTATGGTTAAAGTTTGAGGTAACATTATTGAAACAGGTAACATTATCAAAACAAATTTTTTTGTCATATTTGTTTAAACTGTAATTTCACATTTTCACCATTGTGTCCTCCATATTGTATACTTGGCTTCTTTAGTCGCTGTGGTTACTAGCCTGCGCGCGCATTGAGAGAGCTTTGGAGGCAGGACTGAGGGCCGCGGAGAGAGGGGGAGGGACCTGGAGGTTGTAATCTTTCAAATTTTGAAGCAAAGTCCGCTCTCTTCTCCATCTCCATGGGTCATAACAGTTTGAATGTGAAGTTTTCCCCCCACCTTTAAGCGAATATTGAATCTTGACTTGACCACAGTCAAATGAAGGGCTGCCTGTCTTACAATGTCCTGTCAACAAAGTACACCCCGGCACTTTGCAGAACTTTAAGTACCTCGGCGTTAACCTGGACGATAAGTTGGACTGGGCTAGGAACACAAGGCTTAAGACAAGAAGGGCAAGAGCTAACTCTACCTTTAGGGAGGCTCTGGTGATTCAATTATTGCAGGTTCAAGAAATTCAATTGAAACTGGGATTCTTTTTTAGCCTGTATGAGCTTTTGCTGTTTTTTGGACATCCCAACTCAAGCCTATTTCATGCAATTTAAAGTGAGTAGTACAGACTATATAGAAACTGTAGAAAATGATGGTGTGATTAGAAACAACTGTGTTTCTGTATGAAGTAAAAATATATAAAACACAGGCACACATTCACTGGGGGTTGTGTCAGTATTGTTAAACGTATCAAACAAGCTATTGACTGTACTGTCGCAAGCATACAAAAGTACAGGAACCTCTACATGTCCAGGACAATGTTGGGGTCAGATATGAGTTCACATAAATGTGTCATCTGATGTACATGAGTTTGTCAATTTGCTGTGCATAATCTTTTATCTATGCATGCGTTTGTGTCTTACTTGAGACCAGATAGACTCGTCTAAAATGTCAGATCTGGTTAAGTGGTTGGGAATTTCCTTCAATGGGAGAAGATGATGATGACATCACGCTACAATAAAACACCTCATGACTCACTTCCCGTGTTAGTCCACATCAGGTAACAAATGCACGTGGGTGGATTTACCCCAATTGGCCTCCACCCTACGCAAGTTTCTAGGGAATGGCCTGGCAGCAGGGGATGGCGCCGGGGTCAGTAACATCTGTGCTTGGCGTCAATAAGATTTACTGGTTGCTGTCCAGTCTGGTGCCGTTTAAGGACTTCGTTCTCACTTAGGTCCAGTCCTTCAAACTGTGACCCACATTTCAGTAACAATGAACACCCTCTGCCTAAAACTAAATAATCTTGTGATATAATTGCACTTCCCTCAAAGAATATAGAGTCATTTTATTTTAACCCCTTAGCATTGTGCAAGCAAGAAATTTAACTTAACCTTTGAAACCAGGCTAAACCAATATCACCAGCTGCAGACCTACAGGTTCTGAATCTGCATATTTAGTTCAACTTGCACCATACTGTATATTGCCATGGTCAGAAACAGCAGCAGTTGTTCAGAACTGTGTAAACTGCTGATGTTGCAACCTACAGGCAAAGGAAAAACATGCATGAATTAAACACGCATAAAGAATCTGCAGCAATTTTCTGCACATGCATCATCTGAAGTCAATGAATTGTTGTGTTGTTGCTATACAAGAATGATTGAGTGAGTAGTTTGAGTAGTTGCAATCCAGTTCCTTGAAGTGTTTTGCAGGTAACATTACATTTCCTAGTAAAAAAATTATTTGATTTTGGCAGATCCTGTGGCTCTTTAGACTGTGTGCAGTAAATAGCTTCGACTCAATCCAACACCAATCCAGCACTGACAGGCATAAAAAATAACTATAAAGAAATAGTCAGTCTTCTATCTGGTGGTCTAGTTTGCTTTTGTAAGTCATATAAAAGGCATTCATTTAAATTAAGTCCGTTTCATTACCAGATAAAACTTCTAACAGTACGTTTAACAAACCCACCTTGTGCACAAACTCCAGCTTCTCCCCTCCACCAGTGAGCCGATACGTGTAGATGAAGCCCCCGCCCACCGATCTGGGGTTGAGAATCATGTCTCTGGCAACACCCACCAACACGTACCAATCATCTCCTGTGTTGGGGAAACGACAAACTGCAACACTGAAAAAACAAACACAGGAAGAAGGAAAAAAAGGAGGTGTGAATCATCGGCTCTTTTTGGCAAATAATAAACAAGAAGGAAAATCTTAGGAAAAAGTTATGGTTTGAAAAACTGTGATGCTTATTCATGGATTCAGCTTGCATAGAGGACCTGTTCACATTTGGTATTATCCATGTGGCCTGGGTGATCCGATGGCAAGTGGTCAGCTATGAGCCAAGCTGTTCATACAAGGCATTAACGACCCCCTAAAATTCATCTTTAGTGACCACTTGTAATCTGATCTCACTTTCCTGCTCTGTATGCAAGTGAACACAGAGCCTCGTTCACCTTCATTAGGCTTTAAAAAACAGTGTATAATAGATAAGAAGTCATGAGGTGATGTAAAACTTTTGGTCTGATCATGAAGCCTGTTGCTGCTCTACAGGTCTATGGTTTATAAGTGAAACACATGAATTACACAGCTGACTGAAGTTTCTGTGAACAGTGGAAAAGAGACAGAAAGATCGGGGTCCCAGACCACCTCCATATATGGCCTAACGGTGATCGGATCTGACTGCGTCCTCAATCTGTCTCGAGTCTGTTCACACTTCCTATTTAAAACTGTCCTGATTTTAACTTGTTCTCTAGGTAATTTAATCATGTACAGAAACAGTCTAGGCTACAAATCGAAAGAATTCCAGTTAAATTAAACTGATAAAATGTCGCCTGCTGTCAGTGCAGAGACGCATTCAGGGAAGACAGATGAAAATCTAACTCTCTTGTACAGCTTCACTTACAGACCAGATAACAAAATATGTTTATATATGTTATAGTTTTATAATATTCTTTTGCCAACCCAAGAAATGTTGCTATGGTGGTTGCCGACTAAATTCATTCAGTGAAGAAACAGCTTGGCAAGAAAATGTGAGATTTCACGGCTGACTTCAATCATTGTGAAAAGCATCATAAACAGGAAACAGTTGAAAGTCTGAATCTGGACTCTCTTACCTCTTTTGACCCCACCACAGACACGCAACACTTAAAACCCAAAGTGAGGTGAATTCTTTTCTTCAGTTTAAGCTGCTTGTGTTTCTGCTTTGTCATTTCTTCATTTCCACTCAACTTTTTATATTCTTTAGTTCCCTACACCTGTTCATGATTTAAACGCTTAAAGCTTCTAATAAACTAATAAACAGTGTTTACAAAAGAAAAGTCGCATGAATTGCAATATGACAGTTCAGACTCAGGTCGCATGGCAAAACATCAGACCTGTATCTGATTTAGGACCACATATGAAAGTGGCCCAAATCAGATTCCATGTGATTTGTGGTGTTCGCACTGTCGGGGAAAAAAAACAGACCTATGTCACATATGAAAAAAGTCTGAACGTAACCAAGCACTCATTCATCCGGTCATCCTCCCTGAGCTTTTGTGGATTCACTACCTGGTAGATATGGCATGTGGAGGGACAGGGAGCGGCCTTCCCAGCCAGCAATCCATTCAGTTTGAGCTTGTTGTTAACAACTAACAAGCAAATTATGACTTTGTATGACAGTGGATGGAAGACTAAAGTAAAAACTTACAAGAGTGGTACTTCTAAAGGTTTCACTGCATCTAGTGTATTGAGCATACATCTAGCTAAACTTCATCAGCTGTGTGTGTGTGTGTGTGTGTGTGTGTGTGTGTGTGTGTGTGTGTGTGTGTGTGTGTGTGTGTGTGTGTGTGTGTAGCTTGGCCACCCGCTTCATACAAGACTTTGTAAGACTTTCATACAAGAATTGTAGGACCATGAATCCTTTTTTTCCACACTTCACTCTTAAGTAGGACTTAAAAATTACTGCAGCTTCTGGGGGCCCAAAAATCACAACAGTACTTTTTTCTTTTAAGAAACTCCAGGTTTTTACCCATTTTTAATCAGATGCAAATGCACAGCCTTTTGCCAAGTGGCATCTTAACCTTATACTCTTCAAACTATGGCATTAAGTAAATGCTCCTTTTCGTTTTTATCAATCTGAAATGATCATTTCCTCTTGCATTATTAAAAATGTACCCTGCTTACCTGAATGCAGCTTCATTCTGTTCCAGCTGCACCTGGTCCAGCGTTGCACCCTGTATGGGGTTGACGAGACGCACCAGTGAGGCCCACTGTCCCGCTCCAGCTTTAGGTGCCCCAAATATGGCTTCTGGGAGATTCTCGTTGAGGAAGGCAGCAGCCATCTCAGCAGCCAGCTCTCGTTCATCCTCACCAGCAGCCTCCACCATCTCCTGCAGGTTCAAAAGAACAAAACAGGTCAGCTGGAGGGCTTAGCACGACCAACTTGGAAAAAGCTACTTGAAAAAACGTTGACACTAATGACTGCAGACCCCAACAGGTTGATTTACTACAATCTGAATAATGGAAAAACTGCTATACAATCAAGCAAGAGTTTAAAAATGTATGAGGTGTCAAAAAGGGGGTACGGATGTTTAGCATGGGTGGTCTCTAAACTTTATTAACTGTCTGGTTTACAGCATGGATCAAGATCTCTGCATGTACACTATGGCTGACAGGAAGTACTTTTTTATGATGCCTTTGTCTATGTCTCTGTTAGAGGTGTGTTTTCAGGTAAAACGATCAGTAGTCCTAGCTCTACAGGAGGCTCAAAACATGCTGGTGTTATAGTAAATGTACAAAGCTGTAAAGTGAAAAAACAATAAAAGATCTTAGCAACAGACCCTCTCTTTCCTCTAAATCTAAGATTTCACTGATGTTGCAGATCATACCTCTGCCATCTGTTGCTTCCGCTGAGCTTTGGTTGCCTCGGTGTAGGCATTGTGATCGGTCTCGATCAAAATGAGATTGTTGGTCTCCGGATGTATGACAAACTTCCTGGGAGTGTATTGCAGAGGAAATGCCACCTGGTTGAAGACGGCTCCTAACTTCTCCAAAGCCAAGATTCTGCCGGACAGATAGAGGAACAGGAAGGAGAAGGGAGGGACGGTTACAAATCATTTTTGACCTGAGGGGTACAACGGAGCTCTGATCATGGATATATGCCTCTCCACAACGCTGTTTTGGCTGGCCTTCAACAAACATTATTTAGAGGTCAGCCTGGGATTTCTGTTGAATTTCTGACCAACATCACAACACTAGATGAAAGTGTCATAGGCGATCAGGGAATGTGTTGTGATCATTAAATACCAAAACTTTCTTTTGATAAACTTTTATTTTCTTATTACAAATTTGTCAAAGTAGAAGATTTTTCTGTTCCCCTCACAACATTTTCCTACTTAAAATTTAGTTACTTTAAGGACTTCAACCATGTCCAGTTCCCTTTTGGATGAGACCTTTGAATTACCATGACCTGGATGACTGAGAACATCCATAGACAATCAACAAGTAATGACAAACAAGGCAGCCTAGGTCACAAACGCATTTATCAAACATGTCAGAGTTTATCCATACCTCAGTGTGTTGGTTGAAATGGCCACAATGCCTTCAGGGCACTGCTCTGATGCAAATCCAGAGGCGTACTCCAGAGTTTCATATGACAGAGGGGTGAGATGGAAGCGAGACTGGTACGAGTAGCTGAGCCAAGAGCGACTGGACATTGCCAGCACCTGTCGGGGACAATGGAGACAGACAATTTAACATTAGTGTCATGATCATTTGTTGACAAAAATCCCTGTAGGCCTTAGCTTATCAAATGTATCATTTAGAATTTAGCTGGAGTTATATTAGCATTGTTCACATCACATTTTGGTGTGTATTGGTTATAAGTAAATGTTTGAGGCACTTACAGCTTCCTGTCCCTGCATCCTGACTCTGAAGAGTTTGACAGGTCGTGACCCCAGGTAGCGTGTTCTGGTATCTGACAGGTCGCCTGTCACTGGGTCTAGCACAGTCCTCAGCAACACGCCGTTCTGAGAAAGGAGATCAAAGGAGATCAAACACACACATCAGTACATGTAATTGATTAGAGAACTCCAGGCCTCTGCACTGGACAACGGTGAAATTGTTTGATACTCCTTTTATGTGTAATTATATAAAGGAGTGATTAAAAGCCTAACCCCTGAAATCGGTTTGGTAAATAAGACAGAATACCTGAAGTCCTATGTTGAGGTAGAGGAAGCCGATGGTTCCCTTTTCTCCAAGCTCATCCTGTTTCTCAACCCCTCCCATCTCAACGATACACAGACTCTCTGGCTGGGCTGGAAGAGCCTGCATACTCAACGGCTGAAGGCAGTCCTGAACATGACAAAGATTCAGAGGGTTAAGATTATTTCAATATACAGAAGATAAAAAACAGACTCATTAAAGTGATGAGGGGTAAAAGAGATACTCTTGCTTTAATCAACCACTTGCATGTTTTGGCTAATTAAAAGCTGAATGGAAGTTTTGGAAACCAGTCCATTTTGAGTGAATAGCAGCACTTAAGTATTACTTAAATATTACTACAACACAGCCCACGAAGTTGGGCTCTCAACTTCTATGTTGCTTCCGTACTTGGCTGATCTATGTGGTTAGCAGTTTAGGTTACAGTTTTATCATTTCTTCAAGTTGATAGCTTTATTTATATTAGACATGTTATTATTTTAGCTGTGTAATATTGGACGTCTTGGAAGTCTTATGGAAGCATTAAATCCTTTAAAAGGGAAAAGGGCTGCTTCGCTGGTCATCTGACGAAAGCAGAAATACATTATTCATGTTGCACAAGGCTCTCCCCCGGGGCCGGGAGTAATTATGATATAAATAAACATGGATATTATCTTGTTGGTTACATGAGAAGAAATCAAAGTTTTGGCACAAGGGGATTTATGTCCATCATTGAAACCTCTTTTGATTGTAGTTACAGACCAGATACTGGTGTGTTGTAACATTTATTTGGTGCAATTATTTTTGTCTTGCATCCAAATAGCAGAAATGATTTGGTAATTAAGTCTGAGGCAATGGTACAAAGAGAACAGAACTGGGTGTTTGTGTTCATACCGAAGGGTCCAAGGAGATGATTCGGACGGTGTTGTCAACCAGTCCAACAGCCAGGAATCGTGAACGTTGCTCACCAGGTGGAACGTTAGCCAAGCTCATGCAAACCACGTCTGCAGACATCTCCTTCCGCTCAGTGTACTCATTCAGCTGGCCGGACTAGAGAGAAGAAGAGGATGGAGACAAAGACAGAGACAGTTTTACAACACAGATCACCTCACCTTAGTTTCAATGTTCAATACTTGTTTTGTTAAATCTTAACTTAAATTGTTAGATCATTATGCAGATTGTGTAAAGTGGCCTTTCTTTAAGCTTGCAGTCAGAGGTGAGGTTTTAGTCAACAAAGGCTCAGGGGTTTCTTGTCTTTCACTAAAGTTTTCCAAAAAACCTTAGAAAACGACATTTTGTTACTGAAGGCTCCCTTAAATCTTTCTTACATTTGAGATCAGAATTTGGAATTCCCAAACAGGAATTTTATAAATATTAACAAATTCGTAACTTGATTACTACTCTGAAAAGAGCAGGACGTCTGTCTCTGGGGCTGTCAAGGATGGAGGAGATTCTGGAGAACTCCACATCATTGAAAGGGAAAATTTCGTCAATCTACAGTGCTCTGTTAGAACATCATAGTTCCTCCTTGACACCTCTGAAGGCTATATGGCAAAAAGATCTGGGATTTGATCGTAGTGGTGACCAATGGGATGTTATGTGTCAAAATGTCTTTACTGCACTGTCCTGTAATAAAATAATTGAACAAAATTATAAATTTATGCACAGAATGTACCTTACCCCACTACGTTTAAGTAAGATATATCCTAACTCTTCCTCCAGATGCCACCGATGTAAAACATGTACTGCGTCAATCATCCATGTTTTTTGGGAATGCAGAAAATTAAAACACAAACACAAAGAGGTACATGATCTGACTGTTAAGGTGCTGAAAATTCCGTTGGACATTTCGCCAGTACGGTACCTCTTTGGTTCAGAACTGGACAGGACACTAGACCCCATGTCAACAAAGAGGATTGGCATAATATCATATATTGCTAAGAAGTGCATTTTGCTCAACTGGAACCAGCAAAGACCCCCAACATTTAATTTGTTCAAACAAATTTATATACGATACACTACAACTGGAACAACGCACCTACACCTTAAAAATAAGGGGGAAATCTTCCTGAGAACTTGGGAACCTCTTATGGACCTCTGACCATTCACCTCGCCTGATTGGATGTGCTTTGAGACATTTCTACTGTGATGACCATACTGAAACTATCACTAGTATTATTATTATTATTATTATTATTATTTACTATTATTGTTTTTTTTGTTTGTTTGTTTGTTTGTTTGTTTGTTTGTTTTCTCTCTCTACTCTATTCTAATGTTGTGTCTTTGTTTTTCCCTTGAGACATTATTATTTTATTTCATGTTTACTATTTGTGTACCTGTTTGGGTAGGTTTGTTAAATGATAAAAATAAATAAATAAATAATTGGAAAAAAAAGAAAACAAAATTTTGAATTTGTGGCTTGTTAAATGTGTCGTCAATGCACCATCAGGTATGAATTACTGGACATGTTAAGTCAAAACCAAAATCATAAAAAAATTAAATGCAAAATAAATTTATTGATATACTTTTTTTTTCTTTCTGTAATAATGTAATTTGCATAAGTGCATACAGTATTTGTAAGTGCACATAATACAAACACAAAACAAACTCTACAATCTTACCGGGTCCATCTCAAAGTACACCAGCTCCCCTCCAGTGAGTGCGATGACAACCTGTCGCTGGTTCACAGCGCAGCGGACAATGGTTTTTTTGCCTGGAGTCTTCCACTCATTCACACGCTTGTCAGCTCGGATGTGGCGGATACCGTCTGGGTACACCTGTACGGTAAAACAGGAGAACGGGCAAAAGAAATACGATGGATAGAAATAAGTTACAGGTTGGTTAAATGTAGATATTAATTAGTATTTACTATTTTCTTATTCAAACACAATATGCTGCACATTTTTGTTAACTTGTACATGTACAGTAAGAGGGATCAGTATACACAAGATGTTGCAGTCATGTGTGTTGCAATTCCAAATACTTTGCCAATATGTAAATATACCATTCAACTTAAAGCAAAGATTCACCGCAAGCAAGCAGTCAATACTTATTGGTTAAGATGCATAAATCTTTTTGTAGCTGGCGTTACAAATCACTCTCTTTAGGCAACTTAAAGGTTAGTTTCCAGCATCATTAGAGTAATAAATGAAGATGATGTTACAGGTACATTGCACCCACCTGTACTAAGGCGTCTTCACCAAGCAGAGAGCAGGAGAGAGTGGGTGTTGTTCCCAGAAATCCAGAATCAGTCACTTCTTCTACAGTCTCCCCGATGGACAGAACCAGAGTGGCGTTCACGAAAGACACAATAATGTAGGCATCAAACTCATCTATTAAAAAAAGAAATGACAAAGACAACAAAGTACTGATTAGAAAACGAAGGCTAATGGAGTTGTAATGTCTGATCAATATATAAAAAAAGCTAATTATCTGGGTGGGCAGAGACAGAGTCACACGGACAAACACACTTAATAGTAAAAATTCTAATTAATTATAGTCTATGTAATATGTACCGATATGCTTCCTATCCAATGTGTTTTCCCCCTGTTTTATAGCACTTAACATAATGTACTGAAGGCTCTAGGAATTATGGTTTCTACTTTAAATCACTTTAAACAGGATTATGCACACAATGATCTCCTGCAGCCAGTTAGCAGCCAGCCGCACTTTGTGAACATGCCTTACACGCAAAGTAACAGAAAGAAAGAGAGTAACATGATGACCTACAAGACGTAAGCTGTGGCTTTCAGCTGCAAAAAGAGTGAAGGTTCTAGTTTTTTCTTTTGTGACTTTTACATTGATCTAAAATCTTCCGCAGCTGCCAGCTGCAGGCCCTCGTTTCATAGGGCTAACGAAAACAGGCCAAACATTTTTGAAAGAGAGACAAATTACCTTGTGAAAGCGCATATCTTATAAACACAAAACCCTCTAAATTAAAATTAAAAACATGTTGGTCGAGTCTTTTTCAAGCCCAATTTGACTGACTGGTTAATACACGGACATCAGAACAATGACTGAATCGAACATCCGTTTTACAATGCCTTTGAAAGGTTTGTGGACGTAGCAGTTCAAAAAGTCTAAACAGTGAAATTAATTTGTTCCAACAGCTTTAAGGTGAAATTAATGTAATAAATATCACCCACCACCTGACTGGAAGCTGACATTCTAAATTAAATTCTCAAGAGTTTATAAAAACAGGATCTACCTTCCACATGTCTGCGTACTGTCCACACAGCATTTGGGTTACCGGGCAGCTCAGACACAGCCATCTCTGACACCTGATAGAGAAGGATACGGAGGGAAGTAGAGAAAGAACAAAGGTGAAGAGGAGTTAAAATGTATTATGACATTGTAAGGGCTTAATCCAAACATGTTAGTGAGTTATGATATATATATATGATATGATATATGTTTATATGACAGTTTATTTGACAGTTTCCCAAGTTAAAAGGAATCCCACACATCAGGTGTGAATCAAAACCAGCTGGGCTTCAAAGAAAAACTACAATATTTATAAATGGATAAAGATAATATCTCATCGTGCATTAGCTCCCCCTTCCCTCCTGAAAATAGAGGACTAACCAAACACTTAAAGTATTTTGAAATCAGGTTAATTCTATACAAAGCAAACATTATTTGTCCAGAAACTGCCTGCATACAAATGAGGGGAAGGCTACAGAAAAATCAGCAACACAGCTCTGGAAACGGAGTGTTTTTTCTCTTGAAATATGAGAATTTAAAATCAGTGTTTACTGTTAATTCTACAAAGACACAATCCAACTTAGCAAGGACACATCAGACACTCTGCAGTGTACTGCGTGTCCCGCCGTCATACTTCAGTTTATATGTTTTTTAAGTCTTTTTAGCGCCATCTCATGGTGACACACTGCATTGAATGAATGGCACTTAAATGGGCATGTTTATTGTGGAATCTAGACACGGTCCATCAAGTAAATTTCTCCCAGTGGAAGATCAATATGGTTTAAGCTACAGGAAGCAGGCGAGGAGGGCAACTGAAAGCCAGAGACAATCCAGCACTTTTAGATAGCTACCGCTGTAAGTGCATCACACAACACTCATCTGGCCTACGATCACATCCCATGTAGTGCTAACCAATAAACTGCATTTTCAGCATCATCACAATGCAAAACATGCTCGATGACTGCAAAACTGACTGCAAAAGGAAGTCTGAAACGCTATAATGGGTAAGTAAAATGATATGGGACAGGTCCCATAAATTTACATTCAGCATGTGACCTTTTAGCTAACCATAAGCTACCCTTAGATTAATTGGAATCAATTTGTCATTGACTGCAAGGTTTGCTAGTGGGATGGCAGAGAATGGAAAGGGACAAGTGTGGAAAATGTGTTTGGAAGAAGAACAGCGCTCCTGCAATTTGGACTTATTTTTGATACAGGAGAAATAATGGTCTGAACACAAATACACACAAGAAAAATAACAATACACAATAAAAAATGCTAAACATGTTTACCTGTTAAAATAGAAAGACATGATAGGCTACTGCAGGACTTTGTACTCAACAAACTGGTAACAGATACAGAACCAGATGTGCCAAACTTTGTTGCAATGTTTATACGCAGTGAGTAGCACTTTCTCTGGTGGGGTAGAGAAATATCAAACAGAGGACTTTGTGTTTGTGCTGAATTCAGATAGAAACATAAACTCTTCAGCTTTAATTCAGAGAAGAGACATGAAAGAACTCATCATTTTTCAGCCAGCAGAGTGTGCGTCTGCGTGTTCATATGTCCTTGCCTAAACGTATGTTACATGTGATGTTAAGTGTGTGTTTGTACCTCTAGTCCATGTCTAAGGACCCTCAGAGTAGACCGGGGTCCTCGTCCGCAGGCAACATACAACTGTGGCGTGTCTTCATTGGCCAAATCAGCAATCTGCCAAAAAACAGAAAGAGAGGTCAATGAGCAGCAATTTAATTATTATTACAGTAACACAGCTATAGTGTATTTTGGAGGCTAGGGTGGATGTGCATAAACACATGCAATCTCACACAAACACACACTAACCTGGCAAGACATGATGGGTGATAAGTTCTCCTGTTCATCAACCAGCACAAGGTTCTTGAGGGGACGGGGCTGGAAGAAGAAGGTGTCTCCCTCTTCTAGTGGCATTGCAGAGGAAAACTCAGGCTCGTCATCATCATCACCCAAGTGGGCTATTTGGTAAAGGTAACTAGAAAGAAAAAGATGGAACAGCATGAGCAGGGTTGGAGAGAAACTAGAATTGCTGCCCAGTTATTGTATGTCTGTAACTATTCAAAGTTGCAGTTTACATCTTGTCATGTGATTTCCAAAAGAATGGCGTTGGATTTTTTTTCTACATTTAAAGTAATTTAGAGAATACATCAGCCTAAAAGTATAAAGACAGCTTCAGCAGAAATACATTAAACAGCAGAGGTCCCATAACAATCCTTTACAGAAAGGACATATCACCAGAGAACATCTCCCTCTGCATTTCTCTGCAGAGCATGTGACAAAGAGACAGGCAAGGGGGAAGATGAGGGGAGAACCAGATGTTGTAAATTCCCTACCGGTGACCTTGCATTCACAGGAAACACATTCTGACACAGAAAGGTAGATTTTTGACCTTTCGGTTAAAAAGATGTCATCACTTCATCATTTGATCCTACTGGACATCTGTTTGAAATTGTGTCATAACTAGCATGAAATAGTGAGTTATGGACAAAGAAGTACTTTGAGAGATCAAAGAGACTTTTGACAACCAGAAGATAATCGGTTCATCCTTGATTTTAACTTTCGTGGCAAATTTGAAGTTGAATTTTTCTCTAGGGAAACCTAAAATATTGTGCTTCCAGGAATGGGACAGGCTGACAACCAGAAAAAACAGAATGCCTCAGAGGAATAAAGACAGAGAAAACAAAGAAATCAAAAGAAAATAATTTTGCACAAAAGAGGACATTCTTATACCAATCTGAATTTCTTTAAGTGTAGAAATTAAGAACAAAAGGACCTTCGATACTAATTTACTATGAGTAAATGCTGACAAGCGACTTACTGGTTTCCAAACTCTGAAGACACAAACAGGAAGCCAGTCTTCAGGACACACATGGCTGTTGCCACAGGGATCGTGTCAAAGTACTTGAGCCTGATTTCTGTGACCTGAAACACAACACAGAACTCTTTGAAACAAACATGTTTGAGCTGAAACACTTAGTTGATATATCAATCCACAAAACAATCATCATCTTTTAACTGATTTATATTGTTTGTTTTTCTCTGTTTCACATTCTAACTCCAGTGTCATGTGTATGCAGCAACTGGTAAAAATTAGATTTGGATAAAGCTTTTGTTTCACTGTGTAACTGATTTTGACCTTGTTGAAGTGGAAAAAGACAGCACTACAGAGGTATGTTCCTCCATCTTTCCTTAGTCTGTGCTCACCATTTCCTCATCTGTTTCCAGGGTAACCTTAAAGATGTCTCCCTGCTCAGTCTGAGCCAAGAAGAAGAACATGGACTTGGTCTTGTGGGTGGCTGAGCAGACAAATATCATGCCACGCTCCGGGTCATCCAGGTCATTCTGTATGATAGCACAAATGAGGAAAATTACAATGATTTTAACACAACTTCCAAATAATCAGGGGAAAACACTACTCACGTGATAACAAAAAAGATATTAAACTATATCTTTAATCCCAACAATCAAGAGATTTGTAAAGGTTTGATACTTATAGGAAGCTGTTATAGAGCAATCTTTCTTCTTCATAATGTGTTACTGTATGAAGGACTCACCCTGCGTCGCGGGATGGGACAGCGGATGTCAGGCTGGTCTCCAAAGTTCTTGTAAGTGATGTAGTTTTCAGAGCAGATCAGAACTCCACTGGGTCCATCTGAGCCTCCGGGAACTAGACAGAAAGAAGCTTTAAGTGGGTATGCCTTTCTTTTTATCAACGATCACAACTACAGTGAATCAGTAGGACTCAAAAAGAGCAGGATGGGCTGTGATTTACAGTCTAAGCTTTCCCTTTACTACTTTAACTTGCTCTTTAATGTGTCTCTTTAAAAACGTGTGCTGAGATCAGAGAGGGTAAATCTTTCTCCAGTGCTAGTCAGAGAAGAGACATGAAAAACTCATCACATCTTCAACACTTTAATGGTGTAATTATCCTTTGAAATCAAAGACGTTACAGCCAATCCTGCGTGTAGGTCCTTCTGAATACAAATCCAAACCTAAATGGCTGCATATTCTAAAGAAACATCCTTTTTCATTTCCACTGTTGACACATCAGCCTGTTTTTGGCTCCAACATGAAGCAACAGATATGAATGCTAGTTTCAATTACAGCAACTACTGAAGTAGCAGATAGTGATGCGACTATTCTTTCATCACTGGTGTCTGCAGCCAAATGTGTCTGAACTCTTACCAGTGATGAGGAAATTTCCGTGCTCTTCCAAAGCCTCACTGTACTTGCGGACCACGTGATTCAGCCCGAGGTCCAGCTCGTAGAAGGTGAGTGTCTGTTGTGTGTTAGCGGCAGCTTCTCCTGTCGGGTCATTGTCAGCTTCCTGGTAAGACCAATTATAAACACACAGGGTCAGAGGTTTTCATAATAAGTCCACTGTTAGTCACTACTAGGGCGATGGCAACTTTAAACTAACAATGGCAACATTTAAATACTTGAGGTGGCAGCATATTCAGCCAAAATATTACCAATAACACTTGAGATCAGAGATGTTATATCTTTCTCCAGTGATAGTCAGAGAAGAGACATGAAAATCTCATCACATCTACAACAAAAAGCCTTTTTGTTTTCTTATAACCTGGAGTTTGTATCACCTTACCTCATAGTCCATTTCAAGGCAGGCAAACATGGGATTTTCAAAGCCGACATCAACTCCTACTACATGGTAAACCAGTGTGTTTGCTTTGTGTGCCTCCAGTGGAGAGGAGATGGTCAGTCTTGCAGCTGCATCTCTGTTCAGAATATAAACCAGCTTCTGTTTCTCTATCGCTCCTAAACAAGAGAAAGAATGAAAGCATCCAATGTTTAATGCCATTTCACACACTATCATGCAGTTTAAATATAAATTACTGTGCTTTAAAGCTCCTGTGAGGAGTCTTTCACTGGTAATGAAGCAGACTGAGATTAATTCTGATTACTCTATACGAGCGACAAAAGCAAACCAGACCATCAGTGACAAGACTGATTATTTCTGCTGGTGGGGGGGGGGGGTAGGTGTGTGTCAGACGAACTGCACGCTCCCTTTGTTTACATCTTCCAGGGCAAAAAGTTAAAGTGAGTGATACATATGACTGTTAAAGAAAGCAGGATGAGATTTTTTTATTAAAAAAACACCACTTAAGCATGTACAGGACAGAATCAGCAAAGTGATAAGAGATACGGTTTTGTCCACATGGGGAGCCCAAATCAACACAAACTGAAAGTTCCTCACAGGAGCTTTAAGACAAAAACATTCTGCACAGAATAAGCACTACACATTAATATTACATTGTTTAAAAAAAAAAAGTAATCATTCTCATAAATTCTGTAAAGACAGTACATACAGTAAACTGTTCCTAATACACGTTTATAAACAGGTTTAAGATTATATTAAATAGCGTTTCTAACACACACACGCATACACAAGTATACTAATCAACTTGTGTTTTATCTGACAGGTCTTTCAGGAGATTTAGAGTTTTCATGGGGATATCTAAACTCTTTGGTATTATGTTCTTACCTATCATAACAGCTCTGCCTTTCGGGTCAACAGCCAGGAACTGGCCGGGGACGATGCGTCTGCAGCCGCTCTTCCCAAATGTTTCCTGATGAATCTTCTCAAACATGTTTTTTGATGGATGATATTCCAGGATCACAATACGACCACTGTCACTTCCAACAACAATGTAATCTAGAAACACATACAAGGTGGGAAATTTGACACAATTATTTCCTCGCGCTGCATCAGTAAATAAATTCTAGACAGTCAGACATGCTTATGCTGTCAGGGTGGTGGCAACTTCAAGCTAAAAATGACAGTTCTGGTGTAATAATTGAATGTATAGGCAGAGATCAGAGATGTTAAATCTTTCCCCACTGATAATCAGAGCAGAGACATTACAAACTCCTCATATACACAAAACAAGCCTGTTTCTTAAAAGCAAAACTCTGATAAAAAACTGAGTTTTCATTGGCTCAGTTTGCAAACATGGGCATGTACGTGCACACACCCTCAGTTTCGTACCTTTGGTTCCTCCCGTGAGTCTGAAGGCCATCAGGGACCTAACGATGCCAAACACCTCCACTGTTAGCAGCGTGTGCACCTTTCCTGTGTTGGCATCTGGCCGCAACAATTCCAAGATCTTTCCTCTTGAGACAACAATCTCCTGCATCTTGGTTCCTACAAGGAGACAAACTTCTCTTTTCAGCATGTGTCAGGTTTCAACTATCAACTAAAAAGAAACACTGCATGGCTTCTCCCTTTGATAGGTATGAATCACGGTTGAAACAAGTTAATGTTACTCCCAACATTTTAAAGACTATATTTTCACGTTTCCCATTCACAAAAAGTTTAAATACATTTACTTCAAACTAGAAGTGTTACAAGTTAACCTTGTTTCAAACATTTTTTTGCAGTTCTGTGAATTTTCTCAGAATTTTGTAATTTTAACACACAAATAGTGTATGCGCTGTATATTAAGGTGATACTTTGGGGGTTGCATTTCTTTCCACATAACACAGACCAATTCAGAATGAACTAAGACTCTTTAGCTATATAAATTAGGCACAGACTGATTCACAGCTATGCACCCATTGCATTGTAATAATTCATATAGCTTATAAAGCAGATATTTCTGTCCACAGAAACCTAAAAATTCTTCCACATAACACACATCTAAAGTCCTTTACGCTCTGTGTTTGGCTCAATGACTCTCTGGACCTACTAAAGAGAAATGTCAGGGCAGACTCAAGATCACCGTAACAAAGACGAAAAGAAAGCAGTGTTCACCTGAGAAGTTTCCATGGATGGCGTGAGTGATGCCCGTGGCACGCTGTAAGGTGATGTTGTACAGAAACATGGCTCCGTTTCTGTGGCCTCCCCTCAAGGTTCTTCAGGGGCTGCAAACAGAGCACTAAGCCCAACTAAAAACTGCAATGAAAACATGTATAATAAATGATTGGGTTGAGAAATAGACATAAAAATGAGGTTACTGCTATGCAGAGTTTCTTTCCTTTGACCAGTCTTTTAAGTGATTTCGTGATTGGCATTGTGTTGACTGTTAAAGAGGGATATTCAAACTGAACTATGCTGTAGGTTGAGGAAGTAACTTCGCGCTCTGGTAAATTAGTAACCTTCCAAAAACTTTATAAACTCTTACAAATAATACCGCTCACAAAAAAATAGAGTGTTAGATTGTTTACTGAAAATGAAGAATTAACTTGATACTGTTTAGTACTAACCGAAGAACACAGCTAACGTTAGCTTAGCAAATGGAAGACGAACTTTACGTTTAGCATAGTCTGGGTACCCGTTATTTACGTTTTTCTGCAAACTTAGCTGTCCAGTTGCAAGGCAATAACAACACAACGTCCCGTATCATTTACGTTAAAACATAAGTAGCTTAACTTAGCTTTAAAATTGGGCTATATAGCTCATGTATCAACTTATACTCTGCGGACTGAGAGCCCATTCATTGAAAGCGCCACTTTTGCCTGACGCTATCCATTGTTTTCTTGCTCTATTACATAAGTCCCTGCACACTTTACATGCATTATATGTCCATTTCATAACTGACAACCTGTACATTCGTAAAATTAAATATTTACCGGCGTATTAATTAGGATGATTCAGATTTTAGATGGATAAAGTGTCCTAAATCCAAACAATATTCCTGTTTCGCCGTGAGCCAACGATGAGCCGCCGTTTGGGGGTCCTTCGTCAGTCTCAATGACGTCACGTGAGGTGTCCAAAAAATGCCTGTCAGTAATCTGCGACATACTGAAGTACCGACGAATTTCCAGCAGATGTTGACAAAGACCCCAAGATTAATGACTCTTACTACTGCTACACACACGTGAAGAACGTGCCTTGTAATTTTTTGGATGTTGTTTTTGTCTTTATTCATACACTTACAAAATAGCGAGCCATTCTAACCCCTTGTTCTTAGCTCATATTTGTCTTATTCTGATTATAGTGTTTTTAACACATTAATGACCATCAACTAAATTTAGTATCTTAAGGAAAAGTCCCACAGAATATTTTTCTGTTGGAGGTGGAAATACAACATTTCTGTGGAAACAAAATATTATAAAAATAAACAAAAACAAAATATTCAAAACAAAATTAAAATTTTTGATTTTGAATATTTATCATGCCTTAATTGGTTGACCAAGTTGTGTGTTTTTGTTGTTTTAAAAACGCTAAAAATTCACACATTCAACATTAATTTGTCATACTAAATAGCCACCTTACACTTAATCCAATGATACCAAGCATTTGATTTAACTCCTTGTAGTTTTTGAGATAAAGCCATTTCTGTAACATACTTTTTTTAGTTGATAGACACAAGGGTAGTCAGGTTTTTACAAAATAAACACTGAAAATACATGTTCCTGTGATCACATGTTCAAAAACTCTCATGCACTTTAAGACCAGATAGACTCAAGTAAGAATTAACCCTAAAAATATTTTCCAATCAACTTTTAGGAAGAAATGAAGAAAAATGTTGCTTCAAAACCAGGCATTTCCAACAGGGCTTCCATTCACTTCAATGTATTTCAAAGATGCATGCTAATGGCTAATGGGCCCATAGGAATGAATGTAGTCTGATTAGCCAAAGCCCCTTGAGGTGCCTCAACCACTGGTGAACACATTTACACACAAACCTACACATACAAAAACACATGCACACATACACACGCAAAATCTCAGACACATGCACACACACGCACACACGCTCACACTCACACACACAAACACACATTCAGAGGGAGAGAACAAAGGCCATAACCAGATACTTGTTTGCAAATATCTTTGCCCTTTAAAATGCAGGTGCAGCAGTTTCTTTTTAGTTGTCTTGTTTGTTGCTCAGTTGGCCACTGCCAGTCTAACTATTATTATCCTTTAAATGTAAAATCCAAGCTACTGTTTATACAGATTTAAGAGGATTGTGTTATAATTGTGTAGTAGTAGTAGTAGTAGTAGTAGTGTGTGTGTGTGTGTGTGTGTGTGTGTGTGTGTGTGTGTGTGTGTGTCATGGTGACATGGATATTTAGTTTGGATGAATTTGAGATTAAAAGAGTCATTTTGTTCACAGAGTAAACCCCATAGGACACCAGAGAAAATGTCACTAATTTCTGCAAAATATGAATACTGGACAAAGAAAAAGCAGTGCATTATCAAAATTCTTAGAGAGTCTAGACTATGTGTGTATGAAGAATTATGAAGATGTGATATTCCTAACCTGTTGGTTGAGAGTTTTTTTCTGAAAAATCAAAGAACCTGCTACCCCTTGTGACTAACAACTAAAAATAGTCAAAAAAGTGGTGCTGTGGCCTCATACTTTGACCGATTTCAAAAATTTCAATGGATTTGTTCTTAGCTCAGCTGGTACTTTGAGTGCTGTGAAGGAAATCATAAAATTCCACTGTGGACATTAATGGGTTAATTATTTCACATTAAATAACACACTTCTTTACATTTATAAGTAATTATACTGAATAACTTGTTTGCTGTGTTGTAAAACTGTAAAGCTTAGGCCTATGAATAAACTAGTAAAGTCTGTCAGGGCCAGCAGTTGCTCCAACTATGGAAGCACATGTTGTGCAGCCAAAAACGAGTTAAAACTGAAATTAAAAAATAAATAAATTAAAAGTAATTAAAGTTAATCTGCTGCAGTAATTCTGCTTTATTATGGGGAGCAGTATTAGAGCAATTGGTTTTTGTCTTACGTTTTTTACGTAATTAAAATTTCAATGGCTTCCACTGGAATTAAATACTGGTAATTAATGAGCTAAATGCATTGAGTCAACAGCAGAAATTATTTTTTGACTCATATCAGGTGTCTTCTTGATGGTGTGTTGCTCCAGTTGAGGCTTGCAGGAAAATATGAACGTATACAAAATACAATATGTCAAAACTGTCAACCACACAATGAGAATTATTTTTGCAATCTAGTGAGCATGTCTCACATATTAGAATATCACACTGAAAAATCACATCTGTGGTGCAAAGTTTAACTGTGTAACACATAAGTTGTTAAATACAAAAGTGTTATTTTCAGATAATTTTAGAGCCAGCATGTCAGGCAGCTGGAGTTTGATTGTATGATCAGAGTTGAAAGTGCAAGTGTTTCTCATGCTCACCTCTGGATATTAGGTGATGTATACTCAGCATAATATTTGGAGAAAAGCATAGACACTTCATGAGTGAAGATTTCTTTATAACACAGTATGACTGCACCAAATCCTATTTGATTTTTTTTTTTTTACTACTTTCTAATTTCTTTAGTATTACTTTTATATGTGTGTTTGTGGTTAAATGCATATGCGTGTAGTGAATGTAGTGAAATGAAGGCACTACATTCTTCTATTTAAATCTTTTATATATGTGTATTAACTACAAATTCCAAAATGCTTTGCAAGTATAAGGAGCTCAGAGAGGATGAAGTGGGTTCAAGTGGGTTCGTAACAGTGAATCTACTTGGAGCTGCAACCATAATTTAATGGATCCATCAAGTGGTATCAAGTGATGGGAAAGCAGTCAACATAAAGGATGTTTTATCAATATTCAAATATTCAGAAGTGAGTTCAGCCTTATTCCAATCCACACAATAAAAAGACTATTGCTCCAGCACTCTTTATCCTGTAATTGCTGTGATTTGCTCTTTAAATATCTTCTTTTAGGGATTCATTCAATTGTTACAGCAAGGCTGAGAACAGCCTGATGAGATACCTTCATTAGGATGCTACCTGTAGGTTTACTTTAAGTTCCAGCTCCTATCTCTCTGGTAAGTGTAGTATTGCTAGTTTATCCCCGGGCTATATGTTTACTTCTTTTTGTCTTAAAAATAAAATATAATATTTATGACTGGTATAAATAAAGCCAAAAAAAATGTGATTAGATTGATTCAGTTCAAGATATTTTTTGTAAACCCTCCATCCATGGTCTTTCCTCTGTTAAGGGCTAGGTTGCGATGAGAGCAGACCAGGCAAGTTAGGTCAGACTTCCAGATTTTCCAGCTCCTTATGGGGGATCCTGAGGCGTTTCCAGGCCAGCTAGAATATAAAATCCCAGTGAGCCCTGGGTCTACCCAGGGGTCCCCTACAAGTTAAACATGCCCAGAAAACCTGGGGTTTATTGAACCATATCCAAAATTTAAAAACACAAGACAATGATAGTTTGAAATGTTTACACACGCAAATGTGAAAAGATGTGAAAGATTCTGGTAGGGAGAAAGGATTTGTGAAGGGGCTGGAAGACCCGCAGAGCCACCTTTAAACGAATAGTTAGCTAAAATAGCTCAAAATGAGCCCTAAAAATGTTTTCAGAATGAGAGATGGGTCAGATCATCATGTGACCAAATAAACATCAGCACTATGAATTCATGTGTTGCTTTTATCTTGGACAAAATAAATTAAAAATACTTCTCAAAATCTCAAAGCAGGACATAAAATGTCTTTCTATGTATATTTTAGTAAAAATATATATGTTTTATCCCTTGTATGTGTTTGTACTTATGCAGGATGTGTCTATCGTTTATGCCTCTCTACGTGCAGATATGATTGAGTGGCATATATTTTATTAATTAATTTAGTAGATTTTTTATGACTTGCATTTTACACACTGGGAACAGTTCAAACAGCAGCAAAGTCAAAGTAAATATAATATATCCCCCCTGGGGATCATTAAAGGATTTTCTTATCTTAGCAAAAATAAGGGAAATTGAAATAAAACGAAAAATAACGATATAATTAAAAACATATTAAAAAAAAATATATGTAGCATCTGGGGCAGCTGGCGTCAGAGTAGGAATACAATTTACAGATTTTCTTTTCTTTATTTAAGTAAAGACAATGAGTCAGTTTAAATGGCAGCAAAGCAGCGAGGATATAGAAAATATCTTCAATGAGATCCCAAGTGGTACAGGGAATATTCTCATTAAAGTCTTGTTCCCAGGCATCTTTCGTTTGGAGGGGGTAATATGATGGTAATATCTTATAACCTTGAGATACGACCTTTAAAATTTGCCTCAGGATTTCGACAATCCTCTAAAAGGCAGCTTTGTTTGAAAAAGTCATGTTTAATATCAAAACTTTGGGTGTGCAGGAAAATAAAATTAGACGTTAGATAACTGTGTAATTGTTCAAAATGACATAAGTTAATCACAAAAAGGTCTTGAGGCCAAAAAAAAGTTTGAACCAGCTTTTGTTTTTGTTTTTTTCATGTGGAAAAATTAACCAAATCTTAGTCCTAAAAAATAAAGGTGCAGAGACAACAAAAAGTATATAAAAACCTAAAAATATGAAACACGTGATTCTATATTTAAAAATAAAAAATAAAAATGGCAGTATACATTAAGCTTAGTGGTTTTAAAATGTTTTATTTCCCTAAAAACATACACAGTATTTTAAGTCTGAAAAGATATAACCGGAAGTTGTAGATTTATGCTAGTTAGCATGACAGCGGTGGCTACAGGGGTCTGCGAGGACCGTCCCTCCCAGGAAGACACCAACCGACGCCGCCTCCTACTCCTCCTGCTCCTCCTGCCTGGTCGTTTGAGGGCCGTCCTGGGAGAACAGTCCACGGTCTTCTTCTTGTATTGGACACCGCCTCATCACTCATTTTTATTCAGCGAGCGGGTTAGCGGGTTTCAGCCTCTTCATCATTTGGTACCCGTTGGTTTCACATAGCTACGTTGAAACCGCTAACGGTAACGTTCATTTCTTATTATCCAAGATTCGTTTAAATCCCGCTGCTCGTTTTTCTTTTTATCTAGTAAAAGTGGAAGAAAACCGCACACATTTAGGTTAAGACAACGTGACTGCATACCACGAGTGAGGAGGACTGCTACACGCCTGAAATAAGCAGCAGCAGCGGCAGCAGCAGCGAGCGCAGCTGAAAATGACCGGCTGCTGAAACCAATGCTGCTTTGGGATTTCATCCAAAAATACAACTGGCACAGCGAGGTAAGTATTTGATACTACATTTTTATGCAGCCACTGCGTCTCTGCACGGGGCAAACAACCCCAGCTGTGTTCTACAGTGCTGTGGTAGTGGAAAGGCTGAAGAGGCAGGCATCAATCTCCTCCTCCAGTGTGTGCTGCTTGTGTCGGAGGCCATTGGGCTCTTTTCATCTCTCTCTGCCCGGCTTGAGATGCTTTGTAGTCGGTGACCTGCCTCGCAATGTCCTCCTCTCTTATCGTCTCTCCCCATGGGCATGAGTTGAGTTACACAAAGCAAGCACATTTTCTTACCTAAGGCTTGTTTCAGTTCCACATTCAATCATGAGTGTTTTATCATACCAGCGGAAAAACTTAGAGTAAAATGTCTACTTTGCAGTTCTTTTTAAGGGTGAGTGAAGCCTCTGTATATTTTACAACCAAACTCTTGGCAAAGTGTTTTCCTAGAAATATAGCCCATTTACAGAAAACATGTCTCTGTCCCTCAGAATATAATCTCTGTTAGCGTTTTGACATTTCCCTCCCAAATGACATTAAATGCAGTGAGCTTGACATTTAAGTGCCCTTCCCTAGTTACTTTCCTTCTGCCCCCTCTCCTCCCCCTCTTTCCCTATCCTCCATCTCTTCTTTCTCCCCTTTCCTCCATCACCACATCTCCGCTTCACTTCCTCTGTCTTCTCCTTTTCTTTACACACTTGACACCCATCTGCCCTTCTCCCCGCTACTTTTCACTTCTACCTCCCCTTTTGTCCTCTCGACCGCCTCATTCATCCCTCCGCGGCTGGCTCTCTTTTCCCCTCCATCGATTCGCCTGGAGGTGTTGCTAAGAGACAACAGCAGTCGAAGTGCTGTGAAGGAAAGAGTAGATGAGGAGAGTGTCTGCTCCTCTCTTTGGGTTAGGTTGTGTGTTTTGATTATGTTGTAAATTGACTCAGGATAAGATGAATGGCTCCCCAAGATTTTATTGTGAAAGCAGTTCCTAATGGATGCATTAAGGCTGTTTGATGAGATTACTTCTTCCAATCTGATTAAGTAGAGAAGTAAGAACCTGTCTTTAATAAAGGAGAGAAGAAGGTGGAGTGGTTATGTTGCACACACAGCAAGAATAGCATGTTGTCCCCCATAAATGAACTTTACTAGTTAAGACACTGTGGATGTGAGAGGGTGCAGGATGTACATGCACTTAGATAAGATATCTAGGCACTCTGTGTTTTTCAGTACAGCCTGTGACATTACAGCTCCTCTTTGATTGTGCTTTATTGAGTCGCCAAGCCACAACATGTCAAAATCAGTGTTTGATTTTGAATTAAACAGAACTTAAAAGTAGGTTATTAATAACTAAAAAGTGATGTTAAAAGACTTCAATTCTTACTGATTAGGGCTTGGCGGTCCTTGTGGGTGAGGTTTTACCTGGTTTTACTGCAGAAAACTGAAAAGCTTACCAAATGTCATCAGTTTCTGATGAAAAAAACTCTTGATGCATGTGACACCTTGTTTTAATGAAGCCCTGAACATTTTATTCAAGGAAGAAGAGTACAGAGAAAAATACAATCTTTCATATGAAACATTCAAAACTATATCTACCTGGGCAGAAAAAGTCATTTCCATTTAGGTCTCTATCATTATCTTATGAGTGAAAAGGTCTTTAATACACCTTTCCCACCGGAATTAGCATATTGACATGGATTTTTGAGACCCGGGAAGACCCGCTTATAGATGCTGTTTGTCTCTTTTTCCATTGCCAATGGAGTATTCTACTTTCGGTCTCTTTTCTGCTATGTCGCCGTAAACAGTGAAGATGTTACGATGGCTAGGTCTTTATTGTATATATTACTCATCCAGTCTGTTTATCAAACTCAGCACAACACGTGGTTTGTGTTCTCATCGATGCCTATCTGACCTGAGGCGATAATTACCCAGGTCTACTGCAGAGTGCAGAGTCATTTGACCCGGGTCTGAAAGCCGATTGTACCCTTTCCCAACTAAGCAGAAAAGCTGGGTGTTCTTTATAACTCACTGTATAGCTGTGCAGATGATACGGCTGCAGAAAAAAGACCCCTTGTAAGGTGTGCAAAATACGACCCTACCTTTGCATGCCTAGTTTAAAACAGCCATCTTAAATTACGCCTCTCTCATCTTTGCTCTCTGTGCTCTTGCCCCATGTGGGCATATTTTTAAAAGAGCACAATAACACTCTGTCCTGAGAAAATCCAGGGGCTTAAATGTAAGCAGGGTCATTGTCACGCTCGCTCAGCAATCTGGTGGGAAGTGTCATAACCTTCAACCTGGCCTTCTGGTTATGTCATGTAACTGTTAAAAATAAACAGGATTTGAAGCAGACTGTCACCTAGAGAAGTAAAATCACCGGCAACAGCCACCCTCAACACCTAAAACCTACAGTGTGTTAATGTGGTTTTTGTGGCAGAGAAGCTGCTGTCTGACCCATCATCTCACCTCCTCCAAAGCTACAAGCCCCACAGGCTAAAAGAAAACTGCCTGCGTCTTATATATCTTCTCATATAATTTCACTTTTGGGACAGTTTTTACAGGACTGCTCAGTAACTCTGTTTATTAGGTCCTGTGATTAGAAATGAAGGAGTTGCCACACACCACGTGTTTCCAGTGCATTGAGCACAATGCTGAAATTTGCATTCTGGATTTTTCCTGGCTTTAGAAGAGGCTTAGATGCTGCAGCAACAAAACAGGCCTGGCTTTGTACTCATGGCCAATAAAACACCTAAACCCCTTGTATTCTAAATGTATGCTTGTATAGACACTGTGTTTTGGCCCAGGCTGACATAACACTGTCCTAGTTAATGCAACCTTCAGATGCTAGATCCAGTTGGTGTCAAAGTTTTATTACAAAGTGGACCAGAGCAGACCTGTTGATTTGTCAGAATGTATTCCTCTAGATCTGCTCTCCATGAACTTTATTTTGTGTGTTTGTTTTCCTCATGGTGGCCTCGAATCACACTGTATCTACATCTAACCTCTGTTCTTCTCTGTCCAGCGTGTGTGTCACACTATTGATATTTAGCAGTCCTCAAAGTGACCAGTAACACATTCAAACTGTCAACTCAAATTCCTCCGGCCCTTTCAGTACTTGATGAAGCTATCATGGGTTCTGCAGTTAAGAGAAGTAACGAGATATATTTATTAAAGCAGCACAAATATTTGCATGCAGTTTATTAAGAACTAGACGTGCCCAGTAGATTCATTTATAATTCTTTATGTTTAATATTTAATATTTCTCAGGCACACACACACACACACACACACACACTCACACACACACTCACACACTCACACACACACACACACACACACACACACACACACACACACACACACACACTCACCACTCACACACACACACACACACACACACACACACACACACACACACACACACACACACACACTACTCTTCTACAGTCTCAGCAATGTTCCACTACTTTTTTGCAAGTCACAGTAAGTAATTGTTTGAAAATTACCAGCTAATATGCAGGTAGAACAGCCGATCTTAGCGGTCTGAGAGAGGGCTATTCATTGTTTGAGGTACACCCTAATCAGAACTTAGAAAGGATCTGCACATTTCCTCGTCTTCATCAGTGAATGAAACTGGAATTAGGATTCGAAGGAGAGGTTCTTAGTGGTGCGGCTCTCAGCCGGACGTTGAGTAAGTCTACTCTTTTGGTTTCGAATAAAATACCTCCAGTATTTCTGGATGCATTTCTATGAAGTAAAACTATAATTTCTTTACTTTTGAGTGAACCCTAAACCCTCATTGGATGAAAAATATGAATTTCCAATACTTTGCTTTTTGATCAAATACCTACAATACAAAGAATGGAAGAATGATTTTCATCCCACTGGTAGAGTTCAGAGACTTGTAGAATTAATGTTTATTTTATGTATGTTTTCTCAATCAATCAATTTTTATTTATAGCGCTAAATCTTAACCAGTTATCTCAAGACACTTTACAAAAAGAGCAGGTCTAGAACGTGCACTTGTTTTTATAGTATTTAGAAGAGACCCAACATGAATCCACCATGAGCCGCACTTAGGAACATTTGGCAACAGTGGCAGAAAAACTTCCTCTTAACAGAAACCTCGAGCAGAACCAGACTCATGTTGAACAGCCGCCTGCCTCGACTGGATGGGCTAAAGAATGGGATAGAGGGAGATTTCCTGAATTAAAAGGATTATCTTATCTTATCTTATGCAGGATAGAGACAAACAAACAGCAGCAGCAACTAACATACTTAATTTGGTGTTTTCTTTTATTATTTCACCTGTCTACATACAGATCATGACAGGTTCTGACCAGTTGGAGCACACAGCGCTCCTGTGCTAAACAGCATGTGCTTTGAGATCAGCTTTAATGTAGCTTGCAGACACATTTTAAAAACATTCTCCATGGGTTACAACATTAATTTGTACTTTTTTGACAGATTAAAAGTTAAATAAAGCCAGCAAATCTTTACGCACAGACAGGGCTCAAATCCAGCATATACCACAGAACGTTAGACACCAGCTGACTGAGTAAGTACAAAGCCAAGAGGTTGTTAATAGGATTCCTACCTTTAAGATTATGTGTGTAACTTACACAAACACGCACACACTCCCACTATGTTCTGAGAGTACCTAGAACAGATTTGAAATGTAAATCCTTTTCTGTGTAAAACAGCAAGTCGTGGTTCTATGCTCAGAGTAAACCACGACGGTGACCAATGTCAATACAAAGCACAGAAAATAAACAACGCGTATGCTACTAGATTCACAGATATTTACATTTAAGCAGTGTTAGTTCAGATTAGTGTCAGCATTGATTTGAGTGCAGAGTGAGGATAGCTTCTTCAGTTGAGGATTGTATGTGTTGACCACTTTATATCACAGCAGTGGTTTGTTTAATGTGGTAGCTTTTGTAAAGATTGCATATAAGCACGACATGAAGAGACTATTTCAAGTTATTAGCTGCTACAAAAAACGTACCAAATATCAGGTGACTGCTATTTCTTCTTTTCCTTGCTGTGATTGGTGTGTGTGTGTCCAACAAGGCATCATAGTATAAACCAGTTCTCACAAATTCACGAAGGTTATTCATTAGGGTTCTTTTCAAAAACGTTCTGCAATGAAATTTGGTCCTGTGGCAAAAATCTGCGGTAAATTCATAAAAGTAAATTCATGCTCTTCACAACAATCAGGAGTGAGAAGAGACGTTTTTTCTTACTTCCAGGCTTCTTTATGAAAGCTTCCTCAGGGGAATCTGTGTGTGCAAATTTACCTGGGACAGCTTGCAAAATTGTATGATGTACATCCAGTTTAAACACTGCCAGGAGGTAAAAGGCCTCCAGTCAAGTTTTTCATGAAAGAAATGCTATACCAAAAGGAACCAGTCTGATTTCAGATTGTGGAGGCTGTGAATAATAATGCAAACCCCTCCAGCCTGTGAAAGCATGTGGATTTAAAGAACAGATCAGAAGGACTCGACACGATGCAGAGCACATGGTAGGAATCAAAAAAGTGTTTCTTTTCCCTCCACATATGCACACACACAAACATGCACATGGACAGACACAAACCCCCACATAATCCCATCATTTCCAACTACTTACAGTAACTGTATTTTTTCCTCTGGCTCACACACACACAAAGGCACACAAATAGAATCCTATCAGCGTAAACTACTTAACCTTCTCAAGCACATTTAGCTCCTTTATTTGTGCTGGTGCTTGAGTGAGAGCCAAAAACCACTTACTGTAAAACCAAGGAAAGCCTTGTACCTACTTCACAGTACTGTTATTATATAAATTAATGGAAATCAATTCAGTCCAACATTTCTTTGTGTCAATCTTAATTAGTTGTGTATCTGGTACTGCTGTTTATCTTTAATTATTTCTCCAATAGAAACCACACAGTAACTCAGACCATCAGATTAGATAACACGGCCGGTGTCGGACCATTTATTAGCACACCGTTTGTCTAGTTACTAATCAATGGCTTCTCTTACCACTGATAAAAGCAAACACAATCATTGATGGCTGACAGGGGAACTTTGCACTGCTTTATGCTCGCACGGCAGAGAGTTCAAGACACAGTTTAAACTGAATCAAAACGTTACCTTTTGAGTCGATTCAAACAAACTTATTGTGTCATGTGCGGTCTGGTGGGTGGCTGGTAGTGGTAGAGTCGGTTGTCTCTCAATCGGAAGGTGGGCAGTTCGATCCCTGACTGCTACAGTCACATGTCGAAGTGTCCTTGGGCAAGACACTGAACCCCAAATTGCTCCCGGTGGCATAGCCATCGAGTATGAAAGGGCATAGATCTGATTGGAGATTGGCACTTAGGCCATCAGTGTGTGAATGTGTGTGTAAATGGGTGAATGTGACATGTAGTGTAAAAGCAGCTTTGAATGGTCTGAAGACTAGAAAAGCTCGATATAAGTACAGTCCATTTACCATACAGATACTGTGGTTAGATGCAGTCTTCATCAGAGCTCTTGAATTGAATTATCTAGCAAATAAAACTCAGCCTTAAACCTCTTAAAGACCAGCTCCAGTCATGTTTTAAGACATATCAAATCCTCTGCTTGAAATAATAAACTGTGTCTGATATGTATTTTCCGCAAAATACGTTTAATTACCTTGTAAAAATCCTCCCAAGGCATCTCCTTCTTCTACCTCTTTAAAATTAATTAATCTGCATGGTCCCCGCCCAATATGCACATTTCTAATCAGCCTGTCCGTCACAAACACAAAACAGGTCTCTGCCAACGTTTAGTGGCAACTTGTTGAAACTTAGCTAGCTTGAAATGTAGTTATTAATACTAGTAACATTAATGTTAGTAGTGAGTTTGCAAAAATTACGATGACGGTTACAGCTGGCTCGCGCATTGCCGAAGTGGTTGCCATAGGTTGCACATAATGATATGCATAGGGTCACCCCCGTTTATTAACAGGATTGGCTCCTAAGGTTTGTGATGTCTCAAACCTGCCAATCTGAAAACGTGTTGTTCAGCCTGTCCTTGCTACACTTCAGTTTAAAAGCAGACAGGCCCAGCCATGGAGATGATGCTGATGTTGTCCCTGATATGTCTTGTAGCACATGAGAAACAGCACATGGAGATGTTTACAAGGTTAAACTTGATTTTCACTGGACGGGGTCTTTAAAAGAACTGTTTATACATTTCCAGGACTGAACGTAGTATTGCCTTAAGGGTTGCAATTAACAACTATTTTGACAGTCGACTAGTCATCAATAAATAAAACGATTAATCGACTAGTCGGATAATGTATTGCTCAGTTACTTATGAGAGTACTAACTCAACGTAGATTGTGAAGAAGTAGGCAAATGTAAATATAAAGACTTAGCAAGGACAAGAATATGCATCCTTGTACCCAAGTCAGTGTTTTTTTTTCCCAATATTGAGACCATAATCTCTCTCTGAAGTAACAAAGCGCTTTAGTTACCTAACATTAACTAACTGCACCAAAACCCAGACCTCAGTGTAACTCAAACAATTACCAAGTGCATTTTTCTCTTTTCTTGTGCTGTGCTACCAGCTTGCTGAAACAACAAGCCTTATTCCATCAACCACTGTCTAGTAACTGTTTCAAAACAATTTTTCTTCTGTGAAGCAGTTTGTATACTCCTTCAGAGCAGAACAAAAGTGAACCGTGCAACATGGCTACCATAGCTTCCGACATGTCAGACTCTCCACTCATGTGCTCCCTCAGAGATCAACATTGAAGATTGCTTGCAGCTGGTCAACAGAGCAAATGTAATGTTAAAATGTAACCACATTTAGTGCTGCAGTTTTTTTTAACTGTTTGTATTGTCGAGTGTTGTGTAATTGAACTGTACTAAGTGCTTTTCCTTTTGCTCTAATCCTCTGTCTCTCTTTCCTTTTTAAAAAACAGACTGTAGGAAACTGAAATGGTTGCACTCTGATGGATTTCAAGTGGGTGCCAAAAGCACCAGTAAATACAATTAAAAATAAGTCGATTTACTGCTGCCCCCCAAGACCAAACAACACTGAAACACTCAGCAAAAAAGGACGAGCATTTCAGTGTTTCTTGCTTTATAAAATCAATACCCAAATACCAGATTAGATTTCCAGGCGGTCACATGCTTGGCACTGCAGAGGGTAATTTGAACACAGCTGAATAATATAATTATAGATCACCCTCCTGCTCACACATCCAAATCTGAGACTGGGCTGTTGGTGTTCATCAGATCATTAGGAATCGGCAGTGGCAGTTCTCAGAAGCTCCAATCTGGCTAATTAACGTAGTAGGAAAAGCTTTAACTAGGTTAATCTGGTACCTAGGGAGCAGAGTTTTAATAGAGCTACATAGACCTAACTGGGTTAGCCTTATGTTTTTATTCTCACCTCTTCACGTCTCTCCTCACCTCTGTATCTTTCCTCTGAGTTTCCTTTTGATGATAGTCCCTGTCACTTTTGGTCCATAGGGATTTCAAACTGGGTTAACACACAGGTCATCCGATTGATACAGTCTCGAAATATTACTTTCGCTCTCTGTCTGCCTCTGCTCTCCAAATGCATTACTCTCAATGGGAGATAGCTCAATTGCCCAGGACACTCTCAAGCAACTTTCGCTGAATAAATATGTAGAGACGCAGCATCGAGGTGTCAAACTGATGTTCCCTTTACTGAGAGGAGAGCTTTGGTGACAGACATGTTACGTAGAAGACAGATGGGCTCTGTAACAGATGCAGTAGCTTCACATTAATAACCGGGTGTCCATAGATGAAAATACACAACTAAAACATTGACTATGCTGAGGAATAGACAGGTGTGTTCAACCAGGTAGCATAAAAGGGACTATATGACAGTAATATATGGTTGTGCAACCCTGCCTTGCAGTAATAAATACATAGATAAGAACCTTGAACCAGGCCTTCTATTCAACCGTTGCTCCAGTCAAACACAACGCTCAATCTAAATGACATGACATTAGTGCTGTGTGACATGAACTCTCCTCTGACCATGTTTTTTGACTTTAATTTGACATAGTTTACAGTATCCTCCCTATGTTATTGTCTTTTCACTGATAGCCTTTGTCAGGGTAAAAGATACTGGTCATTAGTGGCCAACAAAACATCAGGTAGCTGTAGAGGTGAGATGTCACATGTGGCTTCGGCAAGGCAGTTTCCTGTCATCACTGTCATCAAGGGATGTGAATAATTAACCATGTAACCGGTTCAACGGTAATAGGCTAATAATAATAAAAAAAGGTATGTAGGGCAGACAAAGACCTAAGTGTTTCTTATACATAGACTATACCTGCAGGCCGGTAGCATTTTTTCCCATTTTTAATTGTATAACAGCGTCAGGGTCATTAACTATCTCCCCTTACTTTTACCCCTCAGGTACCGGTCGCAAGCAGACTCCACATATACTCACATAAACAGCATCCCGACTATGTGTTAATTTCGTTAACGAAAATGATGACGGTAAATGTTAGTCAATTACCTTTTTTCCATGATGAAGACGAGACGTTGACAAGCTAAAAACAGATCGTTGATAATAAAAACTCTGACACGTACGTTTTGTTTTCGTTAACGAGACGAGATGAGACAGGACTAAAATGTGCTCAAAGAAAAAGGAATGTTTTGCGAGTCATTTGACACTTTTGTGCACAAAAAGGGGCGTTCACTGGCTGTCTGCTTCAGTCAGACTGTTTGTTTTTTTTAATGTAATTTTTTTGGCTTTTGCTTTTATTGGACAGGACAGCTGAAGATATACAGGAAATGTTGGGAATAGAGAGTGGGGGATGAAATACACCAAATGTTGGCTGACCGAGAGTCAAACGTGCGATCAGTGCGATGAGGACTATAGCCTCTGTACAAGGGGCGCCTGCTCTACCAACTGAGCTAAACCAGCCCCAGTCAAACTGTCTAAATGAGAAGCAATGATGAATATATAAAACGTTTTAAAGACACTGCTGCTGTAAATAAGGCAAGAGCGGAATGTGCAGCTTGTTCTACGTTAGCTGCACGGCTGCGTTCTGTGGCTTTACATTCCAGAAGTTTCCGTATACATATCTTCAGCTGAGGATCTAGATTACCTGTGTAGAACATCGTCAGGAAACAATGAGAGACTATCAATAATGTCTAAAATATGATGACATTTTATTGACTAAAACTGGACTAAAATGTTTTGAGTTTACGTTGACTGAAAACTATAAAATGTGACTAAAACTAAAAAGCATTTTTGTCTTAAGACTGAGACTAAGACTAAATTTAATAAAGCTGCCACTGCTACTATCATTTAGACAATTTCACAAACAAACAACACTGCTGTCGATGATGTGGAACATTCTGAATCAGCAACAGGATCTTAATCAAACATATTGGAAACTAGTTCACGTTATGTTCAAATGTGTTGGCTGAAAAATCATTTCATGCTAAATATCTGTATTTTTCCCTTTGGAAATCAAACATGTTGCTGCTGACAAAGTACCTTTGTCAGAAAAGCAACAGCAACTCTGTATCCGTTTACAGCTCAGCCAAACAAACCACATTAATAAATAAGATCAATAATTTTCTGTCATTCTGTACATAACTGCACTCTGATCTCGTGGGCGTATGCTGTGAGCTTTTTCCACACAACAGCAGGGAATGCCACGAGTTGTTCACATTGTAATGGATGATTTTTTAAGGCTGCAAATACATACTGGCATTTGTTAACTGATGTGTTTTTCTCTCTCATATCTTTGTGTTCTTGCATCTGCTGGTGTGGCGTGGCAGGAAGAGGAAAATGTCATTTGTCAGATTGATATGAACGGCTGCAGGTAACTCTTTGAGTCACTTGTGGTGCTAGTCTCTGATTGCTCCATGTTGCCCCTGAGCAAAAGCAAATACCAATTGTGTACCAACCTGCTGCAAAGTATCTAGCTATTTTGTGTGATATAAGGGAATATGTCACTGTGGATGTATGAGAAAGCCGTCCTTTAGCAGTTAGCAGCTAACTCAAAAAACGGGAAGACAGAATAAATGTGAATTGAGAAGACAACAAGGTGTGGAAGCTCTTTATCCTCCGAGCAGAGGATGAGATCAACACCAACTGTGTTCCTGTCAACAAGCTTAGGCCATTTATGTCTATGGCCCTGTTTACACCCAGTATTAACATGCATCCTGAGTGATCCGATCACAAGTTCAAGGCTTCAAGTTCAAGTATGGCTGTTCACACCTGGCATTTAAATGTGTCTCCAAATGCATCCGGATTAACCACTTTAGATCCGATCTCACTTTTCTGCTCTATGTGCAAAAACGTGCAGCCAGCATCATCATCATAAGCCTGTTAAAACTTCAACTGGAAAAAAAACTCAGACTTGCAGAGCTCATATAGATGGTTGGATATGGACAGTAGTGTCAATGTCATACAACACTTTGAAGCCTGATGTTGCTCTACAGTTCTGAGGTTTATCAGTGAGTGTATGAACTCCACTGTAGAACTCCACTGAATTTTCATAAACTAGGATGAACTGCTCGTGGGTAAGATCTCTCAGCCGCGTCCAGGCCCCGTGTCACCAGCTTCCCTTTTCTGTCCCGTATTTAAAAAACGGGATGCTATGTCCCTTACTGAATCAATAGAGGGGCGGTCCACTTCTGATCGTATCACTCAGGATGCATGTTTGTGTCAGGTATAACCAGGGCCTGTTTGTCACACCTATTACAGCCTCCCTCTTGTTTCAGATGGGTGTTAGGGAGTTGGACAGAGCCATCCATCACATTGGTTTACAGGCAATCTTAGGGCTTTTTCTCCCAGGATTTTCATATCCTCTGTAAATGTCCTTTCCTCACCTGGGAGCACATGTACAGACAGCCATCATATGTCTTAGACTTCACAGATGATCAGATTCAGAGCATTGAAAACGCCCCATCCTGGAGCTCCAGCTAGCAAGCACTTTATGTAGCTGTTGCTATTTTGGTAGCAGCTCAAAGAGTCACGATCTATCTTCACTGGTACCATGAGGCTCACTGATCTGAGTCCTATGACCAGAAATGCTCATGTCACTGATTTCCATGTCTTCCTCTACAGTATGTTTCACTTCATCCAACTCTTAAAGAATAAGCTGGCTGCTAGCTCTGTTCCTAAAGTTTAGAAACAGTCTGTTTCTTTTTCTTTCTGTCTGTCTCTCATGTACGCTAACACAGACAGGAGCTGTTCCATGAGCTGCTGTCTGTCAAGTGTTCACTTCATCTCATCTGTCTCCCAGAAACCTTCTCATCTCTTTCTCTATTCTCACACTCTCATCTCTCTGAGGAGCAAGAAAGAGCCCCCAAGGGAGAGAGTGAGGTAGAGCAGCAGGATCCCTCCTGCTCTCTTTTCAAGAAATGAGTAGGGCTGAGGCCTAGTTAATCAACCTCCCCTTAAAGCCACAGAGACTCCACACGGTCTGAACCTCCACCTGACTTGAATTTAAGATGCACTCATTAATTTACTGTGGTTGAGGGAGCAACAACATGAAAGCTGAATCCATTTCAACCATGTTTCATGTGAATTAAGACAGGTTGGACTGAAAGGTTAGGCTGTGCCCCCTCTGAACAGCCAATGGTAACCTCTATCCTGTAACACTTTCACCAGTGTAACTTTAAACCTTTTCTTGCAACTTTCTGTGAAATACATGGTTTGAAAACTGAAGAGTAGGCATCAAAACTATGAATGTTCACAATTGATCAAAGAATTGCAATCATGGCAACACTGACAAATTGTGGTAGCAACATTTCCATACATATAAATGGAAAATGTACTGTACCAAAGATGCAGCTTTTTGATTTTCACTAAAAATATAAGGCAATCTAAGTCAGCACTTTATTATTCAGAAGTAGCTAATGCTGATTGCAAAGTATCTTATTTTATTATAGCAATAAAAGCACATGGCTTTCCTATATCAAACCTTTATTTGGTGCTTAATATGAGCTCATTTCTTTATTCCTAATTGCTCATCAAAACCCAGTTGTTAGGGAGGTAACGCCTGCTGGGACACAGGCATAATGTGTTTCTTTGATTAAGCTATTAATAAATAATGTTAGACATGCTTTAGTGTATATTTTCTGCAGAAGTTGTTTTGTAAATTCTCCTCTGTCGAGACTTGCCTTTGAAAATTGTTCTTTGTTCAGCATCCACACAAAATGTTGACTTTACCTCCTCAACTTAAGTTGGCACATATTCTCTCAGCAGCCGACTCTGCTCCTGGCACACAGAGCTCATCCTTAGTAATTACAACTGTTAAATGTTAAGCTGCTTTACTCTTTGGTATTGTTTACTTTAGATTGAACCGATCCAGCAGGGCTCTGTTAACAGGTGTAGTTTATATATTGAGAATGGCTAACAAAAGCTAAGAAATAATTATCAGCTTCTGTAAATACTTTACATGTTTGGTCTTCTTACTATCAAAGAATGTCAGGTTGTTGTTTGGACAGGGTTTACCCCGTTGTCTACTTAAAAGACTTTTTTATGCTCACAGTTATGCTACAGCGGGTGGTGTATGTGCATTTAGATGAATGTGACACAACAACAGCTGTGCCGTTTACCTTGTCATTAAAGCAGGGTGACAAGATTTTTTAAGGCCTCCAAATATAATGAAAAGTTATCACATACTTACCAATACTACCAAGTATTTATACTCCATGCTACTATTAAGGAATATACTTCTTTGAGGTTCATTACATTGAGAAAGTGGATACGTACCATTTTCGTCCAGAAACCGAAAATGATTGTATGGGCTTATTTGTCCATACTCATCGATGTTTGCTCAGGGTTTGAGACCACGTTGAATAATTGTGCATTGATAGCATTCAAAATATACTCAGTATAGAGTTGACATAGATAAGGAGATTTTTTTGATGAGCATCAGTCTATTGTCAAATGTACAGTAGTGCAGTTCTTACTTGTGTGGTTAAAAGTCCCATCATCTCACAGTTCTGATGACTTAATTACCTGTTTGGTCAGTGTTCATGGTGCACTTTTGCATTCAGCGTACATACAGCCTGCGTTTCGTGTGTTATTGGGTCTATTGTAGGCAGTAATCTGAAAGGATGAAAGATAAGAGAGATAAGAAATCTTACCATCTGTGTACATGGCAGATAAGAGACGGGCTAACTTGTAAAGTTAACATTGTTTATAGAGCGCAGACTGGGGTACCTTCTGCTGTCACTATCAGGGCAGGGTGACACATCGCACCCAGAGAGCCCAGGGGTTTATGGAGGCAGGCCTACCCACTGAGTTAGCATTAGGGCTGAATTCCAAAGCAGTGTCATCCCTGCCTCTGTGCGTTTCGATGGATAGTCACTGCAGCAGTAGCAGCTGGCACTGGGCCTTAGGACGTAGGGACTCTCCTCCTCCTCGTCCCTTTTGTATTCCTCTCGCCTCTCTCAGGACTGAAGACTAATGGATAAAAAAGGAAAGGGAGGGGAGTGAAGGAAAAGCCCCAAGACACTATCAGGGCTGGCAGAGAGACGTGAGGGAAAAGAGACAAGTGGTTAGTTCATGCTTTCTGTGTGACTAAAAATGAAGGGACATAGTACAAATGTGGACATGCCATCTATGTGCTTTGGCAGTCTTGTTTCTTGCACCACCTTTAACACAGTGCTGGAAAACTTACTAAGTATGTGTTGCTGTAAGTCAATTCAATCCCACACGTCTGGTGGCAAATATAAACATCAAACATTCACTCAGCTGAAACACCCATCGGCTACGGTTATTTGACCTGTCAAGCTTTCTGTTCTCATACACAGTTTTTAGCAAATTTCAGAAAAAAAGCTGGACTGGATGTCAGACAGTTGAAGAGGAAAGCAGGCTTCTCATTTCGACTGACTGTTTGTTTGTGTAGCAGAAATGACAAATGTGTCCGGCATATTTTATCAGCTATATTTAGCTATCTAATAAAGCTAATGTTAGCAGTGAGCTCTGTGAGTGGTTAAATGTCTCCAGCTCACTTTCTAATGTTTCCATCTGAGTCAACTGTAGAAGCGGCATTAAATGTGCACTTAATTGCTGTATGATATTGTGCTGTAAGACTGAGGCTCACATTTGCATCAGACAATCACAATATATTCTTGAACTCATACTTCAACTCTTTCTGTTGTCTTTTAAAGCCCTGAAAACTATACTATATCTATCGAGCACTTGCTAGAGACACTTGACAGACCTGTTCTCTGAACGGTCAACTGGAGAAGCTTTTGAAGGAAGGCGACGGTCACATATATATTCTTTATATAACCAGGTAAAAGGCTTGTTGAGATCCAAATCTATTTTTCAACAGTGACCCGGCCAAGATAGCAGCATAAAGATAAACGTTGTTGCAGCAAAAACACACCCACACTAAAAGACAAATGCATTCGTCTCACACTACAACAGAGTGATCCCAAGGTCCAGTTAGTATGCAATACAAGGGCAAGGACAGAAATCCAAAGTTCAGCTGAAATTCTAAGAAGCAAGCACAATGACCAAGAGCGTTAGTTTCTCCTTTCTCCTGAAAATCAGCTTACAGTCCTTCTGTACATTATTCCAGGAACGAGGGGCAGTGATTGTGTCCAATTGAGAAAGCTGAATGCGTCTCTTTACATTTTGGTAGCCTTGCTAACCAGCTTTAGTACTGTAGCAGGAGAGAAGTATGACCTTCCAAATAAGCAAAACTTTCAACATAAAAAGGGAAAATGAAGTCAGGCTTTTAAATGTGTTTTTATTGAATGTTCCTTCAGATTCTTTGATGTGAGTTTTTTGACCTCCAGCAGCTCTGTTCACGATGTCTGGCTGGAGAAATATAGGAGATAATGAAGGTAAAACAGCACTTTGTTGGAAAAGAACACATCTTTTGAATAATTCAACATTTTAGTACAAACAAACAGTCCTTGTTAAAGGTCACACAGTACTTTGTGCTCTCTCTCCTCAAAGGTCGTGGAGAGTGTTCACAGTCATCCACTCAAGTAACTTTGTAACTCAGGTTACTTTTTGTTCAGCTGAATTTTGTTAACAGCAATTTCTGATAGACATCAGGGATGTAAGGCACTAAATGTTCCAGTTTTTTAAGAGATTTGAGATTTCACTGTCGCAGTTAAATACATTTTCTGCCAAAGTAGAACGAGTGGAATGATGGTAGGACAGCTATGATCAGATCAGTTAAAAAGGAATAGAAATGATCGGTCTTGTTATAACTGAAGGTGTGTATAGCTCATGCATTGCGCACCTGAAACAGAGTTAACAATTGGTATCAGAGAAACAACTGTGTGTGACAGGAGTTTGAATGATTGGAGGCGAAAGAGAATAGGTGGAGGGATTGAGATGCAGGAAGTAATATAGACTTAAATATAAGGTCTTATTATGGAAATACAACATGGGAGTGTTTGACTGTGTGTGTGTGTGTGTGTGTGTGTGTGTGTGCGCGTGGGAATGGGACATTTGAAAAATGTGAAGTAACAGTAGCCCCTTTTACACTGCCAGTTCAAGGCGGGATTATTAAGGCTTCTGTTACGTTCCGTCTTCTATGTAGAACACACAGAGGCAAGATGGTGGGGGAAAGTCGTTTGCCTCTGAGCCGGCATCGGAGGTCGTAAGAGAGGCGAAATGGCATCTGTGCAGACAGCGGAGCCGACAAGGCTCAACATCGGTGTGTGTGTGTGTGTGTATTTGGGGCACGTGCTGTTTGTTAAACCTCGCGCACGTTTTACTTCCCCAACGCCGGAGCGCTATGTAAAAACACGCCGTTGCTTGGTCTAATGGTAAAATGTCCTGTCCTTGGTAAAATGGCAAAGGCTGCATGACGGCGGAGCTTCGTTGTGGCGCTGAGGCGGAACCGCAGTGTAAAAAAGGCAAGTGACTGATAGGAAGGCAAGAGGTGCAAGAAAGTTAGTAAGGAAAAGAAGACTTTTAAAGTCACACTGTTGATTTATGTTCTCTATGCATACTTTACAACCATAAACAATCCTACACTTACCTGATGTTTACGGCTCAGTAGAATTTCCATAGTATGCTTATAAAAATCCCATTTGCAGAGGATTTTATACACAAAGTCCTGCCATATGAGGCGTGCGTAGAATGAAAGACAATAGAAAGAGAAGTTGGGAAGATAGATGATAAAAGGTGGATGAGGAAAAAATCGAGCAGGGAGATGAAAGCGGGAGAAAGAGGTGATTGTGTCTGGTGATAGGCCACTTCACCGCAGCCTTTACTCAGCTGTCTGGGAAGAAATATTGTAAGTGCTCTTTAAGTGCTGCCATTTTTTTCCAGTGATTGGACAAATGCGACGCTATCTCATTCACATACAGGAAGTTACGACTCATAAATCCAAAAAAAGGAAGTTGAGTGAACAACTCAAGAGGGAGAGTCGGGTGCTTTTTACCTCAAAGTAATGACTTGGTGGTCAAGTATATATTCTGTGCTATCAGATTTAAGACTGTGAGAGGCAGGAGGGAAGGGTGAAAATGAATCAAATGACAGAAACTAAGTGGTAGACCAGGAGGAGACGGAGGAGGAGAGGCAGCCAGACCGACTTATTGCAGTTAGATGGAAACTTTTAGAACAGAGTGAAAGGTGATTCTTGATCAGTGGTAACAAAAGAAGGCAGGCTGTGGACTAAAACAGGCAGGATGGGAGAGCAATACAGTTAATAATAGAAGATAGCGAAAGTTTTTGATATTAAATGATGGCAAGAACATAATGTACATGTAGTGGTACAGTGTGTTGATAGATAGTCTATTTAATCTGTTTAAAAGACCTAAGTGTTGTTTCATGATTCATTTTCATTCATTCAGTCGGCTAAAGAGGAGAAGGGAACACATATGAGCACATACAACGACATTCTAACTTTCAAACTGTTAAACCGAAGACGACTCGGGGAAGCTTGATATTTTAGGCCCGGGCACGGTGCCAGGATTTTTTCTAATACGTGGGGGTGCTAAGAAAATAAATGAGTCTCATGACATTGAATTACTTTAGAAGCAAGTTCGTTTATTCAATAAAAACAGATCTGGTACAAAACACATTCGATATAAATGTAGTTTTTAACTGACTTTGGCCAAAGAATATTTAACAAAATAGATGAAAGCTTAAAGCAACAAAGGCAAGGACAAAACAGTTTCACGCGTCAAGGTGAGAGACTTCAGCACCCCGCAGCACCGGACAGCGCCCAGCCACAACAACACAATGAAACCAAAATGACAAGTGCAGGCAGAATCAGACAACGGGCAGAATCAGACAACTGTGCATTGGTAATGTTTCGGACAAAATGGCCATCACAACCTCAGGAATACAATTAATAATGAGAAGTAGTAGTAGTAGTAGAGTAGTGCAAACAGCCTATGCCGGTTAACTGTGCGCACACTTAAAAAACTGAAATGGACATCACGATCTTGGTGTTCATATTTATATTGTAAACAACAATACATGCGTCCCGCTTTGCATTAAATTTAACAGATTAAACGTCTGTCACAATGTCAAAAATAAAATGAATGAAAATAACAGCCTATCCAAAGTGCAGCCAGTGTGTGCCTAGTATACAGTGTAGTTGGCTCCCAGAGCTTGTTTAATCCAAAAGTGCGCTACGCTTCCAGCAGTTGGGTTGGAACTAGGTCAGATCGCGTTCTTACCACAAACGAACCTCAGCAGAGTTCGTTTGGAATCGGACCGAGACCACCTCTTCAACAGGTCTCGGCCAGTTGTTTTTGGTCCGCACCCAAGTGCGATTGCGTTGTTCCCACCTGCCCAAACAACCGCACCAAGGGGGTAAACGCTCCAGGGTTTGATTCAACGGAACTAAACAAGGCAGGTTTGGAAACGCCCTAAGTTGTATGAAACACTTGCTTGTAGTGTAGTGGATGCAAAGCCATTAGCTTACTCAACGAGTCCCGTGGTCGGAGTTCTGGCCGGTTCTGAACGTAGAATAAGTCGTTCCGGTGAGATGCCAAGGTCATGAAACCAAAAAGTTTTACCCTACAAAAACATTTTTTCAGGATGCAGGATTTCATATACTGCACCTTTTTTTTTTTGGTACCATTTTCTCTCTTGAACAATCCAGTGTCACTACGCCTGTAGCAGGCTGGTTTCTCAGGTGATGCGATCCATCAGCTGTTTCTAAGAGAACACGCTGGCATTGGTAACTTGTGAGACGACATTTGTTGTCACAAAGGAAATGACATGTCAAAATGGTGCGAATTTGTGGTTTTCCTGGCTGTAGTAATGTGTATGTAAATATTCCAGCACACATATTTCATTGTTTTCCTGACAAGGATCGTGCCCATAAAGGTCCTGTTTGATCCATTGTAAAGGGTAAATCTTCCTTTCAACAGTCCAACATGTTTACTTCAGCGTTGGTGCGAATCATTCAGAATCACGTGAAACAGCTACTAGGTCGGCATACCTGAGAAACCGGCCTGCCGCAGGCGTAGTGATACAGGATTGTTCAAGAGAGAAAATAGTGCCAAAAAAGGCACAGTACATGAAATCCTAGGACGGTTATTTTGTGATGAAAATGGATCACCATTGCCTGCGTGTTTTTTTTGTTTTGTGTTTTTTTTGTCATGACACTGGCATCTCGCCGGAACTACTTATTCTACGTTCAGAACCGGCCAGAACTCCAACCACAGGACTCGCTGAGTAAGCTAATAATAATTCACAAATCTGAACTATCCCTTTAAGCCTGAGCATGCAGGTGATGCAATACATAGTTCTGTCCCCTGTTTCACACTAATGTGCTGTTTGAGAATTGGTAGCTGTAATGTGCAAATTGAGGAAAATGGCTAATTAGGATCCTGAATTTTTTTACATGTAAACATTAAAGGAAAGAAGCCAGTATTGGTTTTTCTTTTAAAAGTACTGATTAATGCTTGTTTTATGTTCTCTGATATCTTTCAATTATATAATAAGTCTGTTTCCTCGGCTGTTTTGAAGTTTGAAGAGTCTTATTTGACGAAATTCGACTACTGTTTGACTTATTTGATCTGCTGTAACAAACATGGAGCAAGCCCTTTCGAAGAAGAAGATCGTGGTATTAGTTCAGATGTTTCTCAGACTTTTCAGCAGCTTCTTACCAAAATACGCTGACAGGGTTTTGGCAAGATTAACTGAACCAGGGGGTTACAGAATGCATAGGCAGCCTGTTAAGGCCTCCTAACTTCCAAGTGCCACTTTCCCTTTATCTATGCTGCGAAAGTGATGAGTCAAGTGCATCGATATGACTGACTGGCTATAGTGGGTATACCTGTTCATTTACATGCCTGTCAGTATTCTTCAGAGCTGCTGCCTTGTTTGTTCACACAGACTTCGTCGTGTGTTGCCAAGTCGCCTCGGCTAGTGTACCTGCTGTCACAAGTTGGAATTACTTTCAGTAGTGTGGGTAAGTACAATACTGCGTTATAGAGCTTGTTGATATTTTGACACATTAATTAAGGCTTTGAATATTACAGGAATCACCAAGCTGTATACAGACTAGTGCTTTAGTTGGCCGTCGCTTTGTCTCTTCAATGCTTAGCATGAAGTTATATTTAAATTTGTGCAAAGCTTACACAATATTGTGGTGTTTAAAATCATATTTCTGTGTGATGTTAGTAAACAACATGTCAAACACTTGAGGTAGTCGAGATGATGAAAGATAGGTCGAGATATTTCCCCCTCTGTTTTCTTCCTGTGCAGCGATGCCCCATTACCTCTGTTACTTTTAGTCCCTCACTTATTATTATTTTAATAATAGTGCAACTCGACTGTAAAACATTGCCTGAGAAATGGAAACCGGTGAACCGCAAAATAAAGAAAAGTCCATTAGCGTCCTGTTTGGTTCTCATTAGGTTCATTTGTTGTTCTTGTGTTTCGTTACCTTTGATGAGGCAAACCGAAATGAGTCATGATGCAACCATTTATAACACCCCAACAGATCATTTGAGTGCAATACTTCACCTTCTAATTCCTGAATATTTTACCATATTGCCTTTCTTTAATCAGCATTAATAATTACGCCTAATTAAATTTAATTAAAGTCTCAAAAGGCGTGCAGGTGCTGTGGGATGCAGTTAAATGGTCGGGAGAATGTTCCCTCGCTCTGTTTAGAGGTAGAAACACATGAAAAATCGAATCCCCCACTGCTGGCTCAGGTGTCCGTACACGGAGGGGACTGAGGTTTGAGATGGTCAGCTTCAGCAGACTGCAGGGCCTCATCACAGCTGTGGTGTGAGAGGCCAGGAGCCAGTGAAATCCCACTGTCGCATTATGGGAAGTGGAGGAATCAGGCCTGAAGCAAAACTTTTATATTTTATGATCAGACATCTGTTCACCTGCAGACAAACTTTGTCTTCTAATGTGCCATCCTGTGGTGATAACTTATCTTACAGTGTGCCAGCTGTCCTTGCATCAAGGTGTAAATTATGTTCAGTAAATGGGACATCGCCTCAGACGAAACATCCCCTATTCAGCATGAGGCATAATTGTGGCCTAATTTAAAGCTCAGTGAGTAAATGTCTCCAGTTTTTCAGTCTTTTTCAGCCTTAATGTGTGTGTGTGTGTGTGTGTGTGTGTGTGTGTGTGTGTGTGTGTGTGTGTGTGTGTGTGTGTGTGTGTGTGCGTGTGCGTGTGCGTGCGTGTGTGTGTGTGCGTGCGTGTCTGTACGTGTGTGTCTGAACGTGTGTGTGTATGTGTGCATGCGCGCATGTGTCTTTACGAATTGGCTTCAGGCAAGCAGCCACAAGCTCATTTCAGAACAACATACTTCCTGGCTGATAACATTGTTGCAGGTGCATTACAACACATGACGATAATAGTTAGGTTCATGGCGACATTAACTGATTATTTTGGGCCACTTTGTAGCTTATCTTTTTTGCTATTCACTCCTGTATTCTTCTCCGTACTTTGTTTTTAAATACGTTTACAATATGTATAGTGCCATAAATAAATCCTCAGTGGAACAATTAAAGGAGTTTTGAAGCATAAGGCTTGATTTTACAGCCAAGCCCCGAGCTATCTTCAAACCCTTTGACCACCATCTGACAGGTATACAGCCTCAGGGGGCAAAGACTAATTTTTCAGGGCTTTGAGTGAGGCCAGTGGTATCAGGGTTAGTGCTAAAGGATATTTATTTTCCGTCTGTTGCTCATTCTTTACGGTCTGCAAAGCAACTTGAGACATGAGAGTGGAGTTGGACGGTAGAGACGTTATTTAGGACCCGATTGTAATCTGCACTCCAAAGCAGAATCCTTTTTATTGAGATCAGTAAAATCTTGTTCAGACTACAGTCAGTGGGTAGGGATTGCTTTAGGGCCTCTGCAATCTGCCTCTTTGCTTTCAAAACAGACACTTTTTCCTGCATACAATCAAAGCCCGCTCAGATGCGATTGGTACATACCACTTGGACCACAAACCAAAACCAGAGCACTTCTGATACCAAATGTCTCCTCCAACACTCATCCAACTTGAAAATGCTTCACACTGTTAACCAGATATTTGGCACCCTTTTCTGTCTGTCTTGGTGCTGAGCAGGTAGCTTGCAGCTGGGTTTACCAGAGTGATGAGCCAGTGATGAAAACGGTCGCTTTCTACTGCTAACACCCTGATTAGTGTTGAGATAAAACCAGATATTGATTTGTTTAGCTGTAAAGTAAACTGTTAGTATTGCAGGTGCTTGGCTTTGCAGAAGTTTTATATTTTTTTGTGACCTCTGAATTTGTGGAAGGAAAAGCCATTGGTGTCTTTTTGCTACACGAACACAAAGTACTACTGCTACAGGGGATCGATCATACTGAGTCCTTTTTTGCAGGTCCAGCAGCGTTACAGCAGCTCAGAATGAAGAAAAGAATTGGTCTTTGGCTGGCTGCACATTTCCTTTAACACTGTGATCCCTGAGTTCAATGTCCAGGTGAACTGCTTTACCAGGACAAAACCTACCCTGTCGTTATTGGTACATTGTTCAGCTGTACCTAAAGGCACTTTTTATTAATCCTGTGTTGTTATTTTGCTTAGATGTTGCTGTAATGATACAAGTTCTCTTTTCTATTAAAAGGAAATCAGCGTTAATAGAGCCACAGTTTTGTCACATTAAAGACGCACAGAACACTCCGTGGTTGGCTTCAGGAATTGGTCCCTTGCCAGTTGAAAAAACATATTTGTGACCCCTTTTGCACCCCGTAGCAGCGCAGCAGGGGGCGAGCGATCATCCCCCTCAGTCTGCTCAAAAGTTAGATCACACATTTATTCTCACTCGCTCTGCTGTCCCTGCCTGTCTCACTCTGGCAAACCAACAGATAAAGCAAGCTCATAAGACACGCAAACACACTCGCACTATATTAGAGACTCGTGCACACAAACAGTCGAGCATTACTCATTTGAATTCCTCCAGCAGAAACACGTCTGATGTGTTTAATTGGCCACTGGGGAGTTGTTGGACGGACCTCACTTGTTCTCTCTCTCTCTCTCTCTCTCTCTCTCCCTCACACTGTCTTTCTCTTTCTTTAGATCCTTCCTTCCTCTCTCCATCTTTGTTTCTTCCTCTCACTGTCCCTCAGAGCCTCCACCCTCACATCTAGCGTTCAATCTCCCCACCTCCCACCTCCCTCCGTTTGACTGCTGATTAAAGCCCCAACTAGCTGGAAACAAAGATTCCTAAATCAGACTCACTGCTGAAAATACTCCCCCGCACGGCTACGTGGGATACAATGAATTTCAGTCCCTTCATTTAAAATAGGTTGACATCTTAAACTAATTTCCTCCGGCAGTTTCTCTTTGACTTTCCATTTAAATATACCACTCGGAATATTATTGGGACTATTTGAATATTTTATCTGCAAAATATTTGCAGACTCAGACCTGACATCCATTGACTCATGAACAGACTGCTACTGTTTTAAGATGCGTACATTAAATGAGTCTCTTCAATAACAAAGCAGGTGCATCTTTTCACAGAGGGCTGCTTTGGGGAATTGGCCTGCCCATGAACTGCCCTGTTTGTGATGCTAAGGATGGTTTCAGACACCTTATGGTCAATTAAAAGCAAATAAAAGCCAGGTAATAATGGTAATTAATCAATGTCAGTAGTTCAAAGTGCAGCACTGCCTTAAATGTTAGAGAAGATTTTTAACCTAATGAACCATTATCAATGTCCCCGTGACCCTTGTTATATAATTTTATTAGCAATGTCCTTGCTGTATGTCCTCACCACTATTTATTTTCCTACATACTCATGCTATGAACCTTTTTGCATTGTTCCTCCGTATGCAAATCCCCATCTGGCGTGATTATCTCTGTGACTCTTTGTCAGCTTCTGAGACCTCTGGGAAAAATACTGTTGGTGCTTTCATCTCCAATGCAAAAAAGTTTCCAACATCTTTTGGTAACCTCTAAGAACCTGAATTAAGCAGCACCAGCAAACTGTATAATACATTCTAATTATAAAGTATATTCAGAAAGTTTCCAAAGACTCTGAATGTGTCAGGATGAGTTTCAGGGAGTGTGTTTGAAATGACGACTTTCAAAATATTTATTTACAACATTAATGTAATATAGTGGCGTAGCCATGAAAATAGTCAAGTTTTTAGAGTGCGGCCTCATTAAAGAGAATATAAAAATAAATGTGATGTCATAAAATGTGGAAAAACAAGCTTCTTGAAAAGGTTAATCAAAGTTCAAAGGGTTTCTGAGAAGTTTAGCATTTCATAAAGTGGAGTCAACATCTCTCCTCAACAAGAACCCAGCATTATGACTTATAAATGAAGGTCACTATTTGACAATTTGTATTTAACAGCATTCATTTCACTAGATTTATCTGATAAGGTGGCATCTCAGTGTATTAATCACATACAAAAAATTCTCTCTGTTTTGTTCAAGGATTAAGCATCCAATATTACATTAGTACACTGTTCTTTAAATATTTTTGGCTGACCGCCGGGGTCAGCCCTACATATGGGTCTGTATGTGACTGAGTAACTGAGTGAGTGGGAGAGAGAGATGGGATATCGCAATGGCGTATCATGGAGCATATTGGACCACCACTAGCGCGACTCTCTGTCTATACGGCTCTGGATACTTTGTCCGCTGCTCATCTGCTGCTTGTCCGCTGTCCTCACCTACATCCTCAGCGCGCACCTGCTTCCAAACACGTTGCCATCGGCCTCATAACGACTGCCTCCACTTCACTCATCTCCTTTTAAAGGTTTTTCACACCATGAACGGATATTAAACTTTTCGTGGATAATACAACTCAAGACCAAGGTTATTTTGCTGCCTACAGCTGCAGACTTCATGACTGCACAGCGACCCTCTGTCTATACGGCTCTGGATACTTTGTTCGGGGAGTAGGCGGGGTTGCGCGTCTGCTGCTTGTCTGCTGTCCTCACCTATGTCCACAGTGCCCACTTGTTTTCAAACACATTGTCATCGGCCTCATAAGGACAGTCCTTGTAACACATCGCCCACAAAAGTGCACATTGACCCGATGCAATTAGCCACCACAAGGTTTTGACCTAGTCTTGTTTCAGGTCAGGACACTTAAATCTTAAGTTCTCACAAAGTATTCAGGCTCTTCCAATTATATTCATTCTGATATTTCCAAACGAAGAAATTGCACTCAGCAAATGCAGAGCCTCAAATCACTCAAAATGCTTCTGCCAGGATGTTGGCAAAGACAATCTAAAGACCCCCTAACACCCATACTTTCTGACTTATCCTGGCTTGTTATGTCAGCTGGTTGATTTGAAAGCCTTTTGAAATAAGATTTTAATGGATTAGTTTCTTTATAGATTTGTGACTTGCTGTGATTTTTTTTACTGAACCAAACGAAGGAGGCAGACACAGTTTACACTTCGAACAGGAAGTTGAAGCCTGAGATTTGCTTTTTTCATGTACAATTTATTTCTATTGTTGCTATTTGACAATTAATGTTATTAGCTTGAAAGGTGTTGGGAAGGTGATAAATATTGGCATCTTTATACGATTCAGGATTAGAGTTTGGTTTCATTTGGTTCTTCCTTAAGACAAAAAACAAATACAATTCTAAGTCTAACTCCAAATAAATAAAGGAACACATTTTTGACATTGGTTCACCTGGTTTATCATAGAAAATACATTTTATGAAGTTAGAATGCGTTTTCTATATGGATTGTCATTGCTGGATGTCTCCTGTCTTTGATTAAACAAACACAGCAGCAATAATAGCAATAACAATGTAAATCTTGACAACATTAAATTACCTATGATTTTTATGTGGAAATTGTGTCTTAATAGCTGAAAATAGTAGCTTAATCACTTATTTGTGTCGTGATTTTAAGCAAAAATGAATTGCATTGATGGTACCATCTGTGATGATTTGTTACTTAGGTTTTGGAGTTGTGTTTGCACTTGTTGAGACGTTACCTTGGACAGGGAATCTCTGATTGGCATTTCCTTTTGCTATAATCAGGCTATTAATCGAGGAAATGGTTGGCAGATTTCTCGAAATTAACATGAGTGTTAGCTGCAGCCATTTATTCAGACTAGTTCACATTTGTGAGTACATTTTTTAGTCCATTGTTGGATTACATACTTCTAAATTAACATGCAACACTACAACACAACAGACAAGACTGTCTCTTTTTAAAAAAATGTCCCAAGGGAAAATAGTTACAATCCACTGTGCATTCACATGAATTTACTGCATTTGGAATATCCGTGTTGCTCAGACTGTTTCCTGTCATGCCCCTCATTTGAAAACGTAATGCCCCAAAACCAGTGATTTAATGTGCAAATAAAAAATGCAAAGTAGGTAAGACTTTCTAAAGCTGACAGTTTTTAGGCTCAAAGAAAAATCTCTCCCACCATATTAATGGAAAACTCAAGACTGAGATGGGTTTGACATATTTCATGTGCTTGATTAGATTGCATAATCAGCTCTTCTTGTCTTCCCTGTTGTAGGTCTGTCCATTTGGAACAGGTCCTTCCATCTGAATACTGTTAATCTTGCAAATCTGAATCTTGATTGCCTTGAAAGCATTAGAGTATACGCTCATCTAAAGACCAGATCCTTTAAACTCTTCACATCTTCCATCAAATGAAATCAGGAAAAATAATTTTAGCAAAAGCAACACACGAGCTTTCAATTACTAAGAAACATTGCATATTGTGTCCCAAGCATCGTGGTGTCAGTGATCCTTGTAGCGAGTATGACCAGGTCAGTCCCTGGAAAATGGTGCATCACATTTCTGACGTGTTTCATAGAGTCTAAATAATACACACTGAGAAATGTAGCACAATTCACTTAGAAACATACGTATATAGAATAAATCATTGCTCTTTAATGGAAATAACTGATATACAAAGCCTTCATCAGGAAATATGGACAGACTAATCAAGTAGGAGGAACATGGATTTAAAAGTGTATAATGAAGCAGTTTTTACCATTTAAATTCTAAGGACTAGATTTTTACAGTCATTTTGTGTAATCAGTGTGTCTGTATGACACAATTAACTGAGTGAAGGAATAATCTCTTTCCATAGGATACAGATAGTGGGTTTCCATGGCTACAGCCGTGTTGCAGAGCGAGGCTTTCTGCTCGCAGTTTATAAAAATGGAGACACTTGAATTCGGTGATAAATAAGCCATTATCTTCTTCTGGAATTGGCTGCTCTTTGACTGTGTCTGGGATTATTTTCCCGTCTTGCTATATTTCATTTCACATTTTCATTTTCTCTCTGCACCGTGTTTCTCGATGATGGTCAGGACTGTTTTTTTCTCTGTGTTGGCCATTTTGTGAGTACTGTCAAAGTCAGAGGTGCTTCAGATAAACCTAAGCAGACGCACAGGATCCAGGTTGTTGCTGAAGGTGTTTGATTTTGTGGGTGTTCTGGTCAAGACTCAAATGTTTTCAGACAGAAGACTATGTCAATTTCTTGGGTAGCCAAGGTGGTGGTTTTGAAGTTAAGCTCAGGCATTTTCAACGTTGCACCTTCCACCTAAAACATCATGAAAACACCTTAAAACTGTAAAAGAGGATCACTAAGTGAGATGGGATGAAGGCCAACCATCTTCATGTTGTAGTCTGGTGTATCACAAAATAATATTATCTTGTTGTGTCATTGTACACACTAAAGGTCATGTTACAGCAACATTTAAAACTGTGTGAATCCTTCAACCCATTATCTATATCTCTTATCTTGTTTAGGGTCGCAGGGGGGCAGGAGCCAATTCCCAGCTGTCATTGGGCGACAGGCGGGGTTACACCTTGACTGGTCACCAGTCAATCACAGGGCTGACATACAGACAGACAACTTTGTGTATATATATTAGCAAAATCAGTTAATTTCAATGGAACTCCTGCAATGACTTCTACACAAACAATTTGCCTCAATTTAAACCTTGGTAAACTGTTGACCAATAGCAAACTGTCTCGACAGTTCTTCCGACAAAAGGAGCTGAAGTGTCCAAAATGGAGAAAGCCATCATAACATGTTAGCAGTGTTGCACTATCAAGTTTTATTTAACCCTTCACTGATTGAGTATAAAAATCTGCCTTTGAGGAGAAGTCGTTTGCAGGATGTTATAACACGCCAGAACACACGAGTCAGTCGCGGTCGTGCTGATTTTTTTCACATCAAATATTAATTTTAATATCCGAATATCTGTTTTTATTACAATTCGGTTATATAATTAGAATATTTGTTGACAGCCCTAGTGTATACACAAAAGTCAAGTGTTTGTGTGTACTACATACTTTATATAAATTATGGTAGGCAATGAACCTGTTGCGGAGGATACTTCGGTAGTGCGAATGCTTAATTTAGCTCTCAATCTTTTTCGAGTCTGTGAGTTTGCTTGCAAACAAATCTTTTTTCTAACATCGCATAAATGTTTCTGATCATTTAGCCTGAGGTTGTCGAAGCTGCAGGGGCTCCTTGTGCACGATAATCAGAAAGCTGAATAGAAGGGGGTCTTACATTTCCAAAACATTGGACAGCTGTGGCTGTGGCACCATGGTTACACTGTTGAAGATTAAAGTGAAAGTAGTGATGCTCAGGAGAGAGGACAGGTGAAGTTCAAACACACAGAATTGTAAATTAAAAGGAGACAAAAAGAGAGAAGTTGGTAACAGACTGTAGACTGTGCGTAGGCGCAGACAGGGTGATTTTGTAACCAAAACATAAATCACATTATACTAGGATGTGCACTGAAACAGACATTCATGATTTATGTTGATGGTGACTGTGGCCTGTGGTGTATGAAATTGCAGTGAAGCATTGCTATAGCCACGCACCAGACACAGCCAGGATACAAAGAAGACAGTGAGGGAGGGGGAGTACAGGGAGACAAAGGAGGGGGGGGGGGGGGTATATTGGGCACCTGTAACAACTAAAATGGCTGCATTTTATTGTTTCTGTCTGGTGCCATCTGCAGCGGTGATTGAAATGGAAAGAGAGCGAGGGCTGATAGAGGGGAGCGGTGAAAAACAATGACAAATGCAACAGCGAGGTTCGGAGAAAAACATTGTAAGAAATCAAGAGAGAGGAGTGATGGGAAATTGTCCAAACCTGTTTGAACCTTTTAAAAAATCAATCCGTTCAACTGCTATTCACAGAAGCTTCTACAGTGAGGTGGACAGAGGGAAGGCAACGATTGAGACAGCATGTTTGGTGGAGGAGTCTGTGCACCTGTAATGGCGGCATGAAGCTTTCATCGTCATGAACACACTGTAGTTATTGTCCTGATTAGAGATGGGGATGAATGAGGTGACTACGAAATAATCAAATAAATGGAAACGGTAGGAGATGGAGGAAAAAGCAGGAGGTGGGGGAGCAGATTATGAGAGGGTGATTGAGCAAAGTAATTGAAAATGCTCGGTACGACCATGACAGCTGCTAATAACAGATGCTTCTACTGCAGCATTGTGCTGACGTTTTATTTTAAACTGTGATAATGAGAAATAAAGAGACATGGAGAAAAATGAGACGTGGGTCGCCCGGAACGAGATTCGACTCATCCAGGTAGGTTAATGGCCGGCTGCCAACTACGTGCTTGGTGACAGCAACAGTTAAGGCGAGTAATTAGAGTAATGAAATATGGTAATTAGACCTGGACGGGGAGTCACACAGAGACAGTAGTATATGTGCACACAGATACACAGGCTGGCTAAAGCAGCTAATTGCTTTGTTGGTCACTGAGCATCTCCAGAGAAGTGTGAACAGGAAAGAGTGACTTAATCAAAGTCCTGTGTCCAGTCATGTGACGCAATAGGAATATTAAAACCCTGCTTAACATTTTGTAGCTCTTATCACAGCAGCATTTAATCTTTGGCAAACTGATCATTTCAGGTTACATTTATCTCAAGAAGGCACGTCTACTTGCATGTATTTGATTGACCAATGAAAACTGGGTTCAGTTTTTTTGAAAGTGTCCCCACTGCGCCACCTGTCCCGTTTAATTCAAATAACAGAAAGGGCTGGGTTTTTTTCGTGCAGGGCTTAAGTCAGTCTGAACGCAGCTTTTGTCTTGCTAGACAACATTGAAGCTTTGCGGCACAGAGAAATAATCTTTATCATGCTTTACTTGCAGATCAATTCATAACTGGGTTTGGTCATTTTATGGGGTAAGCACACGGGTTACTGCTATCAGTGAAAGAAAATATTGATGCCCCTGAATATTGATATACATGAAGTATATCTTTTGAAAGATTATTTGGCCTTTGGCCTTTATTGGATAGGAAAGCTGAAGACAGGAAATGGGGATGATAGAGTGCAGTTAGACATGCACTAAAGGGCCGTGAGTCAGAGTTGAGCCCGTGGCAGATGTGTTGAGGACTTTGGCTCTGTACATATCTCGATAACGTAGCCTCCCTCTGGGGTTCGCTCCAGGTTCACTCCCACATGCAAGGATTAGAACATAAAGCTTTGTCAAAATGACGTAAAAATTGCCGTAAAGCAGTTCAGCCACTGGTTTAGTGACGATGCAGACGATATAGGAAAACACATACGACAGACATTTTCATGTTGTTTTAAGGATATCTGTTGTCATATTGCCCAGCCCTAGGATCACCAGATTCTTGCCCATACATAGTCATTGTAACTACCCCCTCACTGAAAGCATTTTTATGATGTCAGCCATTGGGATGACAAACCCTCTTTATAGTAATTTGTCCTTAGCTTTGGTCTTATTTGTTGGACAGACATTATGCTTTTCGTTCAAATGTTCTTAAAATAAAATGTCTATTGATGCCCTTCAGTTTGCAGGGTGTATTTTAGTACTTTCGCCCCTTAATGTTTCTGTTTATTCTGAGTATTTGTTTCTGCCTGCACTGCTCAATGCCTCTCTTTTTTAAAGCACCTTGTATTGACCCATGTATGAAATGTGCTATAAATCAGCTTGCTGTCCTTATCATGCTTTTTGTGGAATGCAGAGCTGTCAGTTTCACGGGGGAAGTTTTCAGTGTCAATAACGATAATAACGGTTCTCACTGTTCTGCAGTGAACAGAAATGTAAAGTAACACTGCTGCCAGGAGCGACAGAGCTGTCTGCCATATAAAGACACTTTGGCACATGTAGCCTGGGCTTTAAACCAAATGGGGATAGACTAGTTCTTGAGTTATTCATTGTTTTGTTCACTTATTAGACACCCACGCCTGAAGGGAGGAGGTGAGACTGGGGGGGCACAGACGAGAGCACTCAACAGGAGGCAGCGTGAGAGAGAAGATTGAAATATTCCAGCACCTGTTAAGTGCCATTGTTAAAGAAGGGAGACTGGCAGGAGGCTATTGGGGGATAATTGCTGGTTGTAAGTATATGATGGCATCAAACTTCCAGGTATGACAGGAAAATAGGCGCCCCTAAAACAGAAAATGGAGAGAGCGAAGGTGAGGAACGTGGGGGAGATGATTGACAGCTTAAAGTGGTGAGCTCCAGTTAAAGTTGGACTGAGAACAGTGAAAGAGAAATGTTGGTGTGGAAAAAACTGGACAGAATACAAAACACTGAAGCCAAGTTCATATTCTGCTCCCAGGGTGTACACCTGCCTCCACAGATATGATGAAAAACAGAACATTGTGTCAGACTGAAAATATGAATGCAGTACAGATGAGCTGTTGTCTTGCAAAGCAATGAGGCATGTCTGTGTAGAAATGAGCATTTGTTTCGTAAAAACCTGACACGATGAATCATTTAACAGAAGATTTCACTGACAGCTGTGCAGACTGTAAAGAACATTATATTTAACAGTGGCAGATACAGTTGAAAAAACAGACAGCTGTTTCTATATACACCTTCTGATGTCAACACTTACCCACATGTGTCCTTAGCTCGCTCTTAAAAATGAGAAATGAATTCAATAAGAACGCTCTCAGTTGTTTTGGGAGAATTCTTTATTAAACCAAAGGGGCAGAGGCGAACTTCATGCTCCAATTAATAATATCCTTTGGCTTTACTGACAAATAGAAAGAATACAGCCTCTGAAAGAAGTGTAACTGTGTGGAAAAACCAACCAGCCTGTAAATCTGCAGCTTGTTAGGACTCAGACGACAGCTGTACCAGCGTCCCCAGCTCTGTCAGTGCTTTGTACGTCTGCTTGTGTGATGTTGTGCATCTGGCTGCTGTTTGTCACTCTACTTTTATACCCAGAGGACAAACATCCAGAGACAACAGTTAAAGTAATGAAAAACCACCAGGACAGCCAGGAAGAGGAGTAAATGTGTGTCATGGAAGGCAAGGTGTATGTACAGCAGAAGTTAAAAAGAAAGAAATATGGCAACTGGAGGAAAAAGCAAAAGTGTCCCAGTTCTCCAGCTCTGGGTCAAGGTTGGGGACTCTGTGGTTTCTGTTGCTGTAACAACCCTGCATCGCTTGTTGGCTGCCATGGCGATGTATCATAGATAGATTTTCTGGATGGGTTGGTATCAAGCAAATGAAGCAGATTGCTTTATTAATGTAATTCGTTATCAGACCCTCATAGGTGAAGGGATGGAAAGCAGGACATCCCTCCAGTGAAAATCAGGTGTTTAACCTTGTAAACATCTCCATGTGCTGTTTCTCATGTGCTACAAGACATATAAGGGACAACATCAGCAGTCATCTCCATGGCTGGGCCTGTCTGCTTTAAACTGCAGTGTACCAAGGACAGGCTGAACAACACGTTTTCAGGTTGGCAGGTTTGAGACGTCACAGACCTAAGGAGCCAATCCCATTAATGGGCGGGGTGACACTATGCATTTTATAATGTGCAACCAATGGCAACCACCTCGGCGAACTCACTACTGACTACTAACGTTAACGATACTACTACTAATTACTACATTTCAAGCTAGCTAAGTTTCAAGTTGCCACGATGGCAGAGACGTGTTTTGTTTTCAGCTGTAATTTTACGAAAGGAGAAACGTAGCACATAGTGGGCGGGGCCTATGCAGATTCAGGAAGTTTTAATGAGGCAGAAGGAAGAGATGGCTTGGGAGGATTTTTACAAGGTAATTAAATGTATTTTGCAGAAAAAGCTTATCAGACACAATGTATTATTTCAAGCAGAGCATTTTATGTCTTAAAACATGGCAGGAGCTGGTCTTTAAAAGTTGAGCTTCACTGCATTTTTCTGCATTAAATGACTAATTATTTAGTCTATAAAATGTCAAAAAGAAGCAATAAAAATGGCCGTAAAAGCCCGATGATTTTAATCAAAGTGCTTCATTTATCCTACATCTCAAAGTATTCCTTTTATTTCTGAAAGAGCCGAGAGAAGAAGGACCACATCCTCACGATTTAGAAGCTCAGATAAGGACTTTGCTTTTGGCACTTAAAAAAATTAATAAAACAATCAGTGGAGCATTGAAGTAGTTGATAATTATAATTCTCCAGATTTGAGTAATTAGAGTTTTTGCTCTACTTAATATTTCAGTCCTATAAAATAGTTCATTAACATCTGTAAATCAGCCAGTAGTACTCATTGTTATTATAGACCAGCTCGACCAGCGCCCCCAGAATTTGAAGTTTAACCAAAGATCTCCACTATGATTTTCACCTCGTATTATTTAATCCAAAGCACTTTTATTGAGATAATGATATTTGCAGGATGAATACACACTTGTAGTACCAAAAATGTACCTAAAGGACATCTTCAACCCTTATTCCAGTTCAGCAGCCTGAAAACGTAATGGCTAACTTCATTGCTTTCCACACGCATAAAAACAGCAGGTCATCAGATCCTTATAAGCAGGACTTAATAAGTCAGAAATCAGATAAACTTAAACTAAGCTCATTTACATTTGTGGTCTTAATATCACTTCATTGAAAGATTGCAGTTGACATATTTTTGCAACCTGACGGCAGTTTGCGCAGAGCTTTGCAGATATCCCCCACAGATGCATGATGATCTCATACAGCAGCTACAAGATCTGAGAGCAGTTTGTACGGGAGGTCTGTTTGTCTGCTCGCAATCTGCAACGACCTTTTCAATCTGTATCCTGTCAGTCTACTTCAACATTTCCTATTCAGCACAGTGATATTTTTAAGAATCGATTCAGATCCAATCAGCAGACTCACAAACAGGACAAAGCAGAAGTTTGTTCTGTGTTTGTCCTTGTCCCTTGTGATGGGCAGCCCGACAAACAAACTGAGCGAGAGGAGCACGGATGAAAACAGGAAAGAAGGAGAGTAGATGTAATTGAACCAGCAGCAGAGAGAGAAGAGAAGAAGGAATACGAGAGGGAAAGGGATCAAAGAGGAAAAGGAGAGGAGGATTGAAGATGTCAATATGGTCAATGAGGCTAATGGCAGTAAATGACATCCTGTCTTTTATCTCTCTCTCTGTCTCCACAGATTCTCCTCGGAACAGGAAGCCAAACATCAGGCCAGACATGGCTGTCAACCCCCTGAACGACACACAAACACACACAACACTCACACACATTTGATCATGAAGTAAAACACTTCTGGGAGCAGCGGTTTGTGCCTTAGAAACACACACACATATCTGAGCCAGATGTTATTGCAGCAGTATAACGGGGATCAGTGAGTGTGTGTGCAGGTGAATAAAGCAGGTGTTTTATCGGGCATCAGATGAACATGTGCACTGCAGACAGCTGGCATAAAGTGGGCGCTGCAGGGGTCTTACCCTCGGATTACAGTTTAGGAGATTAGAGCTAAGCAGCAGTCACCTCAAGCTCACCAGCCGCATGAAACTTCCGCTGCAGGCATACACAAACACACACATACGCACACACACACTGCAGCACAGCTGTAGAACACAATTAAATTAGTGCAACTGGCAGACGGTGTGCAACCCTAGCTTAACACCATACACATTAAATTACAGGCACAAACACACACAGGCACACACACATGCACTCCGGGATGCAGGACAGACGCTGCCCCCACCCTTCCTCCCGTCGTCCTCCCAAAGCCAGCTGGAAAGAAGATGAGATTTGGGGCTGATTGGTTTTGTCTTTTTTCCCATCACATCCTCTGGGCATTACTGAATCCACCACCGCCGACTTTCCTTAGAGCAGTGTCATCTCTGGATGAACTATCGTCATAAAGATCTTCTTTCCATCGGAAGAGGCTCGGACAATCCGCTTGTGATGCTTTGAATACATCTCCTAAAGTTTTTTTTACTGTCATCTTTTTTACACCTTTTTTCAGGACACTATATTAGTCAGGCTTGGCGGAAACCCTCAAAAGTCTTAGCTACACATGAGCAGAACAGCATCGCCAATATTTCGCTTCTCTCTTTGTGGTGAAAGATGAAATCTTAGTGAGTGAAAAACACTAAGAATTTAAACTTTTATTTCAATCCGAACTTTTTAAACTCTGACTGTGATAGTGTGCAGAGGGACGGCAACAGAGCAGTGCTTTAAACTGGACACAGCTGCCGTCCACAGCTCTCAGAGCCTCGGTGAAACACAGACAGAGGCTTGGCCAGGGTGAACATCAAGTGGAAGGTAAAAGAGGAAAAAAAAAACAGGCAGGAGAAAACTACACATATCAGTGGAATCAAGCAGAAGCAGCGAAAAGAGAGTTAGAAAATAGGTATATTTTTGGTCTAGGATGGCTAGAGACGTGATGGAACACCCGTCAGGCCAGACCTCCTCCCATTTACCGCTCCTCCTCCCTCTCCTCCTCCTCCCTTCTTCTCTCCCTCTCTCCGCTGCTCTCAACTAGTCTGCCAGCTTTCTTTGGCTACGTCGCTTCAGTGCAACGAGAGAGACAGAAAAGAGAGAAATCAGAGCGCTGGAGCCGAGCTCAACGCTCACACAGATGGCAGAGAAAACGGGAAGGACCTGCTGCATTCATTCACAGCGTGCACTGGGTTTCACTGAAGATGGACATTGCAGTTAATCCTAAAAAAGAGGGAGGAAAAAAAGAGAGTGAAAGCCTGAGAAAGGAAAGTTAGGAAGTGAGGAAGGAGAGAATGAACCAAGGATAGAAAGGTGGAAAAAGCAGAGACTGATTGAAGCTGAAGGAGAGATCACCCCTCATCGAGGGCAAAGGACTTCCGAGGCAGTCAGGCTACAGCTGTGTGTAATTCAGCTGCGACTCAAGTGTGTGTGTGTCGAGACATTTTTGTGTGTGAGACGAGCGCATAACTGTGAAGGAGAGGGAGGGAGAGGCTCCAGCGAGAGACAGAGAGAAAGCGTAGGAGCATCGCTGAGCGCACAGCTTGACTGAGAGACAAATTGACTCTGACACATTTTCTTCTGTCAGTGTGAGTGTGTATGTGTGTGTGTTTTTACTCGTCTGATATCGAAGTGATCTTGTGCTAGTCAGGGAGTCGTCCCTATCACCCTGACCAGACCTTGGTGGTTGTTGCGTGGGGGCGGAGAAGGCAGAGGAGGTGGTGGTGGGCTGGTGACAGTGGCAGGCCTAGGGGTGGGGGCATGGCCATGGGGGGGCCGCATCCTGTCCTCCACCCTGCACCGGGACAGGCGCTGGGGCTGGGGGTCTTGGGGCGGGGGTCCATCCAGGGGAGCTCCCAGACTCTCAGAGCTCCGGCCCTGGCTGAGCGGAGGCACAGTCGGGGCGGCAGCAGGTGGAGGTAGTACTGGAGGAGGAGGTACGGCGGAGAAAGGAGGCAAAGTGAGATGTTCCCGCAGAGTCTGGGTTCTCCTCGGCTCCCTGGCTCTCGTCTTCCTCACCTCGCTCTTCTTCTCTGTCTCGCTCCGTGGGGGCGTCGGCTTCAACTACCTGGAGCCGCCTGGGTGGGAGGAGTCGAGGCGGGTGAAGCTAGTGCCAAGCTACGCGGGCGCACACAGGCTGTCACCACCTGACGCCCCGCAGCAGAAGACGTGTGCCTGCCCACGCTGCGTCGGAGACCCCGGTGTTTCTGATTGGTTCGATGAGAGCTACGACCCAGATATCTCACCTGTTTGGACCAGAGACAACATCCAGCTGCCATCTGATGTCTACTACTGGTGGGTGGTAAGTAACAAAATCATTTGACTTTACATGTTTGAGTTTTGACAATTAGTTTGCTGTGAATATAAGATTTAATTGTATGTTATAGCTGGACTCCTGTTTGTGTAATTGTTAAACTGTTTGGATCTTTTCAGAATATAGATTTAAAAAAATGAATACCACTCTCACGTCTGGATGAAAAGTGTTTACCTAAAGCCAGCCAGGTTTTTGTTCAGATTAAACAAATAAAATACCACATTTTAATCTTTGAACTCAGAACTGAGTCGGGCTTGCTGTTCCCGAAGCTAAGCTAATTGACACAACACTGAGCATACAAATATGAGAGTAGAGTTCTCTCATCTGATCTTCTAACTGTCAAATTTAATGTTAAAATTAATTAATCACATCTCCAAGTTTGTGGAACTTTTGTTTGTATTAAGTTTTTCACTTAGTTTGTCTAAGAATAGCCACACAGTTACACTCGTGTGTCTTCAGGGTCGCACCAAGGACATTTATCCATTTACATTAAGGTCAGTAAAAGTGATAATCTTGAAGATTTTCATTTAGATAAATGTCTGTTAAGTCACTATCTTTCGCCAAATGAGGTAACACAATGGTGATTGAGCCTATTGCCCACTGATGAAAGCATTTGCAGTATTATGGACTGGGTGTCTCTGCAAGTGTTGTGAGTAAACAGTAATCTACTATGGCTGAACAAACAAAGAAAAGATGGATGACTACAGATACAACTTCAACAATAAGTGAAAATCAGAAGAAAAAGAAACAAATTCGACGCTCAGATGAAGGCAAACAGTCTAAAAAGGAAAGCGACCATCAGCCAGGAAACTAATGAGTTACAATTGTTACGAAGGGAGCCAACCATAGACGTCTGCATATGTGGGAAGTGTGCTGCCACAATTACTGTTTATCGCCAAAGGTGCCGCCTAAGACAACGAAACTGAAATCTTTAGATTATGTCTTTAAAGTCACTCGGTGCAGATTTATTTTATACTATTAATACCATTTTCATTCGTTTCGTTAGCTGTTTTTTACAGTGCTTGCAGCACCATCAAACACTTTCCTTCTGTGTGTGTGTGTGTGTGTAACAGAGGCGGGCAGTCCGTTACATTGGAGATTTTTATTAGGACATCAACATACGAGGAGTAATACATCATAATCTCAGATCTCTCCTCATCCTCCCTCTTCCAACCAATCCCCTCTTACAAACAGTACATGCTCCTGGTGCCAGTCATGTCATGAACCATGTGAAACATCACATGGTTGGGCTTTTTGTAAAGCACCGCCCAGTTACGTCTGTAAAATGAATATGCCTCTGAGTCATTGCAAGAGAGAGACGGGAAACACTTAGTTACAGAATTGCTGCATTAGCAACCCTTCTAACTGTGTGTGTGTGTGTGTGTGTGTGTGTGTGTGTGTGTGTGTGTGTGTGTGTGTGTGTGTGTGTGTGTGTGTGTGTAATTGTCTTTATAGGTGCGTTTCCATGGTGTAGGCTCATTTGTCTCCTTATATCTGTTTGAATCTCAGAATAAATCTGTTAGTGTGTGTGTGTTTTCAGAGATAACTTTATCTTACAGTTGTCCTTCAGTTGCTGCTCTAGAGGCCTGTTTCAGAGCTGTAGCCTCAGTCCGGCTCTAAAACGGCACAAAACTGCAAACACAGGCCAACAGCTGCCAAGTCATTAGGTCACACTGCAACATGGGGGTGATGAACTGAGAGAGAGGGGAGACAGAAAGAGGAAAGAGGAGGGGGATTGGATGGAGAAGGAGAGGAGGGGATCACATAAAACAGAGGTGCACTGTAGGAAAATGGTAGTGGTGACATTACAAAAGACGGGCTTGAGGGGGGGACACATTTGCAAATAAGCTTTAGGAAAGGGAGGAAATAAAAAAGCAAAAGGAAGAGAGGAAGAATATAGAACAGGTGGTACAAAAACAAAAGGAACCAAAGAGCCGAGACAAATGTAATGGGGTCGTTCCAAGTAAGATAAACATACCAGTCTCTGCAGACGTCGATCAGGGATGCCTCTCTGTTCTTCTGTATCGGACATGAACATCAGGTCCGGTTGCATCAGGATGTGTGACCTTGCCTGGCTTGCAAATATACTGCACATAACTATCTCAACCAGATGTCAGACTTTCTCCTCTGTTCCTCCAAACTAACCCTGGCCATGTAAGTTTGTGAGTTGTTTTTGGTTTGGCCCAAGAACTTTTGTAAACACTAGTACAACAAACATAAGGACATCTTACATGGTTTCAACCGGAAAATGGTTCAGAAATTCAGAAATATCTTGGAAATTTGCTGAACAAACCCACATTTGTAAAAGAACATGAAGAAAATGTAGTGAAGTTAAGGGGAATTTGAGATCTTCCTGTTGGGAATCAGAAGACAGAATATATGATGTTTCCGGGTAAAGGCTGAAGGAGGCAGACAACACGGATGCACAATTCCAGAAGCTGTGTAAGTGTCCCCAGTCGATTACTCACTTTTATCTCTTCTGAAGGAAAAATCCCATCACAGATGTTTAATATCATTTAATCCCTCATCCAATCATCCAGTGTTAGAAAGGATGGAAGTTGAAATTGATTATGTGTGCATGGTTGGAGTATCTGCTCTTAAACCTATTGTACACTAATCAATAAAAGAAAAAGAAAATAAAGAATAATTTGTTGTGCAGAACTTAAATGCTTAAGTTTGGTGAAACATTTTCACTTCCTAAACACACAGCCTCTAATCCCAGTGTCTTACCTGTCACTTGAGTCCAGCCTGAAAAAGCTCTTCGTGAATACTTCAGTAAGTTTGTGCTTAGAGTCCTTTTTAAGTTTTTAGTAACTACTTGCAGGTTTCAAACGAGACATGGCCTACTGGGTTTCAAACTTAAAGAAATTTAAGAAGCGTCTTGCCTAGTTAATTCTCATAATAATAAATTATAGTTCAATCAAAAGTTATTAACTTTGTACGTGTGAAGTCACTCTCGCATCACAGGCTGTAACATCCATTCATTCAATTTCTTCCGCTTATCTGGGGTCGGGTCGCGGTGGCACCAGGCTAAGCAAGGTGACCCAGATGTCCGTATCCCCCAGCTCCTCCTGGGGGATTCTGAGGCTTAATCCCTCCAACAAGATCTGCATCTGCCCCGGGGTGTCCTCCCAGTTGGACGTGCACAGAAAACGTCCAAAGGGAGGCGTCCAGGAGGCATCTTAATCAGATGCCCGAGCCATCCTTTTGATGTGAAGGAGTAGCGGCTCTACTCCAAGCTCCCTCCGGATGTCTGAGCTCCTTACCCTATCTCCTCGGCTAAGCTCAGCCACCCTGCAGAGGAAACTCATTTCGGCCGCTTGTATCCGCGACCTCATTCTTTCGGTCACTGCCCAAATCTCATGACCACAGGTGAGGGTTGGAACGTAGATAGACGGTACATCGCAAGCTTTGCCTTCAGGCTCAGCACCACGATCTGTTTTACCCTCACTGGTGAACAAGACCTTGAGATACTTGATTCCCCCACCCAGAGGGGGCAATCCACCGTTTTGGCCTCAGACTTGGAGGTGCTGACCTTCTTCCCAACCGCTTCAGAGTAGGCTCCAAACCGCCCCACTTTCTGCTGGAGGTCCCAGTTTAATGAAGCCAACAAAACCACATCATCTGCAAAAAAGCAGAGATGAAATTCTGAGGTCCCCAAACCGGACACTCTCCTCCCCCTGGCTGTGCCTTGAGATCCTTGAGAACAGAAGAGGTGACAGGCCAAGAACTTTTTTACTCCTTTACACATAATTTATAAACCATTTTGTTTATATGTGCATATTTGAAGAAATACATATGTGTTAGTTCATTTAGTTTTGTGTGAGAGAGACAAATATCATTTTAAGCAGCATTTTGGTTCATTTTTGACCTCATTACCTCGATTACTCTTCAGTCTAAACACATCATACAGTTAAGCTAAAGCTAGTTCATGTAGCTTTATTTGAAAGGCAGCAGTTACTGGGTGTAAATATCTCCTGTACTCTAGAAACTGTGCGTGTGGCCCAACCCTTCTTAATCAAATCTCCACATTGTTAACACTTGTGTTTTAATAAGGCTACATTTAAACGCGGTAGTGGCTGCTGCAGTGCCTCCTGGAAGTTTTAATTCTCTGCCAATGTGAAATATTAGTTTTATACTTTAATGTGGATGCCAGAAGCTTATACTTTAGGAGTCAGAGGACAGCTGAGAGGAAGGAAGCACGGCTGCCAAGAAAACATCTGCCAAAAATTAGTAGCCCCTGAACAACGGCGGTGTGGTGCGTGCCAAGCTGGCTCCGGCATCATGCAGGGACTCTGAGACAGAGGAAGGCAAAGGATGGAGGGATCAAAGAGGAAAGAAAGGAAAAGAGAAGGAAGGTGAGAGGATAAGAATGCAAAGAGGTAACAACATGAGAAACACAGAGTAAAAGAAGATTTAGGGGTCCCTGATCAGCACTGATGAGCTGCGAGGTGCACAGGCGTCCCAGAGAGACGAAGAGAGGAAGAAGGACGAGGAGGAGGAGAAACAAAGAGGGAGCAAGGGAAATTAAAGACAAGGAATTAGACATGAGGGCAAGGAGATTGCTGGAGAGGATGTGTGAATGAATTTGTAAGCGAATGAGTTGTGTTGGGAAATGCGAATTAAGGCCGGTGGTGGGTGAAGAGGAAGTGGTAACAAAGGAGTGAGAAAATGAAGATGCTGTGTGGGAGTGAGGGAGAAAGACGGAGAGGAATAGATGGTTACAGAGAGAAAACAGCCATTTAGTGGCTGCCAGTATCCTCATGGAACTTTTGTGTGTGTGCTGTTTTGTTTGGGGGATTTTATGTGTGTGTGCAGGTGCTCACGTTCTCTTTACATGCATGAACGCTCATGTGCCTGCGTGGTTTGGCAGAGGCTAAAACTGGAACATGATTTTTTTTTTTTTTTTTTTCGGAAAACTTCTCTTTGTCAGGTGCTGCTAGTATTTGTCATCACTCTGTTTACATCTCAGTGATGCAGTTCTGACAGTGATCCAAAATTATAAAAACAACCATACTTTTATATTCATACCTTTTTTTTAAAGCAAAAGATCTACGTCTAATTGTGACTGTGAACATGTGGCTTCACAATATGTCATGCTTCTAAGAACACGAGCGTTTCGTCGATATGAATTGACTGATATCTGCCCTAAAAAGCTCTGAAGTTAAAGGATGAGTTCATGAAGTCTGTTTGAGAGCAGCAGGTGCCCAAACAAACACTGAAACAGGAGGTGGTGTAATATTTCCCCTTGTTGATACTTGGCATTCAAAAATAAGTTTCCTTATGCAAATAATTACAGTCCTCATTTTGTGCAAAAACACACTACTCAATTAAATTAAAGGAATAAACTGTAATTTAAATGTTTTATTGCCACAACGCTACAGCCAATATACTACAGTGCCGGGTTGTATTTGTTTAGTGTGAGACAAGAAACAACCATCCATTTTTTATATTGTGAAAAATAGCAATTGGACAAAGACATATGACACACAATTCTAATTTTTAGTATATGCTAAAGGAAAAACGACAACAAAAAAACAAGTACAATAGTCCTACTCCATTGCCAGCTCGACAGCGCCCCCTCTGCCTTCCTAAATTTTAAGTATATATGAAACGTCATCTGAAGCAAATATAATGCGTAGTAGTAGTAGTAGTTTTACGTCCTTCCAGTATACAATATATACAATTGCAATTCAGTGAAGGTTTCAGAAATCTTATAACCCCATATTTAAATTTAAATAAAAAATCAGACTATGCCAGGTTGTCGATGCAGTTGCAGCATTGACCGTTAGGGCTGGGCAAGGACCTCAAGATACAATACATGACTGTAACTAACTTTTATATCGCTGCGTCAGGTTTATTTCCTTTAGAATATTGCCAAAAAAAAAAAAATTCCCTGCCAATGATCTTTTGTTGTCAATTAACCGATATATCAAGTCAAATTAATGAAACTATTTTGTAATATATTTATTTCCTAATTATTTTTGCCTCACAACTCACAAAGGTCTTAGTTTCCTTCAGCACCATCGTCATCATGATCAAGCGTTTTTTTTCTTGCTTTACAGAACAGAGAGATTCGTTATGTCTTTACTTTAATATCTACTTTAATTAAGTGACCGTGTTAATTCAAATTGTAAAGGATTATATTGAAGCTAAAATACTTTTATGGTTTTCAGAAAATAAAATTAATCTGTGCTTTCAGGCTGTTTTCAAGAAAGCAAATCTCTTGGATCGAAAAGTAACAGCTTCAAATTTAAAGTAACTTGTCCATTAAGTCTTTGACACTCAAGTCCTAAAATGATCACACAGTATAATCTTCCAATTCCTGTTTTTCTGTTTACTCTTCTTAACATTCAACTATTTCTTTCTTATACACACTCCTTTTATTCAGGCTGCAGTCAGACAGGAGACGCTTGTTGTCATGTCTGCTGTCACTTTTGTTTTTCCTTCTGAGTAGACCCGTACGTCCTCTGGACATCTCACTGTTGTTCCTGACGAACGGTGTAAAAGTAAACTTTCCTGGAAGGACACAAAGAGACAGAGAGAGTTTGTGTGTATGTGGACAATCAAACATTAGCACTCTGAAAAAAGCAAAAACATTATGAGTGATTGAGAAGTTTCCGAGTCGTCTCAACTCTTACATTTTCTATCTTTTCTTCAACTTCAATCTGTTTTTATATTTATTACTCAGCTTGTTTTGACATGTGCAATGCCTCTTCGCCACTGACCACAGGTCACCAAGTCTGACAGCATCCTGTCAGTCTGACACATTGCTGTGACATAAACACACACACACACTGATACAAAGACACACACAGGCACAAGCACCTGCTTATTTGCACATGAATGCTGGAAAGTGCATGCATACACACGTAGACGGTGCAAGTATCTAAATATAAAGCCTGTTGTCACATCCAATTTGTCTGCAGAGGATACGTGGCCTGACTATACTTCCTCTTTCTCTGTAGATGCTGCAGCCCCAGTTCAAACCCCACAGTATCCAGCAGGTGCTCCTGAGGTTGTTCCAGGTATTTAATATCATTAATTCATCTTTCCATTACGCTGGTACTTTCAGATCAGCAGAGTCATTACTCCACACTCTTGGGCAAAGGCGGAGGGGAACAGACTGCCTTTATTAGGCATTAGGTGTATCAGTGGACCAGCTCATTCCTTTTTAATATTTCTGTATGTGTGTTTTTATTCCGACTCTCAATGCAAAGCACGTTGCATTCACAGAAGGCTGTATGTTTAAATACCTCATCTGGCTCCCTGTGGGCAGAAGGGGCTCATGTATTTTTCATGAACGATCTCATGAAGAATTCACCCCTCTACTGGGAGCAGGATGTATTTTTACAATCAGGTCTGAGCTGCAGGTTAGGTTATTTGATGTCTCTTGCTTTGTCCAGAGCCTCGTTTAATATCCTGTGTAGCTTGAATTTCCGCAGCTTGATGTGATAATGCCTCTCCATCGCAGGTGATTCCAGGAAGGTCCCCGTACGGCTCGTGGGATCCGGGGCGCTGTCTGCGCTGCGCTGTGGTGGGAAACTCCGGAAATCTCCGAGGGGCCGGATACGGGGCGACTATTGACGGACACAACTACATCATGAGGTGAGAGGGATAGATGAGACCAGGGAGCGGATTCAGGGCTGCGTTAGACTGAGTGATGAGGAGAGAGAGGCCATGATGGAAGAAAGAGATGAGGAAAGAAAGAAGAGGGAGAGAGCTGGAGAGGACAGAGTTCATGTGAGGAGAGTACTAAAACATCACACAGCTTAATATGTGACATTAAAGTTACATGGGCAAAATGTGTGTTTGCAGAAGTATTTATAAATATGAAAGCAGCACGTGTGTCTCTGCTGTTCTATATTCTGTTCTCTACTCTCCTATTGGCTGACAAAGAGGTCACCTGACTCATGTGAGGTCACCACAGGCAGCTTTAAGCACTAAGAAGCTGAAACGTATATAGATTGTGTCGCTCACATCCACACCCGAGCAGAGAGGCACATAAATCCCTTTGTGTGCGTCTCTCCCCCGCTCGGTGTCGTGCAGCAGCCGTGAATCACAGAGCCTGATTGTTGTCAGTTGGCATGAACACACAGCTATATGCTGTTCTGTGCAGGGAGTGTGTGTAGCTGCACAAAAGCCTCAGCAGGAATGACAAGTATTTTCTGTTTCTGTGTGCTAAAGACATTAGCATCCATTAGCGTTGCTCTCTCAGCAGACCTGTGTGGGCAGCCGCCAACGTCCAGCGCCTGTTAGGCTGCTCGTCGCTGTGGTTAGCTCCTCATTTGTGTTTTAAATCAGCTTGGCCCGCAACAGTCCCACACACACCACCACCCACCTCCTGTCTGTCTGCCTTTTCACTCCCCCTATCTGAACAAACATCTGTTTTGCTCACTGACATATGGATCAGTGCATACAGTAGCCTTTTTTTGCAGGTGCACTTTTTCGTTTATATAAACAGCTCACTCCTCCAGACAGTGAGTCATTTCTACTGTAAATATGGAGAAAGTCTCAAGTACACAGACAGAGCTGAGTGGTTCACTTACTGTCTGACTAAAGGTTAGACAAGACAAAATATACTTATTATATTATAGAATAAAATGTGCTGCATGAAAGTCCTTGTCTTGAGGCTTGTTCAAGGTATCAGGTGAATTTATAGAATTAAAAGAAGTAGACAAAGGAAGCATCATGAAGTTTGTGCACTGCTGTTTCAAAGCTTTGAGGAACCATCATTTAGAAATTAAACATCAGGCGATTGAGACCATAAACTAAATATACGAATAATAAATAAAAAGTAATAAATCAACTCAGAAGTTTCATGATTTACACACATTTTCTCATCTGCTACTATTCCGACTATTTGTGGTGCCGCCCCCTGCTGGCCTTTAAATAATATCCAGGTTTAAAGCTGCTGTGAGGAGTTTTTAGCTGGCTATGAAATGGACTGAAATGAATACAGATGCCTCTAGGTGAGTTACAAAGCAAACAAGACAATCAGCAACAAGATTGATTATAACTTAATAGTTATTTTTAATGCCCGTAACCACTGCAGGAGGGTAGGTGTCAGACGAGGCAGTTAACTTTGTGCTGCCAAATCAGCCTTTTTTCTATATTTTCCGTAGCAAAGACTCACAGCGAGACACAGAGTGACACATCTGAATGTGAAAAGAAAGCAGGATGAGATTTTACCTTTATCTTTAAGTTTTGAAACTAAGGTGCAATCGAGTTCCGATATATCGTCTTTGCATGATCAACAAGTAATCTACGACCAAAAAAAAGTTGTATGTAAGAAAATGCAACTTGAAGCAGCAGTTTTAAGCTGGAGTTCTACAAAGTACAAGTTACAGAAAGTAAAGAGGAGACTTGATCACTGAAACTGAAAGTGTGACGAACAATGTTTTGATAAAAGTGCTTTTTTATGGTACTTCTAAATCAGAGTTGACTTAAAAAAAAAACTCATTTGAACACAGTCAAGATCTTTCTACTTGGTCTGCTGTGATCAGATGCCTAATGGCTTTTCATGTGGCTAATGTTAAATAACATAAGCATAATGTAATATTTATGAAGTTTTACAAACCGACATTACTGAGGCAGACCTGCATTATGGTTTATAGCGTTTACCGTTATCCCATAATCGTTGTGGCAGCAGAGTAATCTGACTATAAAGCCATAGTTGATCCTTTTGGGAGGAGAGAAACGGTGAGCCTGGCTCTTTTCAAAGTGAAACAATCAGTTTTTTGAGTCAATTTTGTGTTCACAGCTTGCTGCAAAATGAAACAATTGATTTTCTCATTTCCTAAAACGAATATCAATCAGTCTGTCCAGTCAGCATGAAATGATCCCTTTGAAACAGTTTTTGCACCTTTTTGACCACAGTTTAAACTGGACGCCTGACGTGTTGATGCTGACGAAGCATGACTCTAAAACATGCATCTCTTACGCCGCCCCCCTCTTCCTCCTAGGATAAACCTGGCGCCCACAGTGGGCTACGAAGAAGACGCCGGCAGCCACACAACCCACCACTTCATGTACCCGGAGAGCGCCAAGAACCTGGCGGCCAACGTCAGCTTCGTCCTGGTTCCCTTCAAAACACTGGACCTCGTCTGGATCACCAGCGCTCTGTCCACCGGCCAGATTCGATTGTAAGAGGAGACACACACACACACACACACACACACACACACAGACATACTATATAAGCACGGATTAACATGTGAGTGCACAAAAACATACAATCAATTCTGGACGTATAGTGAGCACAGAAAGGATTTGATTCCTCTTTAAGAGGCTGCAACACACATAAGCTTACTTTGTGGACACACACACACACACACACACACACACACACATACCAATCTGTCAGCTGTCAATCATCCACAATTCATAGCTGCAGCAATCACATGAAGCGTTGATTGAATGTATTTAATCAATTTCTCTCTCTCTGTCAGTACGTACGCTCCAGTGAAGCAGTTCCTCCGTGTAGACAAAGACAAGGTGTGTATTTTCAGCTTTCACTGCAATTACTTTTGGCTGGTCTGACACATGCACAGTAATAGGCCAACACACACACACACACACACACACACACACACACACACACACACACACACACGCAGAATAACCTCGCTTTACTGCAATTATAGCCTCCCCTCCCCATTGTTGATGAAGGATTACAGTTAGATTATAAACCTTTCCTTTGTTTTAAATAATCTTCCTCTCGCTCTTTAATCCTTGGAAATAAATAAACTCATTCTAATCCCTGCCTGTAAAAATCTTCGCCTGGTCAGAGACAGTTTTTTTTTTTTACAGTGTCTTTGGAGCCGAACCAGAAATATAGATTTATAAGATTTGCTCCTCCACTGCGGCGCTCTGATCAGCCTAAAGCCCTGTTTGTTGGGACTGAACATCACCTGGAGGCAGATGATTAATATGTAATTACTGTTCATTTGGTTAACAGTGCCTTTAATCTTTCGCAGCAATCACAACCTCCGGGAGTATTAAAATTTAACTTGGCAAAATCTTTTCTTGTTTTGTTGGACCTTTTGAATATGCAACGGCTATGATGTGCAAGCGGTGATCTTTCCTGTACGACCGTGTAAATCATCTGAGTGAGAGATTTACATCTGAAATCAGCATATAAACTGTCGGGCAGAAAAACTAACCAGTAGAAAATGTTTTCTTGTAGAAAAATAAACCTAAATCTTTTTCTACTTTCCTTGCTGGAGTTTGATTCTATGTTAGATTTACAGCTTTTAGACAGTTATGTTTTAATTATTTATTCTCTCTTCTGTGTCTGTTCACCAACAGGTCCAGGTCTTCAACCCAGCATTCTTTAAATACATCCACGACCGCTGGACCAGACATCACGGACGCTACCCCTCCACTGGCATGCTGGTGCTGTTCTTTGCCCTGCATGTGTGTGATGAGGTCAGTTTCTTTCTCTTTCTCTCTCTGCTGTCACAGAAGCCCAAACTCTAAATCATTGCATCATGCCGAAACTACACTTGCATCACATCCATCCTCAAAAGTTGCACATTCGTAATCACACACTTGCCTTTCAACACTCTCTCCTTGACTCTCCTCTAGGTGAACGTGTTTGGTTTCGGGGCAGACAGCCGGGGGAACTGGCACCACTACTGGGAGCAGAACCGCTACTCAGGAGAGTTCAGGAAGACCGGCGTCCACGATGCCGATTACGAAGCCCAGATCATCCAGCGGTTGGCAAAGGCTGGCAAAATCACCATATTCCCTGGGAAATAATAACCAGCACTCCACCTTGTATCTACTGTTCCAACACTGGTACATCAGCAGACACTACAGAGGCTGCTTACAATGTGTGTGTATTCTGGCTTTCACTTACCTGCACTAGTTTGCTTGCAGAAGGCGAAACAATACGGTCACCGAATGGTACCAAAAAAAGTTATTCCATTCTTTTGCCTTCATATTTGGGATGCAGGCCACCAGTCAAAGCACTGATTGAAGAACATGTTGTAGACTCACCAGGAACAGGACCTGGGAATATTTAGTTCTGCTCACCTAAAAATGGCCTAAAAACAGACCCGAACGTGGGAGTTGAGCCTTAAATATGACAATAAAGGAATTGGCTCTTTTACTCTGAAATGCAGTTCAAAGTTTGAAGACAAGACAAGTGAGAAATGGACACAAGGAAGGCCGAGGAGGGAAAGATCTCACATAACAAAACAACAGTATGATATAAAAACAGCCACAGAAACAAAAACCTGTTCCCCCTCTAAACTGTAGATGTTGGTACTGTACTGCAGACTGCAAGATTGACACTGTGGACACAAACTGTGGAGCGAGCAGAAGCCGTCGTCCTGCTGACCATATTTAGACTGAAGGACAAAATTCCCATCTCTTGCAGGACCCCGGGCCGTGACTCCCATGGGAAAGATTTGTTCCCTGTACGAGGCAAAAACCTCACTTTGCCACTTTTCACTCATCATAACTCCACTTTATGTGAGTTCTGCCTCAGAAGCTGGCATCGCAGGGACCTTGTCTGGCTGTGATGGCTTGTAAAACGGTTGCTTATAAGACGGAAGGTGATTGCTGTGAGTTTATATCATACGACTTTCCTCTCAACCCTCCCCCCGGGTCCTCACCACGGCTTAGCAGGGCCTCGTCACCTTGCAGCAGACTCACAGACACATGATGAAGACTTTTGCCTTTTGGTTATTCTGACTCAGAAAGATCACTGCAGCGCTGGCATGAGCTGCAGCTTCTGTGGAGAGAGCTGATTTTAAACACCACAGCGACCACAGGCCCCGCTACAGACTTTATTCACATCCAGACACAGGGAGAAGTGTTCATGGGGAGCGCTGCGATGACTGCATCAGACTCTAATGAGGCCAAAAGTCCATCTCCAGGGATTTCATGTTTGGATGGAGGCACGCTGGTTCCTGGACCAGAGTTTAATCCCCATGTGGTCTGTCAGTCTATTTTGGGAGAGAAGGACTGGAGACATAGAGCTGGGTCATGAAGAACCAGTCTGACAAAGCCAGAGTGAGAAACACTCCTGTGTTTGAATGATTAAAAGAAAATACGTTGGATCACAGTTGCTAATGTGTTGCAAACACAAACTGAACTCCGTTAAACTCTCTGGCTTAGAAAGCACTGAAGCTTAAAGGCACCTCGCTCTGCTTCTGCTCCCTCTCACAGGCCTGAATCTCCAACCTGACTCCTGGATCCCAGTGGAGTTAGACTGTCAGGAGCATTTGGCTCCACATTAGGCCCATATGATTGGGTGAGAGAAAAGCCTGCTGGATGTGGGAATTCTTCTACCTGTCAGCAGATCAGCTTCATTAACCACTAGCCCTGGTCCACGCTCAGCCAATTAAATCTTCAGCTAAGTCTGGAGGGGACGGAGCCACCAGACGCCTTAGACTCCACCTCTGTACTGCATAAACTGCACTTCCTGTTCTGGTTTTCTCCATGATGGCATAGCTCCCTGCAGACTGCAGTGTTAGTTTCATGTACTCTTTGAGTTTACACTTTGTCTGGATCTATACCACTCACTCAGATTAGAGTTAGCTTTCCACCCAGGTGCCACATTTATTGTTTTTATTATGATTTTATATCATCAACTAAAACCCATTCACACATCTATAGCCTCCTACAAATATCAGTGATGGAAGTGCTGCTAGACTTTATCAAATAACAGATACATCGGTGTAAAAGAGAAAATGTTTGCCACAGAGACAAGTGTTGGTAAATCTATCCAAAGATGTGTTTATAGAGAAGCAGCTGGTTGCTGACAACAAAAAGTACTCATGGTTCCTATGCAGCAAACTATTATACCAAACTATGATATTTATGTATTGATTTGAGTAGCTGTTGAGCAGTTATAATGCATCAACAGATACGTTTTTTTAATACACTAAGAGCTCTGGTTTGTAAGACTAGTATTTGGGTCAGTGACTGAAAAATACAAGTCATCCTTCACTAAATCTCCTTAAAACCTGGTCTCAAATTTTACATTTTCACAACAATATTAAATATTCATGGCTAAATATGAAACATAACAAATTATAGATGCCCTTGGGTGCTGGTTTAGCTCAGTTGGTGGAGCAGGCGCCCCATATACAGAGGCTACAGCCCCTAATGCAGCGGCCGCAGGCTCGACTCCCGCCGTTGGCCCCTTGCTGCATGTCATCCCCCACTCTCTCCTCCCAATATTTCCTCTCTTCAGCTGTCCTATGTAATAAAACCCCAAATTGTATAGGTGCCCTGCAGAGTCTTTGACCACTGTTAGTGCGATGGAGCTATTTCTGTTATCTGTGGACCACTGTTTTGTGTGTTATCGTACACGCATACAGGAAAATACATGACTTTTACTTTCCTGATCTACAGGTGACAGCAGGGAAGAATAAGACAATAAACAAGAGGAAAGAGCATTTTGGTGAACGCTAACAGAACCTCCAGAGGGCAACTCTGAGTACAGAAAAAAGAAAATCTTAGGCTATTATTTATTAAAAGTTTAACACTTAAAATCAGCAAATCTCTTGTAATCAGGACTGTGTGGATGTTGTTTGATTATAAGGGATTCACAGTAACATGGAAACACAAGCATACAACCTACCAAGTGTTGCCAAATTAGGCTATAATGCACTGGTCAACATTTGCATGGAAAAAATATGACATCCGTTTTTCCCACTAATCGCCTCTAATTCAAATCAGTTCAGTGAAAGTAAAAAATAATACAGAAATGTCTTCGTTGAAGTAACCAAAATAGTTGTATTTCCTGCAGGATCCTATGACTAACAGTAAGGTACAAAGAAAACATGTTTTCAGGGTTTAATTCTCCTGAGAGAGAAAAATATTCTTCTTACAGCTGAGAGTTTACCAGAACTTCTCCAGTGTATATTTGTCCTCAGAAGCAGTCTGTGTATTGTTTTAGTGACTCATAATGTGCTATAGGCCGAGCTGAAGAAAAACAAGATGTTGAATAGAAGCTGCGTAGGAACTATGAGAGCCAGCCGCTGCAGCAGATGGTACTTTAATGTGAAATAACACTCGTGTACGAAAAGAGTTGCTTTTGTTGAAAGTTAAGGGATTTAATCACGTGGCATTTTAAAGCTCACTCTTCTTAAGTGTTTTATTTTTTCATGTACTTTAACCACCTACAAAGTGAGAAAGGTCGGGGTGTCATACTGCCCCCAGCAGGCCATGTGAAGAACTGTGCCTCCTGTTCTCATTTAAGTTCTGTGTTTCATTTCATTAACTGTGGATTCTTTTGTGTAACCACTCGGGACTCTCGTGTGTTGCTACTGTTCTTTATCTGCTCTCAAATTTGTTTGTCCTTCTTTGCACATAACAGATTTGATGTTGAACTGGCCTCATTTTAAGGGTGAGAGCAGCTTAATCAGGACATACTCTTTGTGTTTTCTCTCTCTCTCTCACACACATTAACGCTTTCGTGCCTTGTCCTGCTGCTGGACGTCTCGCCTACAGCTGCTCCATCAGCAACACACACCTGCCACCTTTGCAAATTTTTAGCCACAAACACAGACACACACACAGGCACACACACACACACACACACACACACACACACACACACGTCTTCTGGCTGAGAGCTGTGCCTTCTGAGCTGCTCACACACACACATAGAAACACGCACTCTGCCTTCTGCTCGGGGTGCAGACGCCTCCCGCTCTTCACTTCTTACTGCTTTGTACGCTGACGTTGTTTTGCAAAGATGGCTGTTGGCTGAAGGAGAGGATGTGAACTTGTGATGTAGAGTGACTCGCTGTGAATTCACTTTAGGCCATTTGCTACTTCTCTGAGCGTATAGTTTGTAGTTTCTAGATAATGTGTTGTGAATCGCAGGAAAGATGGCAGGCCGAGAGGGTCAGCTGCTGGACTTAGGCCCACAGAGTTGCAGGTACCTGTCTTATCTTCGTGCTTCTGTTTGAACAGCGTGACTGTAGAAGATAGTGATGATGACAAAGTGTCTAAGACTGCTGTCTGTGGTTTTTCTTGGGGTGGTCAGCTTCTGTGGTCCTGTGTTATTGATGTTTGTTTCCGGAGATGCTCCTTCCAGCTTCAAAATGAATGTGTAAATGGTTTTTCGGGGCCCTCTGGCAGGAGAATAATACACACAGATCCTTTTTGCGCAGCCAGCAGTGGGTTGAAAGAGTCGCCTGCGCCGCCAACGAGGCGACACCCTGTTCCAGCATTCAAACTGCTATCATCTTCCTCCATATCTGACGGTAGTAGACCAGGACATTGTGATCAGACAGAAGGGGGAGCCGGGTGATCCCTCTCTGCTGCGTGTTAGCATAAATTAGAGGGTTTTTTCCTCCTACAGTGCACGACACAGATCTGAGCTTGCTCCCTGCAGCATTTCTAACCTAAAGTAGGTCTTCCCTCCCGTTGCTGACCCAATACACTCATTCTTTCTCATCTGGAGTTTATTCTTAAATAATTGCAAGGAGCTTGAGTTTTCAGGTCACTGTCTGTGTCGTGTCCGTGTCGGGAACATCAGTAAAGAAACAAAGAGCTGTGTATTTTGGGAAACAAGGTCCTTGATTGTGACAGTCGGATGTCCGGGGGGGGAGCATGATGTCTCAGATGAATGTGCGGTTCAGATCTGTGATCACGCTGACAGAAACAAGTCATTAGACACTAACTAACAACACTAACAAAACATCCCTGCGCTGAAATCTTCTTTGTTTGACTTTACCGTCTGTGGTACCCAGGTCCGTTTTACATCTTGTGTCACATCATGTGCTGAAGCAAATTTCAGTAAAGCTACAAAACACCTCATTACTGATTGCCTGGAAACGTGTTATCAGGCCATTCACTACCGCACAAAGCAGCAGACGCAAACCACCGTTTAGTTTACCACGGATTCCATTTTCCAGGATAGAAAAAGCCACATTAAACTAATTACATTTTGTTTTTTTATGGGGCTTTTACACAGAATGAGTTCATGAAAGCAGCATGAAAACACACCTCTTCCACCTCTTCAGCTGATAAAAGTGGATGCGGATGTTTTTATATCTGTTACTCAATCTGTCACATTAATACACATGTACAGGAATTGTTTGACCATTTGGAAATAAATTGTTTTGTTAAAAGTAAAGTAGAAAGATGGATACCTCTCATGAAAAATGTCCGTCTTTATTATAAGGCAGCAGACAGTTAGCATAGCTTAACTTAAAGATATAATCTCGAAGATTTTCATGTAAATAAATGTCTGTTAAGTCTCTATCTATCGCTGAATGAGGTAACATAATGGTGAGTGAGCCTATGGCCCACTGATGAAAGCCTTTGCATGTGCAGTATTACAGACTGGGTGTCTGTGGTGACTTTTGTGGAAAAAAATCACAAGCTGCGCCCAGTTAGTGACACGTTTTCCATCAGCCAGCAGTGGTTGGTCTGCCAGAGAGGGTAGGCGGAGCTAAGCGGCTGCTTTTCCGGTCTCTGTGTTGCGAGTAAACAGTAATCTACTATGGCTGAACAAACAAAGAAAAGATGGACGACTACAGATACAACTTCAAAAATAAGTGAAAATCCAAAGAAAAAGAAACAAACTCGACGCTCAGATGAAGCAAACAGTCTGAAAAGGAAAGCGACCGTCAGCCAGGAAAATCAAGAGTTACAACCGGAGTAAACCGTGCTCCCACAACTACCGTTTATCGTCATATGTGCCGCCAAAGAGAACGAAACTAATCTTCGGGATTCTAACTTTAATTTAACAGGGACAGGGAAAGAGCTAGCCAGCTTGTTAACAGCTACTGGCCAAGAGAAAGTGAGGCACATAAACTCCCAGCGAAACTGCTAATAGTTCTGATTTTGTGCCGGTTACACAAACAAGAAAAAAGGTGTTAATTAGTTGCTGTTTCATGTCTTAGCTAAGGTAGCCTCCTGACTGTATCTTCTTTTTTAGCATACAGATATACCAACCGTATTACGCTTCTCATTCATCTCTTCACAAGAAAGCAGATAACCTTTTCCCCCAAAATGTCAAACAACTCCCTCGCTATGTGCACGGCAAATTGGGTGCATTTTTTTTATTTTTGCTAGCCGCAGTACCCTAGACTATGTTACGCTAAAATATTAAAAAGAACCTCGTTAATGAGCTGGAGTTAAAAACTTTTGGGGTTTGGCTGGGGAAAAATAACTTGTGCAGCATCTCCAGCTGTAACAAAAGAGAATCTGAAGCAGAGAAATGGAAATCACAGCCTGAGAATACTTAAACACGTCTCCCATCTCCTCAAACCGTTTCTGTCTGGTTCCCGTGGTGAAGGTGTCTGCAGCTCATGGAGAAAAGGTGTCTGCAGCAGGGGTGTAAATTTAACCGACTGTTAGAGAAAGAGCTTTCAGGAACATACATCCTGATGAAAAGCCTGTTCACGATGTTGGCGTCGTGACACCATAGGCAACTACTGCCGGCGTGCTGTGGTGTTTGAGGTGACAGTGAGGACAGGCTTCAGCAGCTCAGTTCACTGGTCTGTATTGAACAGAAACGGCTCTTTAGCAGCCGTCAGTGAGCTGAAGAAGCACATATCAGACTCTCTGTCTCTGCAGATTGTAACGCTAAAACTCATACCTCTGTCAGCTATTGTGCCAGTACTCTGCAACCAAGTATGAACCATCAGTTAGGATTAAAGGCTGCTTAGTGAAAACATCTAACTACAAACATGTGGTGGCTCATATGAAACATACTGTAGGAAGAAGAGTAGACTTTAGAGAGTTTAGTTGTCAGTGCGGATGGATGAAGTCTTTACATATCGTGGGTTTCCTGCTGTCTGGATCATCTAGTCCTGGCATTATCGTCTCATTCTTCAGTAGGACTACCTTTTGCACAAGGTAGCAGACGTGTATTTACTACAATGAAACATCTGTATGATATGTGATCGCCTCTTTGTATCTTATGCTATTGTACAAATAAAAGCTTCATGAAACAAGATGCCTGCCTCTGTTTACACTGAGCTTCTGAAACACTTTGGTTTAAATATTGACCCATATTATCAAGCCAGTGTGGGCTTACAACAGATATATCTGTATCAGCATACACCCATCAGCCACAACATTATGACCACTGACAGGTCGAGTGAATGATTGATTATCTCGTTGCAGTGGTACCTGTCAGTGAGTGGGATATGTTTGGCAGCAAGTGAACATTTTGTCCTTGATGTGTTGGAAGTAAAGCCAAACTGACGGCTATACGACTGGCTCAGAGCATCTCCAAAACTGGAGCTCTTGTGGCGTTCCCGGTCTGCAGTGGTCAGGACCTACCAAAAGTGGCCCAAGGAAGGAAAACTGGTGAACTGGCGACAGGGTCATGGGGGGGCCAAAGCTTACTAATGCGCATGGTGAGCGAAGGCTGGCCCGTGTGGTCCGATCCAACAGAAGAGCTACTGAAGCTCAAACTGCTGAAAAAGTTGATGCTGGTTCTGATAGTAAGGTGTCAGAACACACAGTCAGCACACAGACAGACCAGTCAGGGTGCCCATGCTGACAAACACCGATCCATAGAGAACCCACCTCACAACTTACAGGACTTAAAGGATCTGCTGCTCACGTCTTGGTGCGAGATACCTCAATGTTTCGACGGGTCAGGGCTGTTTTGGCGTCAAAAGGGGGTCCTACACATCATTAGGCAGGTGGTCATAATGTTATGGCTGATCTGTGTATAATGTTAAAGATTCTTAATTTATTTGTTTAAAAAAAGTCTTCTGAGTAGCTTTGCATATTTATATCACTGCACAATCAAAAAGGGAAACATCTTTTTTATGAGCTCGCAAATTAACTACAGCTGCCATTACAGAAATTGGTGAATATTCCCTGCAGAAAAAAACAAGAGACCACTTCAAATGTTCCTTTAATCAGCATCTCTCTCTCCATGTCATGGCCAGCCCAGTCCAGATCTGAATTTAAAACCTCCTGAATGTGATCAAGAGGAAGATGGATGGTCACAAGCCATCGAACAAAGCCGAGCTTTGTTCGATGGCCGAGACAGACTTGTGGAGAGCATGCGGAGATGCATGAAAGCTGTAATAAAAAAACCAAACAGGTTGTTCCACCAAACATTGATCTGTGAACTCTTCCCGAGTTCAAACATTTGTATTCTGTTGTTTAAACTTATTTTCTTTGCATTATTTGAGCCCTGAAAAACATCTTTTAGTTTTCTTAACAAATAAAAAGGTTTTCTGCAAACAAAAGACCTCAATGAGAATATTTTATTTGGAAGTAGGAGAAATGTTGTTTACAATAAAACAAAAGCTAATTTAACACAAAAATTTGATAGTAGAACCAGAGAAAAATATATTTCTGCAGTGGTCTCTTGCATTTTTCCAGAGCAGTGTGTCACCGCTCCTCTACTTGGTACACTCTACTGTTGCCTCCAGGGGGGCAGACCTGGTTGCAGACTAATGGGGCACACCTGGGCCCAGTGTGCCTCATGCAGCACATTTCCATTCATCCACACCATACACAACTGACTTTACAGATTATTCCTATCTACTTGTTTTGTAATTTTTTACTATTTTAGTAGTAAATAAATTACTTTCTTAATTAGTATAGCTGTGTGTCCCCTGTTCGTGTCCCTGTCTAAGAGCCGGGCTATGGCCCAGGTGTGTCCCATACTGCTGATTAGCCTGTAAGCCCTGAAGACAGAGAGCAAAAGCAGCAGTAGTGTACCAAGTCCAGGGGCCGTGACATGTAGGAAAAAAAGCCACAGTTTCCCATCAAGTTAGGTGGATTTTCCGTGTTTATAGCTTGCTTGTACTCACCCTGACAGGCAGAAATAATGTTGCAGCAGGTTCAGAATAATTTTCCAATATGCTGCTGCTACTGCAGACATCCAACCTGAAGATGATGCACAGTCATTCCTCTTTAAACCAACAGTGTTAATAAATTGTTGTCGCTAATGAATTTATACCTCAATCACTTTTGTTCAGTGATCCACGTCTAATGATCTCAGCCTGACTTTGCGAGATAATTGATGCATCGGAACTTTCCTAAAGTTCAGAGTAAACTGCACCCGTCTGAAATTAATCACCAACACAAACCTGCATCACATGCTTGAAAAGAACAAGGAGGACATTTGGCATTTAACAGTCGCATTTATTCCATTCTCATAACGTGACATTTCTCTGACAGGAACAGCTACAACGATGAAAAACATTTTGAACTTGCATTCAATCGATATAAAATGTCAGTGGAATGAAGTCACACAGATTTGTTATGGGACAAGTTCATGATCATTTATATGATTCATTTACTAAATTAAACCCCTGGACTCCTGCCACGTGTCGGTTCATGGCTTGTTATTAGAAAAGACTGCATGTACAACTGAAGTCCGACCGATCACAGGAGAGAAATGAGGCTTCCACTCAGTCAGACGGACGGAGCAGACAACACAGGACAGACTGTACACTGTACCTAAACCATTTAAGAGCTGGATTTGTGCTTCACTTTTCTTTACTAGGCTGGGCTGAAGTGGTACAGGAAGCCAAAAGTTTAACTTGTAGGGGGTTAAAGACAAAGTGCTTTGGGGGTTTTATTTAATAAACAGAGCTACAGTGAGATGAGACATACACAGAGACAGGATGGAGGTTAATCAAGAGCCTTCATCAGAACATGAGTTTGAGACAGAAATTACAGGGTTTCTTTGCTTCACCTGAGCTGTACGCTACTTTCAGGAGGCTAAATCCATCAAAAGTTCATCCTTTTTCTTTTCCCTCTAATCAAGCATGAAATAATGAAGGGGAGACACTAAAATGTAATTCTCACACCATCTTAGTTTAACTGCATGAGTGGATTTTTGTATGTATTCAAGCAATTTCCAAAGAGAGAACTTACTGGGTTCAGAGATCATCATCCCAACAAAGATACAAATGGCTCATTTAGTGCTGGCTGAGTGTCAGTGGTCATCGGTCGACATAGAGCGAGAAACCAACCTGGGAGTACATCTAATTCTCTGACCCAAGGGGAGAAGAAAAGAGGAAAGAAGGCTGGAAGGTGAGCGTTTGCTCTCCTCTTAGTTCTCCTCCAGTTTGAGCCGTGCAAACTCGTTGGCCACCTCGAGCGCGTCCTGCAGGCACTGAGTGTTCCTGCCTGTTGCCTGTGCTGACATCTCCTTGCCGCCTCCTTTGCCGTCCATCAGGGGGCAAATCTCCTGAACCCACTCGCTGGCCTTCAGCCCACGTTTGGTCACTTCCTGTAGAGAGAGGAGGAGGTTAAGGACAGATCTGGACCTGAGAGTCTCCGAGCACACTGTGTGACTGGATGAATGGGTGTGTTACCTCTGGGACTTGACACAGGCAGATGATCTTGCCGGCGTCTGGGTCGATGGTGAAGAGCATGGCGGCGGTCTGAGGGGACTGCGACTTCAACAGCTTCAGTGAATCATTGAGAGCCTGCGAGAGGTGGGGGGGAGGAAAAGTTGAAGGGTAATTGCAAAGGGTGGAAAAAAAGGAGGCGAGAAGGAAGAAACAAGGAGCAGAGAAGTCTCCTAATCAGCACTATTGATGTCTCAAGGTCAGAATTAATGGGCCACAGAGCTGATTTGGTCCCATGGCAATTACACAATGAGATAAGCTATGAGACTGCCTGAGCGCTGTGCACTAATGCAGAGATAAACTGAATTTTAATACTGTTTGCACTTCTATTTCTGTACAGGATGCTGATAAAGTCTTGGTGTTTGGATTTAAGGTTTATCCTTGTATGTGTATGTACAAACTTCTTTTGGTCTGATACGTCAATAAAGATAAAACAGAAAACATCTAAACGGGTAAAAAGGGCTTTCAGATACACTATTAAACTCTACTTTTCATTACATGTTATTTTCTAGGTGGTTTTAAAACCTGTATTGACGCTCACCTTGGCTGAGGCTCCGGTCTCCATCACCATGATGAGCAGTGGCTGGTTGGGGCTGCTTGCGATCACCTCGTTAGTCTTTTCCAGGACTCTCTTCTGGATGTCAGCCTTGTAGCTGCGGTCCAGGTCATCCATGGTCTTCTTCAGGCCTTTTAGGGTGTCCCTCATCTCATCTTTCCTCCACTGGGAGATCACAGCTGTGCCTATCAACTGCAGAGAGGATGGAGATGTTGATGCTACAGCTCAGATTTGTTCTGCTGGGACGTTCTGGAGTCTTTGTGGATCTTACCTCCGTCATGTCGGCGATCTCTTTCTGAACGTCCTTGTTTGGGGCCTTCTGCTGCTTCACCTTTACTCCCAGGGCGGACAGAGACTGGTGCAGGGAATCTGCTTTTCTCTGGGCCTGGGGAATGTGGGACACAAGAGTTGTGAGACAAGGACAATCAGCGAAAAGTGAAGAAAGAAAAGAGGAAGAGCAGCGAAAGCAAGAGGGACGAGAACACAGATAAAGACGAGGATCAAACAGCAATTGTTTTCTAAAAATAGGACAGATTAATTTGTCCTCGGGCCTGGAGAGAGGGGGGAATGCAAAATGCTCCTCTTTTCTCAAAGTTCAATAAGTCAAAAATCATCCTCATTAAAGTTTCAACACTGGGCTAGTTTTTCTCACAAGGGATCCAAATAGGACACATAGTCTCATATTTCTGTCATGAGTGGCAGGGAAATAACCATTTGACCATCAACAAGTAATAATTTCATTTCAGACAGAGTGATACACTGTAGGAAGATTAAATCTATGTCATTTCTATTCTATGCAGTGTGGGTGGATGTGTGAATATAAACATATAAATCTAAATAATGCTTGGGGCAAAAGTGTGTGTGCGTGTCGGTGTGTGTGTCCTGACCTTGTGGGCCTCTGCTCCTGTCACAGCAACAATACGGCGGATGCCCTTAGCGATGGCCTCCTCTGAGACGATGACAAACGGCGCTGCGTGACCCGAGTTCTGCAGATGGCTGCAGATAACAGAAACAACAGCACATTACCAACGGGGTTACACAACTGTGGGAGGCAGCGGAGAGGGAGACTGCTGAGGAGCAGGGGGAGAAAGCATTATAGAACAGCAGCAGGAACAAGGGGATCTTTGAAGTGAACGCAGATAAAAAACAACATCAAAGTCTCATCAGGAAGCAAAACAAGTGTTCACTAAAGTGGAATCATTTTAAAACGAAGATGTGGCACGCTATGGTGAGGCAAGTGTCTCCTCCACTGCTTTAATCAGACCAAATGCACCTTAAAGCCTTTACACGGTAAGTGGGAAATCATTTTGACGCCAAAAATTAATGAAACGAAGTGAAAGTCTGGCTTAATAAATGCAGGAGCGAGAAAGTCTTAGCATTCAGGTGAATATTACAGCCGGGAGCAGACAATGTAAAAGTTGGTGAAGCAAATCTAATCGCTGGATTGAGCTCTGCAAAGCGACAAAGCTTTCACACCATAAAGACCCACAAATCTAATTAGTGATTTCTTCTTTACACACCGCCACCAGGCAGGTCTGACACCTCTGAAGACTGAAGACTTCATGCAGATAAACATTTTTTAACTCTTCTTCTCTGGTTTGATTTAAGCGAAGCTGCACACAAGCTGGAACATACTCAGGGTTTATATGTGAAGTGTTGCTGCTGACACGTTTCTATTTTCCATCCTCCCATGTGTTTTAGTGTGTTAGTGTTTCTGTTGCTTCACTCATTTGTGAAACTTCACAGACACACTTTGAACAAACACCATCGTCTTGTTTTATGACACACAGTTAGAGGGCATGCGAGTCCAGAAGCTGTGAGGATGACTCAGTGTGAGTGTGGCAGCAAAGCACAACAGAAGTAAACATCATCATAATAAACTCTACCGCTCCACAAAGGCAGAATGCAGAAACCACAGGAATGGAAGAAACTATGTTTCAAAGAGTTTGTAATTATGTCATGCTAAAAAAAAGGCAATGAGTGTCTTATTGTCACTTGTAATTACAGTAATTTCACGTACTATAAAAGTGAAGGAAAAACAAGCTTCTTTTAGCTGTGAGTGACTACTTCCATTGTTTATTAAATGTTCCTATCTCTCCCTCCAGTTTCTATTAATATCAACATAAACATAATACAAGTTTGTACAATAAAAAACATTTTAATAATTGATTTAAAAAGGGAACTACCGCATGAAGTTGCATGAATTTCACCAAGTCAAAAGCTAACATGGCACTGACTGCCTCTCTGCTAAGATATCTACATTAGCTTTAGAAGGAGTTTAGCTGAGGTTTCATTTTTACATCATGATAGAAGAATTTAGCTTCTGCCTCATTTAGCTTTGCGGGGGAAAAAAGATTTAAGTCCCTAACTTGGAATGTGTTTTTAGTTTTTGGTGACAGTGGTTGTGTTTTTTTTTTTCACCCTTTGTTGTAGCCACGTTTGTGAACATTTGTAAATGTAAAACAAGTGTTGCAAATATGCAAACCACCATAAACTTCAATGTATAAGACGCACTTTTAATTCTTTTTTTCATCTAAAAAATGTACTGCGTCCTATATACCGCTACAGCTTCGTCATGGACATGCGCTGTCATGACCGCCAGTGCAACCGCCATCCTCACAACAATAGCAAACTATCAAAAGTCAGAAGGGCTTAAATGTTAATCCTTCATGAATATTTAACTGAAAAACAAACATCTCTAAAAACATGAATTAAATTTAAAAAAAAAAAGTAAATAAATAACCACAAAAGTGAGGAACTACATTTATTGAATACTACTTCAATATACGAACATGTGTTTACAGTTAGTGGGGGGTTTGATAATCACGTTTGAATACATCACCAAGTTGGCTATGAACTCTGGGTAGCTGCCAAAAGAAAAGTCCGCAGATATGCGGACTCACGGAAAGTCCGCAATTTGGTGTTGAAAAGTTTGCATCGGAGCCCTCAGGCACTTGGTTATTTGAGAGCGGGACAGCACGAAGCACTCACACACTTGGAACCACCCGGAATGCGCCTCAAAGTCTGCGAGTCCGTGAGTGTGATGATGAACTTTACGTAGGCTGAACTCAACTACCGCACTGGTAGCAAGCAGGATGGCAAACTCGACTGGCAAAAACAGATGTTAGGCTATACTTTGTGTGTGTTTTGAAAATGTGTTTCAAATGAAAAGAAATTGAAATAGTGTTGAAGTAACTTGTATACACTTTATGTATAAATAGCTATAGAAAGCTTTTTTTCCCCTCGGGTGAACCACCAAAATCAGACTGCGCACTATACTCCAGTGCAATTTATACTCTGGATTTTACGGTAATTTGTCATCAGTTGCATTTTGGATGATAATGCTACATTCTTAATTCAGGAATAATAGAAAACAAGTGGTAGACACATTCCCCTCTGTTACAGTCAGGTAAATGTTTGTGGTCAGCTCTATATTTTAGTACTAACAATGAACTGAAGGTTCAGCTGTTAACTACAGAGACAACTTGCATACAGTGTCACACGTAAAATGAAAGAAAGCATTATACTCACGTTCCACCACAAAACTCAATGGAGGTGAGAGAACCAGCAGCACTGTCAGGGTCCTTTAGCAACTCCTCCACAGGGATACCGATAGACACGACACGGACAGGGTCGGGGTACGTCTCGTCGAACACGGCACGCAGGCCCTGGATGGCCTTTGCTTCTGCGAGTGGAGCATCCATGGCATACACCTCCTGCAGAAAGCAAAGAGTGGAAGAATAGTTTAGACTGAGTTAATATTGATTAGTATTGTCAGACTAAAGGAGGAGGAAAAACAGGTGACATAAAGTCAGGATAATTTCATGTTTCTAACCTTAGCATCTCTGATCAGAGCACAAGCGATCTCCTCAGTCCGTCGGACCTCCCCCGTGCTCAGAGCACCTTTAGCAGTGAAGTCAAAGCGCAGGCGGTCTGCCGCAACCAGGGAGCCCCTCTGGTCTGCCTCCCCCAGAACCCCCCGCAGGGCGAAGTTTAAGATATGTGTGGCGGTGTGGTTGCTCATGATGGGCCTACGACGAGCCTTGAAAGAATACAAGGGTCATTGGGTCAGAGTAGCAAATCAGAGGCAATCAAGCAGACAGAGCATTAGCTTGATAATATGGTGAAAGAATTTATATATACTTTTCTAATCCTGCAGATATTCTCACCTCATCTACACGTAAGGTGACACGGTCTCCAACCTTCAGAGTGCCGTAGACTGTCCCCACATGGAGAACATAACCTCCTCGGACTTGTGTGTTCTTCACTGTGAACTCCATCCGCTGCAAAGACACAAACGAAGACAGAGAGACAACTTGGTTAGACATCTTTGTTTGCAGACAACAGAAGTTTTGAGACCCTGTCAGGTTAGTTAGAACACTGACTCATATATTTTGCACGAGTTTTGTTTCAGCATTTGAAACTTACATGTACTTTTTTTGAAACACATGCCTTCAAGATTTTTGAATGTCTTAATTAATGCTGTAAGAAACAGAAATATAAAACAGCTTCCTTCATATCTTCATTAAAACTGTGAATTATTAGTCATACAAAAGACAAATTACTGCCATTCAAATGGATTGTTTAAGACAGATGGTCTTCTGTGAACTGCTGGGAAATGAATGTTTTCATGCCATTCACTCCTGAGACAAAGATGAAAACCGTTTATCATCTTTCATCATGCTCCTGTCAAAATTGTTATATTTCATTTGGCAGCCTTTGTTGTCTAACAGAAGGTCTCTTTGCTGACAGGCATTATTTGCACCTTCCAACAGACCAGCTAGTCTTATTTAAACACAAACTGAGTCATTGTGTGACTGCAGAAACAAAAATCAACGTTTCTGCCAAAGCTTAAATGAAATAACTTTTTTTCCTTTGAAAACTGACAATGTGACAGCTGCAAGTACGACTCACTAACAAAAAATACCCTGAAAAGGGCTTTTTAATACTCAGGGCTAATGGTGTTGTGATAAAACCCTCTCAAATAGCATCATCCATCCATCCATTATCTATACCACTTATCCTGTCCAGGGTCACGGGGGGGCTGGAGCCTACCCCAGCTGTCACTGGGCGAGAGGCGGGGTACACCCTGGTCGCCAGTCGATCACAGGGCTGACACAGAGACAACCTTTCACGCTCACATTCACACCTACAGGAAATTTTAGATTCACCAATGAACCTAAGGAGCATGTTGTTGGACAGTGGGAGGAATCCGTACGAGGGGGAACCCACACATGCACGGGGAGAACATGCAAACTCCACACAGAAAGGCCTCTTTCCTCCAAACAGAGATTTGAACCAGAAACCTTCTAGCTGTGAGGCAACAGCGCTAACCACTGCACCACTATGCAGCCCAAAACAGCATCAGTGGAGTTCAATACAAAGTATTGAGAGGCACAGACATCCGCTTTATTTTTGTTGCACTTACATCCTCTGAGCCATCGTCCTCTCGCAGCATGTAGCCCTCGTCAAACGTCTGCCCGCCCTGCTCGGCGTAGAAGGTTGTCTTGTCCAGCAGCACCCCACACTGCTGACCCGTGGTCACCTCATCGCAGAAGGCGCGGTCTCTGCGCAGGGCCAGCACTGTGGCGGTGGGCTGCTCGAAGTCTAGACACACAGACAGGATGAGGGTTAGTGTGTGAATGTCCTGAAAATACTGTGAACTTGTGGTGTGTTTATAAGAATGAAAATCACTGACTGTAGTGTCCGTTTTGATCCGAGGTGTACTTGTATTTGGGAGAGTCATCTGTGGCGGGAATCTGTTTGTTTCTCAGCTCTTCAATGGCGTAGATGTCCAGCATGATGTGGTCCTCATCTCCTGCACCCTTACCCTGAGATTTCAACTACAAACACAAACAGACATTGTTCTGTTAGTCGGGTATAGATACAAAATCTATAACACCAAACAGGCCATTAATACAACATCCAGTGAACATTTCGGTGAACTTAACTAACTTTGCTGGTTATGAAAGAGACTGTAATTAATTCTGTTAACTCTCTATGACCTACAAAAGCAAATCAGACAATCACCATCAGCGACTAGATTGATTATTTCTACACAGTTATTTTTAATGCCTGAAACTGCTGGCAGGTGGTAGGTGTCAGACAAAGCGATGAACCGCACGCTGCCTTTGTTTACATTTTCCACTGTAAAAAAGTGACTGATGCATATGACTGTAAAAGAAAGCAGGATGAGAATGTTTTGTTAAAAGCCACCACTTAAACATGTACAGGGCAAAATCAGCAAAGAGATAAGAGGTACGGCTTTGTCCACAGGGGGGCGCCAAAATCAACGCAAACTGAAAGTTCCTCACAGGAGCTTTAAAGAAAACCATTGATTTTAAAAAGGCATCAAAGTAACATACACATCCATTGTTTGAGTTATATTCAGTTGGATTTTATATCTGTACAAAAGATGACATTTTAAACAACGTTAAAAAGACGGGCTAAGTCCAGTATCTCACTCAATGCTCGTCTAAACTAGAAGAATCAACAAATATATGACTTTGCCGTTTTCCTTTCCTGTGAATTGGCTTTGTTACATGAAGTGCATACAATACAACAATACAACAATTATATACTAAGTGTGTGCACTCTCACAAAACCTCTCACTCATGTAGTGATACTCATTATCCATCCTATCTATGAAAAGTTTTTTTTTGCAAGCCTATCTGTACGGAAGCTGAAGACGGTCAAACAAAAGACAGCGAGATGCAGTGTAGCTCAACTTCAGTCTCTTTCGCTTGCTCAGACGCTCTCTGATTGGGTTCTGACTATCAGTATAGACTGCCAAACCACTTTTAATAAAAACAGTGTTTATGTAATATGTTGGACAGCAGTATGGCTGAAGTAAACTAGGAGAGAAATCAATCTTTTTGCACAACAACAGCAACAATGGGGGTTAAGGAAAGGGCTGTAAAGTAAACAAGGCTTTATTTAAACATTAGGTGCATGGATCCTGATTCTGACTTACAGTGCAATACTGGAGAACGCTGACACAAGGTAAAATAATGTCCCCACAGGAGAGGATATAAACTCTGTTTCCCTCACTGAGCAGTCAAGGACAAATTCAAACAATCAGTAGATATCAAAAGATTTCCTCCACCCCTCCATTAATCTCCTCACCTGTGCTGCCTTCTTCTCCTCTTCAAAGGCTGCCAAGTCCACCACCATGCCTTTCTCCTCTGCGATGAGGGACGTCAGGTCCAGAGGGAAGCCGTATGTGTCATACAGCAGCCATGCTGTGTCACCTGGAAGCACAGACGGAGAGCATAAAAAAATAGTTTTCTGTCTGAATAAGAGGTTTCTGAATGACTGCGTGAAGTGAAATCGTAATATGTTTTTTCTACTAAATTATTTAAGTAATTTTAGGTGTCTGTGCGGTTGTGCTTCTTTTGTACTTGTATTTAGCCTTAGCAGGAGTAGCTTCTGATGTTGGGTGAGGGTATACATAAAGTTGTAACCTCTTTTGACAAAGAACACTTTAAAATCCAGAGAATAACAATCTGTCAAGTTTGAATTATTGTATAAAAAAAGATTTGATATAAGGCATGTTGGTCTGACTAAAGAATAAATCAAGGAAGAAAGATCGAGTCGTAAAGCAAAAAACAAACAGTATTTGGAATTTTAAAAAACAATGGAAGAAGAAGTAAAGGAGTGATTGAGGAAACGGTGAAGAGGGAAATTGTTGGAGACGTATAAACAGAAAGGACAGAAGAAGATGACTGAGGGAGAATAGAAAATGTAACAGTGCACAGATATAATTAATTCTTATTAATAATTAGTTAAAATTATACAGCAGATTTTGATTATAAAACATGTTGTGCATCTCACCTGGGATGGTCTTGCTGTCTGCAAGGCTCATGATCTTCCTATCGAGGATACGGCGTCCCCTGCTGAGGGTTTTGAGGAACTGCGTCTCCTCCTCATTAATAACTTCCTTCACCATTTCTGGGTCTTTCTTTAACTCTGGGAACGCATTACCCTGACGAATGTGAGCAAAAAAAGATGAGGATCGAAAGGCGAGACAATGATGGAGAAGGAGAAACAAAGAGATAGAACAGAGAGAGAGAGAAGATGTCACTTCTCACATCCAACATTAACATTTCAAGACTAATGCCATAAAAGTCTATGTGTTTTTTTTCTCATTTCACAAGTGTGTTAAGTAGTGATGGCTCCATGTGCAACTTTCCATCATGAATAAAAGGAGAAAACCGGGGATCTTCACACTTTTAGCATCAAATTGAACACATATCAAGATCTTTTTGAAACCCCACAAAGGAATTTAATCCTCTTCACAGCAGATAACATGTCTCAAACAAAACTTATGCAAGTAATTTTTAGTAGCTTTTAATTATATTTAGCTTTAAATCCTTAATTCAGACAATGTTAAAGCAATAAATGCAGACAGGGACGTCAAAACTATCTCAGTCTAACACCTGACACAGATTAAGGCAGTTCTTTCTTATATAAGTGGCTGTGCTGTCAAAGTGAGTCTCAAAGTAATCTTTCTTTAAACCGAGGTGATGTAACATATGCTGCTGTATCAGACCAGACTACTCCATAACAAACTTCTTAACAGCAGTGACTACAGAATGAGATTTCATTTCACCTGATTGGCTGGACTTTGCATCACCTTTACTAGACTGAAACTGAAAAATATGAATGCTTCTAGTTATCACTAATTATTCTGTTCTACTAAAAATAAATGTAGTGGAGTGTAACAATTTCTCTTCTGTTGAAGCTGGTTATCTCAAGTACACACTTACCACCACCAACAGAAGTGATCTAAACTAACACTTAAAACAGCAACCAACTACTCAAAAAACTGCAAAACATTAAAAAACCTAGTTGAACTCAACAAAACTCACCAGGGAGCTGACCACCACGTCCACCAGAGAGGCGAAAAAGCCTTTCTGAGCTCCCAGCTTCTCGTGGGAATAACGGACAGCACGACGCAGGATCCTCCTCAACACGTAGCTAAACATGACGGAAACAACAAATGACTTTAGAATGACGTATAACATAAACATACATACTCTACAGTGTGTTTGTCAGCAATAAAAAAACACATACAACGTTGGAAATATAAACTACATAGGACAAGCAGAATAGATTGACAGGCATGTTTAGACATTTCCAGATTCATAAACTCAAAACAGTTAAACTGTGTTGCACACACTAATTACACTGTGCTGTGCTCCACCCGCAACAGATGGTGTTTACACTTCAGATACTTTTTTCAGCTCAGTAATTCCCTCTTTTATTTCCCCTGAAATATTAGTGTCTCACCCTCTTCCTGTGTTGTCAGGTCGGCCGCCGTCTGATAGGGCGATGGTGATGGTGCGGGCGTGGTCAGCCAGCACACGGTAGGCCATGTCAATACCGTCAGCATCCTCGGCGCCCACTTTCCCCGTGTAAGGTCGAGCTCCTGTACCCTTAAACACACAAGTTATGTTTGAAATGAGAATCAGATCAGTGGATCCCAAACTCTTTACAGATATACAGTACACTAAATCTCTGTAAGAAGGCCTGGCTCATCAAATAATTGTATTAATTATAATAAAGTGAATATGGTTATTAGACATTTTCCATACAAAACATCCAATTCCTAAAACTCCTTTTATATCTAGGCAAGGTCTATTCTTTTTTCCTTTTCATATTTATAGTGTAGGAGTACTGCTACCAATGTAGCATCTCAATAAAACAGCAAATGCCTTAGCACCAAGCCTTCCTAGAAGGTTTCTAGACCGCATTATATTTACTACAGCAGTATGCAACCTCTGTATTATCATTACATCACATAATGAGACATTGGCAGAAATCAACCACGATTCTGCTCATCACATTAGTGAGCAAAACCAAAGTTCAGCTAAAAACTGGATGTTAAAGGTTAAACATGTTGCTACAGGCTCTAAAGCTAATAAATATGTGGTTGTTCTCACTGGACATGCAATTTTCTGCAATGACAGTATACAAGATTAAATCTGGCATGTTTACATGTCCATTAAGTTACACAAACATGGTGCGTCTCAGTACCTTCTGAATGGCTTCAAAGTACGGGATGAAGAGGTCGGTGTCATAGTTAGACATCTTGTTCTGCAGCACAGACACCAGCCGCTCCAGACCCATCCCTGTGTCAATGCTCTTCTTAGGCAGCGGCTTCAGCTCCGTCTCTGACTCTCTAAGAAAAGTGAGACAGAAAACAACAGTAAAAGAGACTGACAGTGAACAGTAAATGAGCATATGCACCTTTTCCTTAAAAACCTGCGTGTTCTTTTTCTTCAAGGCTGCTGACTATGTGCAAGGTATAAGGAGTTCTACAGCTATAAAATCAGATCACTAGTTAACAACATGCAAACAACTTTAAATGACTACACAAACAATAGAAGGAAATGTTCATGTGTCGAGGAAGGGTGTGCACATATAATAAAAGTAGCTGCAGTTAATGGTGTAAATAACAGATGAGGATAAAGGTGTGTCCAAACATCACCTGATCTTAAATTATGATTAGTATTTGCCTGCTTTGCGACACAGATCTAAACACAGTCATTTTAACATTTTATAAATACCTCTCAGCTGTTTAGACGGGAGGAAACAGATGGAGTTAAACGTGTAATCTCAAGATCTCAGTTTCACTCTTTTTTTGGTGGCATCTATCGCAATAAACGTTTTTTGCGGGAGCACACGTCCCAGATATCCAGACAGTGCTGCACGTGTGACGTCCACAGTTGGCTCCGGTTGTAACTCTTGATTTTCCTGGCTGACGGTCGCTTTCCTTTTCAGACACTATTGTTGCTTTGTTGCATCTGACAACCACAACAGCAGTAAATAGAGAATCCAGATTAAAAAGTATCCGTTTGGCTTCTTTCACATTGAACCCATTTAGTTGGCTTTAATTGAACTCCAGTGTGTTTATCCCTTTTGGCTCAGATTGTTCTTGACAGTTTTTACAGAGCTAAATATGCCATCCTCTTTATGATCATACCCTATCAGAATGTGTGTGTCTGTTACCTGTTGAACTGGATGAACACCAGGTTCCAGATCTCCAGGACGTTGGGATCGTCCATGTTCACCAGGTGAGAGGCGTCTCTCCCTCCGATGCGGTCAAAGTGGATCTCACTGCAGGGGCCACATGGTCCGGTGTCTCCCATCTCCCAGAAGTTATCCTTCATGCTGCCAGGCAGAATGCGAGCCTCCTCCATCCTGAGAGAAACACAGAAAGCAGGGAGAGGATTATATTTAATCAGTGAATAAGTTGTATGAAAACGAGGACAAATCTGCAAAGTCAGGCTCAAACAATACAAGTGAAAAAGTGCCTTTCTGTCCTTTAATAATCTGTTTTTCAGGATGAAGACAGCAGTGTTGTAACAAGTGAGAGGGAAGAATCACAGAAAGTGAGATGACAAGTGGGTAAATGTCACCTGAAAGCTTTGATTAACTAGATAAATGTAGTTACTGGTTAACTATTATGACAATACCAAGGGGGGAATGTTTAATGTCTTGGGACTTGAAAAGATACAAATGAGATGAGGAGATTCTGGGATCAGGAGGTGGAGAAATGGAGACAGAGACACAATCTTTCGCCTGTTGTTGCAGGTGGTGCTGTGGCTCAGTGGGACTGGGGGAGGAGAGAAAAGGCTGTTCCACAGGGACTAATCATAACATCATGCAATTATTTTCATCAGGGGTAGATAGTCAGCAGTTTTTCTGGTATTCATGCAGAGATCTGTGAATGATTGTAAAGGAGTTAACAGGAACTCCCAGGAGAAAATGCAGATGATAATTGCTTAAAGACACCTTAAAACAAATCTCAATCTAAAATGTTAACCAATTCTTCTGGTTTCAAGCTAAGCTCACCCAAGGTCAATCCAGATCTGTTTGCACTCCAGGTCGGGCTCCAGGCCTGCCTCAGCGCTACCTCCAAAATAGGTCACATACAGACGTTCTATGGGAATACCGAACTCCTTGGTCAGCAGATCCAAGGCCATCTCACAGGCCAGATGCTGCAGAGAGAGGTGGGAAGATGCAAAATGAGATATGGGTAGAATAAGACAGAAGACATCAACTACTACTACTATGTTTTTTGCAGATATGAGTAGAGGTGCGCCTGTCCTGTAAGTAAGAGGCATTGTAGCACAAAATTGCAAAGTAAATTAGGAAGAGAGAGCACTGGGTATCAACTGTCCTACTTCGTGTCATAGTCACAATTATTATTAAAATAATACAACTTAGCTGTATAAAGGTTATTGTTTTTGTTATGCGTTTGTTTAAAGTATAAGCCTCAAATCTCCAGTATCAGTCAGTTTATAATTTCAAAAGGCTAAAAAGAAATTACACAACTGAAAAGGATGACAGTGTAATACCTTGAAGTAGTCACCAAAGGACCAGGACCCCAGCATCTCGAAGAAGGTGTGATGGTAGACATCTTTACCCACATCGTCCAGGTCGTTGTGTTTGCCTCCTGCTCTAATACACTTCTGGGTGTTGGCAGCACGATGAAGCTTGGCCATGGGGTGGGACGGATCAATGGTGTTGAGGAAGATGGGCTTGAACTAAGAAGAAGAGGTAGAAAAAGGAAATTAGAAATTGAGAGTTTCTTACAAGAATCTTATACTTTGACACAACTCTGTAAATCAGTGGGCATGTATCCAACATCCAGCCTGAAGAGGAGTGGCACAGAAAGTTTGGAAAGACAGATGTATGTATGGTGTACCTGGTTCATGCCAGCATTGGCAAACAGCAGCGTGGGGTCGTCCAGGGGGATGGTGGACGATGAGTGGACGTACTGGTGTTCATGACGTCGGAAGAAGTCAATGAACTTCTCTCGGATTTGAGCCGCACTCATAGAGGAGTCCATTCTGAACCAGCTCTCTGAAAACAGAGAACATTGAAAAAAAGATAATAATTGTAAACATCAAGCATGTTTAAACATGCAGCTCTCAAGGGTGGCAGCAATTTCTAATTAGCTCAACATCCAATTAAATTATTCAGGGTCAGTAACTGAGTTCCACAGTGACAACATGAACAGTTCTTTGTAAATCACCAGTACAGCTAAAACATGTTGTTAGTTGCACATTAAGCTCCAACAGCTGGGTTCATTTAAAGTTTGGAAGTAAGATTATTTGGTGATTCATACAAACTGTTTTATTAATTGATTAAAAAGTGTTTGAAATGTTGAAACCCTTTTAACTCTAAACAACAATTGTTCCTTTTTTAAGGATTCTCTGCAGGAGTGAGAGGTTAAAGACTCCAGCCATGTCTAACCAGTTATTTAAAACAGCAGCTGTTTTTGGTTCTGTTTACATGTGGTATTAACCTAGCTGAAAAAAGCTTAAAACTAACAGAAGTTTAGCTGCACCCTGAGAAATGACATGAACAGAAACTGGTGATCTACTGAGAACATTGGGTTTTCTAACATAGAGCTGCATGTCTTCTGAACATTACATAACTTATAGACTGCTAAAAGGTCAACAAAGAGGTTTGTTTTGTTTTTTGTAAAAATGTGCAATCTGTCTTTCAGGTTATCTTTGAGGTTCAACAGAGACTCCAAAACTGGAAGTTAAACATTTCTGTGACTGTTTTTCAGTTTTAAACTGAGCTACACTGCTGAAAAATAACTTTATGACCAGTGAAAACCAGTTAAACCAGCTTAACCTTTCCAGCAAGTCTGACATTTGCCTCAAGGTCTGCCTTACTTCAATACGCTCACTGTGATTGGACACACACTGAAATACAATAAAACTGAAGCACAGGCTACAGTATGCTCAGTAGTGTATAAATAATATAACATGTAAATATCATGAAGGGATTTTTGTCTAGACTCAAAATAATGTTGGTGATATGACCATGCCATGTAAGTGATGAAATAACTAGTAATGACAGGCATGACGCATACAGTTTCTGAAGTGATACCTATACCTTCAATATCTCTGGTCCGGCCATATAGTGGGCAATGTTGCTAAGAAGCAGGCAGGATTGCTTCATGTTTTGTGTGTAATGCTGCCACACCAGAGAAAGAAAGAAAAGATCCTGATCTGCCACAGTGGCAAATTAGCCTTTGGCTCTTCTCATGAAACGGCAACTCAGGAATTTTTACGTGCAGGGAACTACTCCCAAGCCGAGAACAAATTTGGAACAAGCCGTTTATGATATGAATTTGTGACAACATTGCATCATCCTATTACTGCAGTATGTCATCACTGAATCATTGAAGTAACAGAATGATTAGTTTTTTATGCTTATCATTTTTTTGTCCACATTACATCCAGCCTTAGAGCTTGAATGCATTCAGTGTACCCATCGCTGTCATTGCTGCTCACACAGGATATACCGAGTGAAACATCAGGAGAAACTTCAGTCGTGTTTACACCTAAAGCAAAGTTCACAAAGTACCTGGGAAGGCCTATGAGAACATCTGTGAAAGAAGGCAAGAACATGCAATTCAGAGGTCTTATTAAAAGGACAGGCACTGGACTGACAACAACTGTGGAAAAGAGACACCAAAGTGGACTTTTTCCACCTTTGCAAAATGAGGAGTAGTATATCTCCAGTACTGTAATTTTGCACGATCTACAAATTCCACAATTTTAAGACTACACTTTAGACATTAGAAAAACTGATGTGTGACAATGAAATGAACAAAGAATGTATCAAATAAAATAGATAATGGCTAGCAGCAGCTCCTTCCCACTATTCAGTTGCCAAGCAGCATATAAAATTACACCTGTAAAAAAGTACTCATAATAATTTTGAAGGACATTGTGTACTTTTCATTTTGCTATGATGAGTATACAAATAGTAATACATCTTTTTCTGTTACTCCCTTTCCCTCAATCAAGTTTCACTTCTTTAGTTAAGTTCCACAATAAAACCAAAATGTCTAATGTGTTTTGCCTCTTCTGAGGTTTCTTCCAATTCCTTTGTGTGTCATGGGCTTTGGGTTTTTCTTTTTTGTCTTGAACTGGATTAGCCACTCTTGCTGATGATGGCTTGTGAAGAGACAACGCAGGTGACACTGGCCTACACAATTAAACATAAACCTTGTTCCATGACAAATCAAGTAAGATTGAACGTGGCTAAATTTCATTTTAAAATTGAGATACAGACAGCCAAATATTTGCTTACAAGTAAAAATGTCCAAAGGCCTTAAGTAATGTAATTAGGCAATTCAAATTACAGAATCAAACCTTTTAGATAAAACAATTCAAGCCCGTAAATATCCTTAAGGATTTAAATTCATACAGCTAAATTAAAAATATTTTTGATCTAAAACCCAACCACCATGTCTTCAGTATCACTAACAACAGTGTGCTGCCTATAATTAAAAGGAAGCAGAGTTGAATTCCCATCAGTGAATTCATTGGTAAACTAGCTGGTAAAGGAAACCACACAGCTGGTGCCTTTAGCTCTCTGGGGCCTGCAAGCGGACGGTAAACAGCCCCCGTCCCCATCCTGACTACCAAACCACACTGTTGGCAACCAGAGAAAGTAGCAACATTGGGGTGAGGGGATGGAAATTTTAGCCTCTGTGAAAAAGGGTTGTATGAGGAATAAGTTTGCATTAAAAAGCACTATAGTGTGTTAAAACTTTACATATTGATGTTGAGCTCAGGTGTTGGTAAATAATGAAACCAACATATGTGTCCAGAGTCAAACTCCAAGTTTGTCAGAGTGTGTCCAAGTCAAGACTTGGCCTGACTATACAACCAGCTTGTTAATACTCAAATATACATTTACATGTTATATCCAGAAGGCCTCGCATTATACAGTCTCATGGGTTAATTTCCATTTCTCATGCTGACTATACCAGTTCTGTCATACCACATTTGTACCTCTGTTGTAAACAAGCGCACAGGGATAGTGCCTTATGAAGTTTCAAGTCGTACGAAACAACATAGTTCATCTCAAACAGGCTATGATAAGCATTACTAGATTATCAGTCGATTATAAACTGCTGTGTTGGGCAGAAGCGCTTGTTAGCTTGACAAGTTGACGTTAGCTGGCTAAACTAGCCTGACAAGCTACCTCTATATGTTCTGCCTGGGGAAGATATTTTAACACACAACGCTGACTGAAAGCCTATTTTACTGAATGGCAAAGTAAACTTTATTAACTTAAATAACATCTGAGCACGTGTTAATACTCACAGATGTCGCTATTCTCACAGAATGAATCAGTTGCTCCCAAACGCACAGCTTAGTCCACGCTGCGCGACCAAAAGGAAAGTACAGAGTTAGTGAACACGCCTATGGCTGCCGTCCATTGGTCGGTCGAACCGGCACATCCGTAAATCTCAATTTCTATTGGACAAGCCCACTGTCAATCTAAGCCGAGCCCGCCACATCAGTGGTTCGAACTACACCGGCTTGGCTGATGCAATTTAAAAGACACAGGTGTCAAAAGAAAAGAATGGGTCAATTGATATGTTTGCTCTGTTTTACAAAGAAAGGTTGATGTGCACATATTCGTTATAAAAATTCAATTATTAATTATTCAATAATAAAAAATTGTAGTTGTTATACAAATAAGCTCATTGTTTAGGGTCTGGCTTTGCCGTAATGACAGTAATCAACGATTTTGTAATCATTTGTTACTGTGAATGATTATTGCAACCGCTCACATCAGATTTTCTGATTGCTGATGTAATTTCTTTCAATGCCATAAAATGACGGAATCATTTATCTGCTAGCTGTGTTTCCGGGGAACAAGTTTTGTGTAGGACTTGTTCACACGCTGCGGAGTCTACTCTGTTGTATTTCGTTGAACCATGCCGACTGACACTAAACGTGTTCGCGGCCCAGAAGTGTCCCAAAGTCCGTCACTGTTTTTGTGCAAACCGGCGGCTGGTCTTTTGCACGGCCCCAGAGCGGACGGTCGGCAGCGGGATCAAGTGGACGTCCGGCCGGTTTTCGTCCGGTGCGGGCTGGTCAGCCAGGCCAAAGGGTCCGCGTACATCGAGGCTGGAAACACCAAGTTGATGTGCTGTGTTTATGGCCCCAGAGAAACAGAGCGGAAAGATGAGACAGATATGAAATGTGGAAGGTATGAAGTAGTATTTTAGAATACATTTATTATATTTTACTTAATTATTAACACTATAGGAAACCCAAAGTCTGCTACTTGCACATTCTGCTTCTCACAAAGGTGAAGTTTATTGAAAATGTCCCCAAGACGGACAGAGTTTTAGTGTCCTGCAAAAGATACATACGATTACTTTGAGATGTTATTTTATACATAATTACAATGAAGAACACTATGCTCTGTTAACAATCTAATTTTATACTATGTAAGTCTGTAAACTGAGCTAATGGTTTACAAAATCACTTAATATACTTCTCAACTGGACTGTTCATCTGTTCGCAAAAGCTAATTTATAATGAATTTACGGAGAAACCAAAGAGACAGAATAACCTTGTCTTCCTCTTTATGTATCCAGGTTGACAACGGACATGCGTTTTGCTCCGTTTTCCTGTCCGGAGAGGGGCTCCTGGATTCAGGGGAGCCAGGATAAGGATCTTTCACTGATGTTACATGAGAGTCTGCAGCCAGCCATGTGCCTCCACAAGTATCCACGCTCTCAGATAGAGGTCAATGTGATGGTTCTTGAGAACAGCGGTTCAGTTCTGGCCCATGCAGTCACATGCGCCTCTCTGGCTCTTGCAGATGCAGGAATTGAAATGTATGATCTGGTGCTCGGTTGTTCCATCCGCCAGGATGGAGCCTCCTATGTGGTTGACCCTTCTTACATGGAGGAAAACAGCTGCAGCTCAGTTAGCAGCGAGAACCAGGGCGGTCTGACTGTCGCGTTCCTCCCCAGCTTGAACCAGATTTCTGGGCTGCAGTCAGATGGAGAAATGACTGAAGAGACTCTGACAGCTGGAGTTCGAACCTGCATTGAGGGATGCTATAAACTGTATCCGGTCATCCAACAAGCGCTGGCCAAGGCCGTGCGCAGGGCTGCTCCCCCACCATCAGAGAGCTGAAGGATTCTTTCGCTAATAACTTCTCAGTTTATACTTTTTCTCCTTTAACTTTTTCGGTCTTTACTCTGACAACATTACTTATTTTCTTTGTTTGCTGTTATTTTCTGTAAAATGAAAACTCATAAGACTAATTCAACTGTTTTCTTATAAAATAAATACGTTCTGGCCCTGAGGCTATACATTTGCAGGAGTGGAAAATGCTGTCAAAAGCACACTTATATTGCTCCTTTGGAATAGTTCAGGTTACTTTATTATTAACTGCAAATTATAAAGTAAGTGCAATATTTTGCAGATGGATTTGGTCAGCAAAAGGTCTTCACAGTGGCACTCTGTCATTAGCTTTGCTGGAGCTCAGGGTTAAAGGTTTAAACTTGTGTTATCTGGAAAGCCCCTGAAACCATGTTACTGTATCTCAAATTTGTGGTTTCGATTCCACCTGCCTAAACTAAACTGAAATGTTTTGCACTGTAGAAATAATCATAATGCCACTAGATGTCCCCCAAACTAAGGGTTCTGTAATTTAAGGTTAAAACACAAGTTTAAGAGAAGTTAGGTAATACTTCTCTAATATAAGAAAAGTGTGTCATATTGCTGCAAAAACACATTAGAAAGTTTTGTGCCAATGTTGGCGTTTTCCTTTCAATAGTGGGTTGAGAAAATTACAAATCCTTGGATTTGTAAAAGCTTAGATGACCTCTGACTCAGCATGAAAATGTCACATAAATGACTAGCTTTTTCCAGTACTTATGGTCACATTTAAACCTACTGTGTGGAGTTTTAATAAAGGAAATAAAATAATTAAATAACCTCAGTCGAGGCGGAAGAGCCAGGAAATAATCAGTGTATTACATACTAATTTGCCCCTTACAATTTAAGTTAACTTACAAGTGGAAAAAATCTGGAGCAACCCCATGAGGACTTAAACAATGCTCTAAGGATCATGAAAATCCACCGTACATTTTATTGTACGTTTTTTTTTTTTTGGACAGAAAATTAACTAGAGGATGGTGTGGTTGTAGTTTTAATATAGAAAAAAAAACTTTTCAACTTCCAAAGAATGTTACACAATGAAATGGTGTCTCGACATTTTGGTAAAATGGATGGTAAATGGACTGTACTTATATAGAGCTTTTCTAGTCTTTGCAACCACTCAAAGCTGCTTTTATACTACATATCACATTCACACACGGATGGCAGAGGCTGCTACGTAAAGTGCCCAACTTACCACATTCATACCCGTTGGCTAAACCACTGGGAGCAATTTGGGGTTCAGTGTCTTGCCTAAGGACACTTCTACATGTAGCCTGAGGGAGCTGGGGATCGAACCTCCGGCCTTCCGATTAAAAGACGATCGACTTTGCCACAGTCGCCCATTTTGGTGCCCTCAGTAAGACACCCACTGGCACCTGTGAAAGAAATAATCATTTACTATAATATTTCAGAGCAATTATAATTAAACATTATTTAATTTTTCATTATTTATATTGGAAATAACTCAAAAATAATGTTTCTCACCATTCAGTACAACAAAGTTGTGCTTGTTTCGATTAAGATCTCTTTCTTACCACTTGTTGCTTGTTCTCTGTTACCATCAGGTTATGGGGTTTTTTCTTAAGGATCCTGGCTGCAGCCTTTGTTCTTAGTGCCTTTTTAAGCACAGCAGCCAACACAAACAGAACAAAAGAAAATATGTGGATGCTGAACTTTCCTGGCCAATGTGGAAGGTTTGTTCCCTTTAGTCTAAAACCAAACCTATAAAACTATTGACAAAATTCTGTTTAAAATGTCTCTGTAAAATAAAAACAAATCCATTATTTATACAGTTATATATACAGTTCTGCTGACATAATTCCAATACTGCATAACAAGTTTGCCTGCCTCTGAAAAAATATTTCTAAAAGTATTTGACATTGGCCCCGGTTTGGCTCAGCAGTTAAATCAGTGGCTCTTATACAGAGGCTATACAGTCCTCAATGTGACAGCCCCGGGTTTGACTCCAACTCTCGGCCCCTTGCTGCGTGTCATCCCCACTCTCTCTTTCCCAGTATCTGACACTATCCACTGTCCTCTCTATGAATTAAGGCATAAAACGCAAGAAATAAAAAAAAAAAAATCAATATTTAATTTGATCACTCAAGTTTAAGTTTCTTTAAAGTGAAGTTGATAGAATCCCAGAGAAATTAAGTCTGGTAGCATGGTCCATGATCTACCAGCATGCTTTCTCACAACACAAATCTGTAAATTAGAAGAAAAAAAGAGATTCTAATTCTAATGCTTTTCTAATTACAAAGTATTATTGTCTCATATCGCGGCAATTTAGCTGCTGTGTTTGAGGCTACTCCCTCGAGTATAAACAGTAATTCTCAGCTTTGGTTCAATTCTCAAAAAACAGTTAAACTCAAAGTAATATAATGAGTAATATGAAATTTTTCACAACATTTCGTAAGTTGTGCACAAGTAAACAGTTACATGTTTGCGATTACATAACTGAATATTATAATATTTTATGTCCATGTAGGTTAGGAACCTTCATGTAACACAATATAAATGCATTTCGGCAGTGTGTGTGCAACACAGTGTAGCATCAGCTTAAATGGCCACAGTTGTTTCACTGTGGTTAATGCACGTAAGTGAAAAGGGCCCCTTATAGCAAGTTTGCACAGGACCCTTCACTCCTTTTGAGCCGCCCTGCACATGATGTCTAAAAACTGTCAGTCCAGGAACCATGTTGGAGGACAAGCCTTTCGCTTCCTCATGTGCCATACTGTTTACATTTCTGTATATTTTGCCTCTGTGACACACACATACACACACAGAGGCTGAGTGCCCATCAGTGTGTCACTCTGTTAACACTGTGGTGTGATCGGGAGGCTGAGGTCAGTCAGAGACCTCGTTTTCCCGAAACATGACTGTCCCAGCATTCCACGGCTCAGCATCACACAGATAAAAATTCTGTTTCCTGTTCATCCAGATACACTCCCGACCAGGCAGATATTTACTCTGCAAAATGTTTGCTCTTAATGTCTGCTTAATGTCACCGTCCAATCTGTGGCTGTTGTGTCACAAGAAGTGTTTCTACTGGCAGATAGAAACACTTCCTGTAATATATGCACAGCACTGATACTACATTTCAGAGTAAGTTTACTATTCACAGAGTGTACTGCAGTTTCTCTGTCTGAGAAAATTATTAAAGGGACTTCAGCCAGGTATCTCAGGACTGGCTTGTTAACAGATGTGGTAGTTTAATATGCAGAGAGGAATGCTATGGAGCTGCATTATAGGAAGCTTAGCATGCTTTTTGGAGCTTGAGCCACACTACGGAGTAAATAGAGTATAAGTCAGCTACTGCTGCGTCAGTTCTGACCCTGTCTCACATCTGTGTCTGAAAGTCCCCTTTCTTACTCACAGAAGAAAATAATCACATGAGAGTGCATTTAAGCAGCACAGGGAGGTGTTGTCTTCAGGTCCTGTTAACAGTAGAGGCAGAGGAGTAGTGATGAGCCAGGTGAAAGATGCAATCTGCAATGAGTAGTGAAGCCATGTGGATGTGTGCATGACCCTGAGTCACCTGCAGGGTCATGACGTGATGAGTGAAAGTGTGAGTGAGTAAATAAAACACATAATATGTCAGTGTACGTCATACTAATAGCACAGGAGTGACAATCCTGTCTGTTTCTGTGTGGACTGGGTGCTTGAGTATTCCATCTGTTTATTGTACTCTGCTCCTTGTGAATGTGTTTATTTTTAATTTTATCAGTCTGTCACAGACCTCATTATCTTCCTGGTATCAGCTCTGAGTGAGACAAAACAGCTGCAATCACCAGCTATGCTGTGGGTGCGGAGGTATGTAGCACCTCGCAGTAAGCTCTCGAGTCACACCAACAGATTCTGTTTGTCTCAGTCTGCAGGTTAATCAAGTTTAAACACCTGCCTGCACAGAGGGTAGATAGATTTTATGAAATTTATTATGAAAATTATGAAATGTTTTTTAAAGTAATAGTTATTTGTCATAATATAGTCTAGGGGAAATTTCATTTCCATCTCAATCTTATATCTTTAAGTTGGGTATATAATTGTTAAGTCTCCTGCAGTTGCCAATGTGCTCTGTGTCTCTCGGGCTCAGTTACAAAACGTCTTGTGGCATCATGCGGTGCCATGCAATGACGAAGTTGGTGAAAGCTGGATTTCCTTGTCTCCTTCTTCCACCTGTATGGCAAACTAGCTAAGAAAACTATTTTATGAACAGCAGAATGACATTCCGATAGGGACCATAAAACACATGATAAAGATCTTCTTATAATGCACCTGTTTGATGGAGGTATAGATGTTTGTGATTTGACCCTGTTTTTAGCAGACATGGAGCATCATTAGCATTCATTTGGGGTCATGTTTTTGTCCACCTGACAATATTAAATCTGATCTTCTCTCTCAATTTATCTCTGATGTTGTTTTCACAAACTCCTGAGGTAAACATCTCGGTCTTTAGCCACTAAATGCTACAATATTCACAAAGTAGACTGAACACCTTCTCAATATTGAATTTTACCAATACATTAGAGTGCAATGAATGTTCACTGAAGCAATTTTGTAAGATTAAGCAATCTGAAAGAACTATTCTGACCTGTATTGTGTATGTAGCTGAGAAAAAACATAAATGCTTCAATCTGCTATCTGCTATCTAGAGAAACAAAAGGAATCTCCAACCGTTATACCCAAAGTCATTTTAATATATTGAAAGTGGTGGAGGAATACTTCTATCAGCTTTGACTGAAGGCCAGTTTGAGTAATAACATTGCAGAATACTTAATGAGAATGAAAGAGGAGGTGAGGTCGGGCTCAGGTAAAGATGGTTTGCCTGAAATAACAGTACTTTTTGTTACAGTGCGTGTAATGCTGCTTTACTTTGTTGTCAAATGAAATTACTCTCACATAATCACTGCTATTCCGAGGAAGAATAATTAACATTATGTGGAGATTGTGTTGCATCATTTGAAACAATAGCTTTTGGCCCAAAGACCAACTTCCTACTTGACTTAAAGGTCACCTTCCTGTTTGGCTGGGTGGGACGACTTGCTCACAAGAATTTCTTTACAATAGGACCATGTGAAATATCACTTGACTAGCAAGTAACAGCAATTCTTTGATGTCAATGCTAAAAACAGTATGCCAAGATGATTACAATGACAATTCTAACATGCTGAGGTTAAATTGGTATAATGTTTGTCTTTTCATGTTAGCATGCTATTATTTTTGTATTAAAATTTTCTGTTTTTATATCATCTTACTAAATTGTTAGCAGCATGCTATCATATGCTAATTAGTGCAAAACACCAAGCACAGGAAGGAAGGAGGAAGGAAGGTATACGTTATTAATCCCCAAGGGGAAATTCATTCCCTCATTCACTCACTGCTACACACACAAAGGCCCAAAATACAAACATGGACTGACAGGATCCCATGGACATGCACAAATGAAGAGATGTCAGAATGAGGGGGCTGCACGAGGGGGATTTGGTGCCTTGCTCAAGGACACCTTGATGGAGCCCAGGAAAGGAACTGGCACCACTCCAGTTACCGAGCTACCGTCTGAGCTACTGTCTACCCCAAAGCTACCCCACAGCTGAGGCTATTCTGTGGTCATACACCAGTGTACAGTCCGTATTAAAATATTAACATGATGATAGCTCTAGAGTAAGCATTAGCAATTCATCAAAGTCATCGGGATTCATAGTTTGGGCACCATTAATATCTGTACCAGATAATTATAAGATATTATAAGATGAGAAATGATCAGTAAATATTATTATAATACATGAAAGAGACAGAAGATACCACCATACCCTTATCTTACACATGCACACTCTTAAACATCCACAGGAAAAGAGTCATAGTTGTGATAGTAATAGGGTAAACACTGTTTGTTTAATATGCTTTATCCATTTCTGCCTAACAGAGATAAGAAACAGGCTCCGTCTGTTATAAAATAGTTCAACAATAATGTGGGAACGCTGTTGGAATTTAGCTGAATGCTCATATTGCTCTGGTGTAATGAAGCACACTATAACTTACTTTCGCAAGATTCTGATAAGAGAAGACGTGACTGGCTGTTACTCCTCCACTGATTGCACAGCCTTTAATGTCACAGCCCTTTACACACTCACTGCCAAACATAACAACATCCACCCGTCAATATATACAGCAACAAAGACCCCAGTGTGTCTAGTTTAAAGTATCAGTCACACTCAGCACACCCACAGAGGACTGCAAGGTTTTGGTAAGTGATGTCAGGGGTCACCGAGGGAGGTGAGGTGGAGTCAGTAAGTGTGTGTAAGAGAGAGGGGAGGGCGGGACCTGTGCTGTATAAATACAGGACCGTGATGGATACCAAGGGAGAAAAGCGGAGTGTAAAGGCACTTGAGGACGCTCAGAGGAACATTTTGAGAGACTTCAGCGGGAAGAGGATCTGCAATGGCCAACCACAAGGGTGAGTGTTCTATCTGTCTGTCTGCTTTTTGTCCACACCTCGTGTGAAAAATGTGATCTGGACTCCGCACTTGGGTGTGATATGACCCATCCTAATTCCTGCAACTAATACAAGCCAATCTAGGAGAGGTATCGAGGTGGCATAAGGAGGCTACATATACAGTTATTCTGAATTGCTTTGGCATGTTTCTGTATACTTTTAAAGTTCCACATCTTCCCATAGTTATACATCTAATACATGTAACAAAACACTTAACTTGCTAAAGTCACCCAAAACTTTGACTTCATGTGTCTTTTGACTATGTTTTAAAAAAAAGGTGGTAACAATGTTTAGATGGTTTGTCAAAAGAACAATTTGAAAGTATGTTCTTCATCTCTTAATTTCCAAAATCCTAAAGGTTTTCCCTACACTGTAAAAACAATGATTCATGGCTACTTATAATTCATTGTCATTAAAAATAGAAGTTACTGTAAATGTTGTGATAACTCAATATTTTTAGTTAATGTCACATTAACTAATGAAACATTTTCCAACTTACAAAAATGATTCAATTGAAATTAAGAATGGGACACAAAGGGATATGCAGATACTAAGTAATAACAATGATACCATTTATATTTATTATATGATATACAACATATAATACAAAAGAATAGGATGTATTATAATATAACATAGATAATATTACACATAACACAACCAAATAGACACGTTCAAGTTTTAAGATGTACAAAAAAGGCAGAGCCAATAGGGCAAAGATATCCAGTGGCTGTAGGTTTGGCATGTGCTTATGTGTTGTACAGCCTGATTGAGGTAGGTAGGAAAGACCTGCTGTATCTTTCTGTAGAACAGCGGGGGTGGAGGAGTCTGTTGCGAAAATTGCTCTTCAGATTGTCCAGCATGTTATAAAGAGGGTGGGAGTCATTGTCCAAAATAGTGAACAGTTTATTCAGTATTCTGGCCTCATCCACCTCTTCCAGCCTGACGATCTGCAGACCTACTCCTTGATCCATGACCCCTTTCCTCCATGTCCTGAGATTGTCTAAACCTAAGGTGATCACAAGGATGTTTTTACAACATGACAATGGACTCTGGATGTGTGTTCTTTATCGTCTGATTTCCAACATCCTGCATGATTTCAACAACACTGAATAACTGCAGTAACAATTCTTACAGAAACTTAATACAGTTGTGTATCAAAGTGAGTGAACTTTAAATGCTGAATTCAAGAGTCCAGAGTTTCACAACACTCTGTTTAGTAAAAGAGCACTTAGACATGCATGAAATGTAAGGAAAAGATGTATATCATATTGTGTGTCTGTAAGTATCACCAACAGCCTACAATACAGTAACTGAAAACCTTAATGTCCACAGTCTGCGCAGGATAAAAACATGCAGACTGTGTGACAAAACACAGGCTTACTATATGCAGTTGTGTACTACAGAAACAAAATAAAGTTACAGTGCAGGGAGTCGCTGGACCTCCTGTTGCACCTCTCTGTCTGACAGTGAATACATCAATTTAGCAGACTTTATGGCCATGTCACTGCAAATTCATGCCTCTCAGCAGATTCTGAAGTTTAGATGGACTATTCTGCAAGTGATAACTGAAAAATACTTTATATATTTTGATCACAATGACATATAGAACTGATAACTTTTTCAAATTGTAGACAACTTTTTTTTACCTTTATTTGCTTAAACATTTGCAAATCTTTAAAAAGAACAAGAAATGCTCTTTCTGTTCTGCTCAAGTACAATCTCTTCTTTTTTGCTGCCTGGTTGTACAACAGTTATTCTACAGCAGCCTACATATAGTGAGCAACATTAATCTTGCAAACATTTTAAGTAAGGATAAGTTAGGATAGACTATTTGGATTATTTGACTCAAGAATTTATTTTGTTGCCTTGTGATCATGGCTTGCTGATCCCTCTTACCCCTGAGTCCAGTCTTTATGCTAAGCTAAGCTTCCTGTCTCGTAGCTCTAGCTTCATTTTCCCTGTGCATAGTTGTTGTGATCTTCTCATGCAACTGTGTAAAAAAACAACAACGTATGAATAGGCCCAAAATGTTGATGTGCATTGTTTTCACTGACGACAAATTGATCATCACGTTCAGCTTGTGACTTTTGAACACATTGCAAGGCGAAACTCTGAGTAAAGTCACTTCTAAACAAAACTCTGCATCATAGCTCCATCTGTGCCAAATGTTATCGAACAGTTCGAGTTTATGTCAGACTGATGTTTGAAATGTGTCCCTGTTGATCCTGACAGGTTTAATCGTTGATGTGGATCTGAGGAGTCATGAAAACAACTTGTTTCACCGCACCAGAGAGATCGATCGGCAGCGCCTGATAGTCCGCAGGGGTCAACCCTTCTCCATCACCCTGCAGCTGTCTGACTCTCTGCCCCCCAAACACCACGTGGAGCTGGTCCTGAATCTCGGTGAGTCCAGCCTGATGTGCAAAACACCACAGAGAAGGCAGGACTACTGTTATAATGAGTACAAGCAAGAGTAATTAAATACAAAGGACAATCAGTTCAGTAAGTAGGCTACGTATGAATTTTGAGACACAATAAGAACCGGAAGTCAACTAAATCCTACGCTAAATGTTTAGCCTGTCCTGTGTCAGTTGGATTGATGTGTGTACTATTATCTCGGATATGTGCAACATATTCTTACATTTTAAGAAGTTTTTACAAAACTTAATTTATCACGGCGGCAGAACAATGGGGTGGTAAATATATGTATTTCAAAGCAAAGAAAGAAGGTTAGCAAAGAGTTATTATCTTATTAGCTCTGTACATATTTTTTAGTATACATTATCTTTTTAAGATAAACTTGTTCAGTTATTTATTTTTATATGCCATTTATTGTAATGTTGCATTATCCACTTTGCTGTGGTGACACTGTAAATTTACCCGTTGTGGGACGATTAAAGGCTTATCTTATCTTATCCTATCTTATGTATACCTGTGCTGATGCTGTTTTGAACTGTCTGCATAGACTGTAGATAACTTTTTTAAACTCTTTTCGTTTTTAAATATACAAAAAAAATAAAATGGGTAAAGTTGACTTCAATATCATGAACACATCCAGCTTCACCAAACACTTTCAACCAACACTTCCAACTTGTTGTCTAAAGTTTCTCATCTACAAGTTAAATATTGGTTTGAAAATATAAAATAATGCATTAGATGATCACAGTAAGCTTCAAAACTTCTTTCTTGGTTCACAAAATTTTATTTGATGCGATACCAAGTAATACTGAAAAACCTTTTCTTGTAATAAATGTTATATTTCAATTTAATTCATTTCTATTCAGTAAGCTTTATTGGCACGAATGGCATGAATAAGCATCACGTAATAATACAAATAATATTTCAATAATGATCGCAATAATAACAATAACAATAACAATAAGAAAAATAATCAAATATATTTGAAAGAAAATAATATAATACAAAAAAACCCCCAAAAAATCATAGTGATAATATATTTTCCTACTTATTTTACAAATTTAACTCTGGGACATGATGCTGATTTCAACAATAGCCAACTTTGGGGGATCCACCCTATAATGCTTGTCCAGGGTTTGCCTGATGTTCTTGCACTGTTAATAGCATGTAGCTGACTTTTTTATAAATTCTAAAACATTTTTTCATTTCTTCAGGTAAAAGGGACAAGACGGGGATCAAAGTTCAGACGGAGCGAGGGGCCGGAGACAAGTGGTGGTTTACTCATCAGGGAGCGCAGGATGAAATGCTGCTGACCCTGCACAGTCCAGCAGACGCTATCATCGGCCAGTATCATCTGGGTGTGCTGGTGATGTCACCGGACGGACGCATTTTAGAGAAGATTGATCAAAAAAGTTTCCACCTGCTCTTCAATCCCTGGTGCAAAGGTAAAAATAGTGCTTGCACTCTCTGCTATCTGCTCTCTCCTGAGGTCAGACTGTTTTATTATGCAGCTGCTGATGTGTTTAGTTTGGGCTCAGTGTCACAATCAAATATGTTTCTTTCAGTCACAAAACAGACTGAATGTGTTTTCTCTATGCTTTACATTGGCTAATTTCATATGGAGCCAGATCAGATCCCCTCTCCTGTTTGTTGCACCCATGATGAAGACCATACCGAAGGTCACAGTCACCATATCTCATCCTGACAGAGTGTTTATGGGAGGCTCGAGCATCTCCAGCCTTCGTTTTGTAATCAGAGGCCTTATAAGCTCAAAGAATTCAGATTCAGATTTTATGTTGATGTTTCTAATTGTTGTCTGAGTCTGTTTTTTGTGAATGTGTCACACAGGCGGGAGATGATCTTTGCATTCACACTGATGAATATTAACCTTTCTTTTTCCATTAGTGTTTGAAAGTATAATGATGGTCTTTTATGTGTGTGTTTACCAGATGATGTGGTGTACCTCCCTGATGAGAGTCAGCTCCAGGAGTATGTAATGAACGAAGATGGAGTTATCTTCATGGGGACCTGGGATTACATTAATAGTATTCCCTGGAATTATGGGCAGGTAACTCACACACACAGAGACGATAATACTGTGTGTATGCGTTGAGCATGTGTGTCTGTCAGGTCAGTAGGTGGCCTGTGTGAATTGTCGCAGCAGTGTGACAGCAGATATTCGGAGCATCGGCTGGATCAGGAAATCTTGTTTGTTGGACGGAGGAAACTTCTGGACAGAGGTGTCAGAATGTAACCAAACCACACAAACAAGGGCTCGTCCCTTCACAGCTCGCTGGGAGGGCAGAGATGAAGACAGAAAGGCAGATAGATAGACAGCAGAGAGACAGACAGGAGTTGGTGTGACAGAACGACCAACAGGAAACTGATGTGATTTAAAATCTGTTTTAAACATGGTTAAGAAGCTTCCCCTTCCCCTTTCTCTCCTTTTTCCTCTCTCTCTCTCTCTCTCTCTCTCAGTTTGAGGACTTTGTGATGGACATCTGCTTCGAAGTCTTGGACAACTCTAAGGATGCCCTGAAAAACTCAGAGAGGGACCTCGAGCTGAGATCTGACCCCGTCTATGTCAGCAGGATGATCACTGCAATGGTGACGCTCTTTTATACTTGCTGCTGAAACACACAGAGCAAGAAAAAAATACATCTGCAAGTGTAGCAACACATATGATATTGAATGATCCAACCAATATGCTGTTCATGAAAGCATTCAGTGTGGCTAAAAACCTGTATATTATAGCATCTCTTTTATGAAACAAAGAAGATCAGCAGAAGTAGCATTTTAAAATTCTAACACTTGTTAACAGAAACTGACACTTCATCATGTCATGTTGAAAATGTCTTCATACTTACCGTATTGTTTGATTGATTTGATTCCCTACATATAATCCCAGACACATATTCTCAGAGAGATACATGAAAAGTTCTCATATTGAAACCTGTGCTTCATGCAGTGATTCACAGCTTTAAAGATGTCTCCTCCATATGCTGTCTCCACTTTTCCAGGTGAACTCTAACGGAGACAGAGGTGTGTTGACCGGTCGCTGGGAGGAGCCGTATTTAGAAGGAATGGCACCGCATCGGTGGGCCGGCAGCGTGCCGATCCTCCGACAGTGGAGCAAAGCCGGGGCGAGGGCAGTGAAATATGGGCAGTGCTGGGTGTTTGCTGGCGTCGCCTGTTCAGGTGAGGCTCTCATAATGTTGCTTTGGCTGATTTCTCAAACAGTTTTAAACTCTCTGCACCAAAGATACATTTCTGAAAAGAGCTAATACATGCAGCAAAACACTACAGTGAACCTGCAAAAGTTACCTTTAATTTATGTATTTTAATTAAGTTTTTTAATGGAATAAAGTTTTGCCACCCAAATGACACATTCCTTAGACATGGTCTAAAACCAAGATGGTCAAAATGTGTTGTTGAAGTTTGTTCTTCATCTCCTTATTTCCATCTTGTCCTTCATGTTTTCACTATTATATACCTACTGTACCAGACTGTTATCAATCTGAAGCCGACTGAATGGTTTAGAAGTTTTAAAGCAAAAAATAACTTAGTAGTCTATGTTATGTTAGGAAAAACATTTTTGTGTATTGTGTTGGAGAAATGGAGAAAAACTGGAGGGATATCGGACCATATTTTATTAAAAGCAACATATTTGATAGCTATTGTTAGACAACAGCTACTTTTAGCATTCAACATCTTCCTAGCTAGCTAAGATTACTGTTTGATAATGTCACATGAAACAAAATAAAATGTGTTCCTTGCTCACATAAGTGTAAACTAGCTAACTTTAATGTTATCTAACTTGAATGTTAACTAGCCAAAAGTTCTGTTTACTAGCTTGCTAACATGGTAAAATATTGGTAACTTTAGCTGGGAATTGGCTGGATAATAACATTTGCTGTCTGTACCTAATGGGTTATGAAATATGGTGCTTTTAGCTTAAAATATGACTCAATGTTTGAGATTTGTATGACTACAATGGTCACACAACACAGAACCCCACAATACAATAACGAAAAATGAGAGGAAAATTTAGAAAACACTGGACAGAACAAAAACTGCAATCACTGCACATCATATTAATTTGCCAAGCAGATTTTACTGCCACTCAAAGTCAAGGCAAATTCATGCATCTCTGCATATTTTGACAATTAGAAGGACCAATCTGCATGTGGTGACTTACACAATGAAAGAATTCTAACATATTTAGAAGACTAAAGTATTCAAGTGAAAAAGAAAGTAAGTGATTACGAAATATACTACAAATAACGTTATTTGCCTAAATGTGCAAAAACATATGCAAATGGTAACAAAGTATGAGAAATGACAGAGAGAAAGATTTTACAGTGTTATGACCAGTTCAACTGTCATTGGAGAATTTTGTCAATGCAACTGAGAAAAACTTGAATTGCTAATCAGATATTTCATGAATAATTGAACATTTTGAAAAATATTAAAGAGGACTGATACCACTCTCATATCTGTGCAGTAAATGTATAGTTTCAGCCAGCGAGCTAACTTAGCTCTGGTCACTAGCACTGGTGACAATATTCTTAAACCTTAGTACCAGCAGACTGAAAGCAGTATAAAGTGCCAAAGTTAAAAAAATAAAGTAAGAAGGAAAAACGGAATGAATTGTCCCAGTCTGATGTGTGTTTTCTCTGCAGTGCTGCGCTGTTTAGGAATCCCAACACGCCTCATCACAAACTTCAATTCAGCTCATGACGTGGATGGAAATCTCTCTGTGGACTTCCTGCTGAATGAAAGACTGGAGAGCAGAAGGGAAAAGGGAGACAGTAGCTGGTAGGAACACACACACACACACACACACACACACACACACTCACACACACACACACACACACACACACACACACGATTAAGACATTCATCATATAAAGTAATGAACCATCTGTATTCTGGGTTTTAGGAACTTCCACTGCTGGGTCGAGTCCTGGATGAGGAGGGATGATCTCCCCAAAGGAAATGATGGTTGGCAGGTTTTAGACCCGACCCCTCAAGAACTGAGTGATGGTACATTCCTCATTTTTAACACACTCTCTGTTACTCACACCTCTCTCTTCCACTTCTCTGTCTCTGCCTGTTTCACATTTATCATGTTATCAACCTTGAAAACTAAAAATGATACATCCTGTCTGTTGATTGATGTCTTTCATCTCTATTAACTTTTATCACGACTGTCACATCTGGATCTCTTTGATGTCATTGTCATTATAGTGTTGTGTTGGATTTAAAGCTGGTGTTTCCTGTTCACCATATTCACATGGTGGCCAATTTCCTAAACTCAAATTATAAAATTGCAGGAAATCTGACAAAATGTTTTCCTTTTCTTCCCCACTGATCAGAAACTTAAAAGATAGTGAAAATCTGTAGTGATATTGGGCCATATTTTGCTATTCAACAACATATTGGATAGCTACTTTAAGACAAGCTAATGTTAGCATTCAACAACTTCCTAGCTAACGTTACAGTTTGATAATGTAACATGATACAAAATGAAATGTGAAAATTCTTTGCTCACGCAGCTGTTTGCTAGCTAACTTGAATGTGAGCTAGCCAAAAGTTATAACAATAGCAAGGAATTGGCTCGATGCTAACATTAGCTGTTGTGACATAGCTGTCTTTTAGCTTTAAATATGACCCATTGTTAGAGTTTTTCAACCCACAATTGTCTTTTATGAGCTAATCAATGAAGAAGCATTGGAATTCTAAATATCATGTGACATCAGAGGAAAATGGCCGCTGTGTGAACATGGTGAACTGGCTTGATAATCTAACTAAAGTATCTCTTTAAATCATCCCAGGCTTGATTTATTGCACTGTGTACACCATCTAAGGATGCAGGAAATGCTTGACAAAATTAATGTTTGCTCCTCAGGTGAGTTTTGCTGCGGCCCGTGTCCAGTGACGGCCATCAAGGAGGGAAATCTGGGAGTTAAGTACGATGCTCCGTTTGTGTTCGCTGAAGTGAATGCTGACATTGTCCACTGGATCATCAAACAAGACGGCCAAAGGCAGAAGGTGATGGGCTTTTTAATTGTCTTTTTTATATACAGTATATTTGCTCAATTTATAGAGCAGTGACATGATGACTGTTATAATGTTACAGATCAGAGTGGACCAGGGGAGTGTGGGGAGGAACATCAGCACCAAAAGTGTTTACGGTGACTTCAGAGATGATGTCACCCTACAGTACAAATATCCTGAAGGTTAGTTGGAAAGTCGTGAAGTCTTCTGTAACCTGGATGATCTCCCATTGTTTAATTCTCTAATCAAATGTGGCTATTGTTATTTGTATTCACAGGCTCCAAAAAGGAGAGGGAGGTGTATGAGAAGGCAGGGCGCCGGGTCACAGAGCCGACCAATGAGAGTGCAGAACCAGCACAACTACAACTGTCAATCAAGCACACTAAGCCTGTTTTTGGGACCGACTTCGATGTGTTTGTTGAGGTATGTAGTGTTTAGACTGTAGCTGAATGGATGGAAGGACAAACTGATAAATAAGTAGGGGAAGACTGAGGATGGTTGCAACAAAGAAAAGTTACAAGTCTTATTTCTAGAATCAGAAACATGCTGAGATGGCACTCTCTATTGCACATGCTCAGTTAGACCCTTCAACCACCAGTAGGCAGGGTAGAATTAATCAAAACTTACTTAGTTGGAGCCTTGTTTAGTTGACTTCCAAGTGACCTGGTTAGCATGTGTCAAAAGTCAGTGTGTCTCGGTAGCGCATGATTTTCTGTAATGGTTGATTGACATGTTTTAATTAATAAATACATGTTGAATAAAAAATTGCTAATTATTCTATTGTTTCCTGTGAAAACAAGTCAATTCCAGTTGTTCTCTCGGGATTTCCACTTTTTATATCTCCTCTCGAGATAACAACGCTGCAGAGTTGCAAAAGCACAAAAAAGATAATAAATAATAACTAAAATAATAAATAATGTCCCCAGGGTTGTGGTCAGTTGCAACATCTAACAACTTTATTTACCATTCAAATAAATATTGTGAACAATATGTTCTAATCTTGAAATGGTAAGGGCAAGACAGATACAAGTTTTGTGTACCAACATTTTCTTGTCCAAAAAGTCTCTAATCAACTTAAAGAAATGCAAAAAATGTTGCAACTGTCCCCAGTCTCCCCCAACATTCATTTACGCTCAGTGAACCTGGGACTGCTGTCATGTGGGTGCAGCTTGTGTGTCTTCTTGTATTCTGACATCTAGTGAAAGGACATCAAAGTGATCACTTACAAGGGTCCATCCATTAAATATCCAGTCATGAATCTATTCTGTCTTTAGGTGAAGAATGAAGGAAGCAGAGACGCTCATGCTCAGCTGACCATGCTGGCCATGGCTGTAACTTACAATTCTCTCCACCGGGGGGAGTGCCAGAGACAAACAGCCAGTGTGACAGTACAAGCTCACAAAGGTTAGAGACTCAAATACACCTACAAAACAACTATGCTGCTGTATCTTACCTGGACACTTCCTCTTGTTCTTATTAATAAAGTGTGTATCATGAGTTACAGTTTCCTGTTTAATATTGTGTTTTGTGTTCAGTCCACAGAGAGGTGCTGCGTCTGCACTATGAAGACTACGGCAGGTGTGTGTCTGAGCATCATCTGATCAGGGTGAAGGCGCTCCTAGAGGCTCCGGGGGAGAATGAGCCAATCATGGCTGTGGCAAACATCCCACTAAGCATGCCTGAACTCCTTGTACAGGTGGGTACGCCCGGAGGTCGTACCTGGAACATGAAATCATTTTTAAAAATGAAACAATTAACTTTCTCTCCTTCTTATGTATGAGATTAAACTACTAAGAAACATATCACATGTTATTCTTGAAGTTTTTTCTCCACAAGAACCATTTAAAGAACCCTGAAACCTTACTTTCACATGTCAAAATGATCCTTGATGTTTTTTCCTTTTATGTGAAATATGTGTATCAAATAACACTGTTGTCTTTTAATGTGCCATTAGAGTATCTGAAAGCTGTCTGACACTGTGACACTCTTTCTCCAGGTACCCGGGAAGGCTTTTCTTTGGGAACAAGTCACCGCCTACATGTCCTTCACCAATCCTCTCCCAGTGCCTCTGAAAGGCGGCGTGTTCACAGTGGAGGGGGCCGGCCTACTGTCTCACACTGAGATCCGTGTCAAGTAAGTACTGAGTCATTGAGTCATTTTAACAATGAGGCATGTGCAGAGGAATGAAAGGCACTTTATAAACTTTTTAAACCATTGCATATATCACATGTACTAAAATTAAAGTTGTGGCTTCAGTCTCAACAGCTCAGAATTTTTATCAATCCAGTATGGTATGTTAAATGCAATGAAAATAATTCTTATTTATTCTAAGTCTGGAACAAAGAGATATCCCTGCTTTGAAGCCTGGCTTACAAAGTTCTCTAGCACTTTATACTTTTAGAAAACGCAATATGAAGTGTTAGGGCAACTAATTAGGCTCAAACAGAGATGGCAACTATTCCTTGATTATGTCACAGTACGGAAAAGCTTTCCTTATTTTCCTTGCTGCTGTTTATTGATTGCCCTGCACCTATGTGATGTGCATGACAACCCTTCTTCAACATTCCCTGAATAGACATGACAACATAGAAACGTATTCAGAAGATTACATTAAAGGGGGTAAAATTTCAAATTTTTTAATTAATTTATTTTTTTATTTTATTTTATTTTTTTAAATATTTTATTTATTTTATTTTTTAACCATTTTTCAATTTTTTAAATTTGTATTTGTATTAATTTTATTAAGATTTTTTTTGTTTTTGTTAATTTTCATTTTATTTTATTTTATTTATACATTGTTATTTTTCTAATTACTTTACGTTTTTACATTTTAAATTGTATTCTATTTATCTAATTGGTTACTTATACACGCTGCCTTTGTTTAGATTTTCCAGGGCAAATATTTAAAGTGAGTGATACATATGACTGTTAAAGAAAGCAGGATGAGATTTTTTGTTAAAAACCACCACTTAAACATGTACAGGACAAAATCAGCGAAGAGATTAGAGGTACGGCTTTGTCCACAGGGGGCGCCAAAATCAAAACAAACCAAAAGTTACTCACAGGAGCTTAAATAGAAGTGAGGCTGACAATTTTAAAACAACTAATCAACTATTCCACATGTTCTACACTTCGGTTTATGACAGGACCCACAATATCCAAGCATTTATCGCTCCTTTTTATCTCTCTGTTTACAGAGGTGATATCTCTCCGGGTCAGAAGGTGTCAGTGAAGCTCTCCTTCTCGCCTGTTCGGACCGGGGTGAGGAAGCTCCTGGTGGACTTTGACTCTGACAGACTGAAGGACGTGAAGGGAGTCGCCACTGTGGTTGTCCGCAAGAAGTACACCCCTCTATTTACTGGATTTCATTAACAACATATGAATGAACTCACTGAAAGGGACACATCTTGAATGGTGAGATATCGTGGCATTCCCTAGATGTGAGAGGAGGAGCTGCTCTGACCTGGTGTTGTGATGTTAAACTGTCATAGAGTACAAAGTAGGTGAAAAACAGGAACTTCAAAAGAAGGGAACTGATGATGACAAGAAAACTTTAAGCCACTATTTGTCAGATTTGAATAATGCACAGAAACCCAACAGGTTACTGCCTCTATATTTCAGATATGTAAACACTGAATGATTTTTTTTTTCCCGCTTTGTCCTAATCTAACCAGTTACATATACTGTATTTTTTTACACTGACTATTTGCCAAATCCGAATTTCCTTCTCTCTCCACTTAATCCTCCCTGCCCCTGTGAATGAGGGTCATTATGTAGGGTTACAAATACTACACTGTGTTTTTTTAAGTCTACTTGCTGAAAGTATGTTTTTACACAAAATCTCTTGTTGTATTTTTGTTACTTATATATTTTTGCACTGTTTGCCGTTGCATTTGAGTCATAATAAAATTGTGAGACTTTCACTCTATTTAATCTCAATATTTATGCATCTTTATAGTAATTTAGTACAGCCAAGCTAATGCAACATACGTATTAAGTGTTCTCAATAAATATCTTTTTCACAAGTCTTTATTTGGTCTAATATCTTTTAAATATTGATGTTTGAGCTTGACTATGGGTTGTCTATATTGAACATTATTATCTACTCTCTTATACTGGCAGTAAAAAAACTGGTAATAAAAAATAAAGCTTCTGCTACTATAAGATTTCACAGAGTACACTCCTCAGTTGGTCTTTAGGATGTTTGAAAAGACATTTGTTATTCAACTAAAAGCTGCTGAGTGTAACCATCAGAGGTATAAAGACACATGCTGCTACTCAGAACAGTACAAAGTGAAGACCTCAATATTGTAATTATCAAAAGTTAATGATGATTAACTTAACATGTTTGTGATATGCAGAGCTAAATTGGAAAGTCAGAAGTCTGAATGCTAAAACAATCTCCAACGTAACTCGACACTAGATGCTCACGTTTCTGTAAGCAATTAATGAACAGAATTTAGGTGATTACACAAATACATAATGTATGTTAAGTCATGTAAAGAAAAGGATGGGTCCTAGTGTGTCTGGACAACAGACCAATATCTGCCAGAGACAAGAAGCAAAGGCTCTCTAGACGATGTTAATCCATGTTTGTGTCATGTCAGGGTTAAAAACTGCTTTTGACCACGTACAAAATGTTCATGTCAAGAGTCATGTCCTGAGGTTCATTGGGGTCATCATACTGAAATCACACAGTAATGTGAAAATGCATTAAGCATCATATATAAAATGAATGGTTCTTACAAATGGTGCTTTAAGTACCTCAGTTTCTTCCAACCATATAATCACCAAGAAAAACTGCACCAACATTTTAATTTACACAACATACATTATTTATCTCAAAGAGTCTATCCATCACACTGTCGTTTATTGCTACCACTGATCTATTGATTATTTAACTATCAGTGCTGCTTCAGCACGTATAACAGATTGTCACCATCACAGAGATCATCTTGGTGACATAGGCAGGGTCAGATCTCTGCTCAGTGTCCATCTCTGAGTTTTCAGGGCATCTTAAGAGTTGTCCAAGTATTCAAAGCAGACTGTCCATCTCATAGTCCTTAAACTGAGGGAGGAGTAGGAAGGAGAGAAAACATGAACAGGAGAGGCTTAACCGTGTTTAAAACAGATTTTAAATAACATTTGTTTCCTGTTGGCTGACCTGTTACACCAACTCCTGTCTGTCTCTCTGCTTTCTATCTATCTATCTCCCTGCCTGTCTCCCTCTCTACCCTCCCAGCGAGCTGTGAAGGACAAGCCCTTGTTTGTGTGGTTTGGTTACATTCTGACACCACCGTCCAGAAGTTTCCTCCGTCCAACAAACAAGATTTCCTGATCCAGCCGACGCGCCAAGTCTCTGCTGTCACACTGCTGTGACAATTCACACAGGCCACCTACTGACCTGACAGACACACACATGCTCAATCTGGCACATTTAGGAGGTGCTGATATGCATATTTTACAAACTTTAGACAGATCCATTGTAATTTTTTTCCACCTGTTTCTGGTCTTCATACAAAGCCTAACAAACCACCTCCTCACTGTTCTGAAATGAGGCATCTTTTTTCCAAAGGTTTAAGTTTTAAAGTATATTTAATTCAGTTTAACAATTGTGTAAGATTTTGTGGAACTAAATGCGCTTGAACCATAAATGTAACTCATTAAATGTACTGTGTCATAGCTGCAGAAGGCTCCAAATAATGTTGCTGCAGGAATCAGAAGGGACATATCACACCCACATTTTTGACTCGCATCATAATCCCCCATTAGGTTTGTAATACAAGATAAGAAAGAGGAAACGACAGATATGCACAAAGAGCAGGAATAATACGAGATAGTGTCCTTATACTCCCTGTGTGTTCATCATAGTCTGGTATTCATACAGCACTATAACACTGATGCACTCCACCTCACCTCCCTCAGTGGCCTTACTTAACATGATCCTACAGTCCTCTGTGGGTGTTCGTGTGGGGGCTACAGCAGCTGGGAAGTGACATTATTGATGAAGCAATTTCTTCTTCCCTGTTCCCTGTTTGTAATCAAAAACGAGTAGCCTAAGTGCATTTGGACACATTCACAAAGTAAATGAGTTAATTTCCCGGTAGGAAAGTCATTTTCTATAAATATATTCCATACAGTCTTTGCAGTGTAAGTTGATGGTATTGCTAAAGAGCTTCTAAAAACTAATGTGCAGCATGACAGTTTAAAATCAAATGTGCACAATTTCAAGGACACAAAAATCTTATGTTGCAGAAAAAACTGGATGAGTCATTTTTTTCTGCACCTTATTGGATAATAAAAATCACAGAATTCTACCACACAGGTGATATTTAATTCATTAATAAGTATTTATTGTGTGGCCCAGGTTATAATGTTAAAATTTCATTTAGCAGACGCTTTTGTCCAAAGCGACGTACATCTGAGAGTTAATTCAACACAAGCAACGATCAAGACAGGAGGGAACAAAGTCAGTAAGAGCCAACAAACAGCTTCAAGTGCGATCGTTTTTTTTGTTTTTGTTTGTTTTTTGTTAATCATCATCAACAACATCAGCAAGGTCAATATAGTCATCGTCATCATTGTCATGAAAATCCTAATCAACAACATCCTCAATGTCATCATCATCATCAATCGTTTCAATATCAGTGCAGAGGTGTCCATGGAAGAGCTGGGTCTTTAGCTTCCTCTGAAATAATAATAATAGCATTGTAATTCATTAATACGTATTTATTGTGTGGCCCAGGTACAGCATATTGTAGATTCAGGCTATACATATTACATTTACATCCATTTTCCACACATTTTTTTAGTTCCTTTGTAGGAGAAATGTCATTTTTTAATGAAGGATGCTAAAGTTCACTTTTTATTTTGGACTCTATGTAAGTTAACATGACCGAACCTTGTATGCTCACACTGTCTAAGAGTATTTTTGAATCCTTATTTCCCTCCTCTGCTTCTACTGAGCATATAGCATACGGTTGTTTTGTGTGCGTGCTATTATGACAGAGAGGTGAAAGTCAGGAGAAGCATTTAATCAGTGTGACCACAGTGGGCTGGAAATTAACCAATAAATATTATCTTCTCCCTGCAGTTAGGAAACTCGTAAAAAGCAGCAAATAATTCACTGTAACTGGTAGGAACAATAGAAATCAGGAAGCACACCCAATCTCACCCTGTTAGTGAGAAGTCGGGTTCCTGCGAAATGTCGTCTTTCCCGATAACAAGTGGGAGGAGAAGAGTACAGAGAGATTACTCATGTGTGCTTAATAGATTACATTTAGTTACCCAATACTTTCACAATGAGTGGTTCAAATAGTAATTGCTCAAAATGATTCATGTAAAAGCAGCCAAACAAATCATCAGTCGTGACAAAATCATGTGAAATGTAAGTGTATGCCTGATTAAGTAACATGTATAAAGTCATTCATACAAAATAATTCCTTTCATCCTAGGCATTATCTTCCACATATTGGTTTAGGTTATTGCCTTGAATCCAACGTTTTTACCTGTCAAGTTTGCTCCTGCATACTCAAAGGGAACCAGGTTTGTCTACTAAATCTTTGATGCTGGATCTGACAAAAAAAAAAAAGAGAGATAACAAGTATAAAATAAGTAGCTCATATTTAACGCAGCGTTAGGAATTCATTGTGTATAAGCTGACAGGGATACCTAAACATGTAGCTGTAGGAAGGTTTTACAAACACTAAACCTAAAACACCACCAGAGGGAGCAAAAGGCCAGTAAATAGTAACACCTTGCTAATCGCGTGCTTACAGCCATATAACCCGAACGTCATGAGTTCGGTTCCGGTCGGTGACTTATATTTTATGTCATACCTACAACTCTTATCTTTAAATAATACATCAATGTGATAACAATTGTAATTATGTAGCTGCCATTAAAAACTGCAAAAACGATTTTATGGGTTTAAAACGTTGGCAGGTGTGTCCTACTACGAAAACACAAGCAGATGGCATGTACAAAGTTGACCCACTGGTGCCGATGGGCCACCGTTTAGAGATGTTCCAGCTTGACTCCGAAATGGCGATGTAAAAATATAATAAATTGTTAGAATATGGCAATAAATGTAACTGTATCTATATATTGTAACCTTCTTCTCTAAGGCGCTGCATCCAGGTCGCAGTCTCCCCTGGAGGCTTGGGTTCGAATCTCACTTCTGACAATAATCTTTTCTATCGTCGAAGAAGTGCTCATTTCCGTTTCCGGAATATCATGTTTACGAATGACTGAAATACAACTTTGCTGTCAAACACTGTAGAAAAGTGACTTCAACTTAAAACAAAAATAAGGCAATGAAAGGTATGAATTTATATGATATCATTATTCATCAGTTTAAATGGTTGTTTAAAATGTGCTCTATAAATAAAGTTTGAGTTGAGTTAAGTTATATCCACGGCAGTTTTCTAGCTATTGTGGTTTTGTATGTTTCATGTTTTACTGTATATATATTTTATGAGATATTTATAATGTTGACATATTTTATGATGTTAGTGTTGTGATGAATTATGGTTTTTCTGTTATATCTTTTTTAGGTTTATTTTTTATTTGTTCATTAATTTTTGATTTTTTGAAGGCTTCACATTAGATTAACCAAATACATTAGAATGTAAAAGTTTTCAACCAGTTTCACATTTAAATACCAGCACACCAAACTCTTCCTCACTTTGATCCAATGGCTTGTAGGATTTAGCAATTTAGCTAAAGATTATCTTCCCATCAAGCCTTATATAGAATTTTTAAAACTCAGTTCTGTAGTACATATCTATGTGAAAGATATGCACATACCAAACAGGCGCACACATGCACACACACAGACACACACACCAACAGAGCGTCACTAAGCACCTCTCCTCCCAGTTTTCAAACATGTTAATGAGTCACTCAGTCGAGAGGCCTCTGTGAGCCATATGGGAGGTACCAGGAGGAAATAGAGATGGTAAAAGAGAGAGAGACTAAAGCCAATAGGGAGAGGATGACGAAACTTTCAGTATGTGTGAGTGGCTGTGTGTGTCTGTGTGTGTGTGTGTGTGTGTGTGTGTGAGAGAGAGAGAGAGAGAGGGCGAGAGAGAGTTAAGTTATAGAGACGCACACACCATTTGACACCTGTCAGTGCAGGTGGAGAGGAAACGCCGGATAACTGAAACTGGAGGTTTCCTTGGAGGGCCCTTTAAATCTTTGACTGTTTACTTTTTTATTTAACTCTCTGGACTTTGTGCATTTCTGTTTGTGTATTTTTTGTGTTTTGTACACTGCTGAAGTTTACTTTTGGGGTTTTTGCTTACCATCCGTGCATGTGGTCGATGGTTTTTGAATCCCAACGTTCAGGTATTTTTTGAGGAGTAAAAACTGTTGGAGGAGTGAAAACTTTCATCACAGACGTTTATTCTGAGGCTGACTCCATCTTCAAGTAGTTTTTTGTTGGTGCGACAATCTTCAGATAAGTTGTGTAATCATGGCAGAATTCCCATCCAAGGTTACCACAGAGACTGGAACCTCCAACGCCCAGACGTCTCAGCAGGGGGGCAACAGCCTCCGAGGGCTGGCTTCTAGTGTTGCCATCAGGATGGACGTGTCTTTTATCCAAAGCATCCCAGCCATCCTCATGATGGTTGAAATGGTACGTAACCAACACACTGTTCTGTGTTTACGGTATTTAACTGACCTTATTACTAACTAATCATCTGTTCTTTCCTTTCTCTTCTTTTTCTTTTCCTGGCTGAAATCATTGCTGGATTCATGCTTTATTCTGTTGTTTTATTCCCAAAACAACAATCAATGTTGATGTGTCTACCAATAGTTTTTCTGACTTCTTACCTTCCACTGTCTGTGGTTCTCAGGTCCAGTTTTTCCTTTGAAGACATCTTTAAAAAAAAAAAAGGTCCAAAATGCATTTTTGAACACTGTAGCCTTTAGCCAATGTCACTCAAACAAAAGTTAGAGTGTGTTTGATTGGGATTAGTTTCAGCTGCGGATTAATACACGTTTGTGGCACTAGAGACTATTTACATCGACTAGATTTATGTAGGTGCAACTTAAAATAAAATACAGTGCCTATGATCAACATGAGTGTATTTATAGAAGTTCATGTTGCAGATTTATGTTATAAATGAAGCTGTGGTTAGACAGGAAACGTTTAAGTCTTTTTAAATTCTTTGTTGACAATGAAAAAATATATAATATCACAAGACTTATCTTTTAACTCCTTGATGGTAGCAATACTCTTATTTTATGCATATAAGTTGGTTTGTTTTGATTTAATAGCCTGATAAACAAATGAAAAAACTCCCTGTCATGTTTTACTATCAGACAACAGCATCACCAATATGTTCAAATTGGAAAACAAATTGTTGAAAAAGAGTGAGTAAATAAGGACCAGGAAATGAAAAGCTTGCTGAATAAAAAATTAAATGTTTTACTTGTTTAGCACAAGTTAAATGGAAACTACACTATTTGATAAACTGAGGAAATTACTGTCAAAGCTGCAGCAGCTTTAGATAAAATTATCTGTTTACCTTCACATGAATTTGAATGCATGTCCACAAGGTTCCCTTTGTGCACCATGAATGTCATGACTATCCATGAATAAGAACCATGGCTGTCACTGGTCAGAGCCTCGGCCTGGCAGAGAGCTCCAGCACAGTTACACAGTTACCAGGTCAGTCTGGAACTGAGCTGAGAAATAAGGAAGTGTGTTCACACACTTTTTAAAAGATTTGATTGTGATTGTGAGCTTGACAGGTTTGGTTGCTCTGATGTTTCCTTGTAAGATTGAATTGAGTTTCACCCTCCACTGATTTATTTGCGCTGAGCTCTGTCCACATAGAGGTCATGTGACCGGCTGGCTAGATGACTGACAGGTGCAGGTGACCTTTGTCCCATGAAGTCTCCGTCCCCTCCTCACACACCACTCTCACAATCCTGTTACTACACTGCACCTACAGCTCAGTCTTCAAGGACAAAGGGACCACAGTTAATGTTCACTCTGGGTGATTTTTGTTAAACATTTGTCACCTCTGCCATGTGTGAGAGCTTTATTGGCCTTTGGTGGTATTGTAGTAGTAGATCCAGTTAGGTATTAGAAGGCAGTAGAGTATGTTTGTGAGGTGTGGCAGGTGACATTTGAGTAAAGACTACAAAGCTTAACCCACTAAATTAGTTACTCAATTTTACTGAGCTTGCCTTAACATTTCTTTTACAAATGACAAGTTCAGATAACATTTTTTCAGCCCAAGTTTTTAAGAATATCAACAACCTTGGCCTATGGTGAGTGTTTCTGGTAGTGTGAGTTTGTTTACAGGCTTTTCTTAAATAAAACAGGAATAGTAAACTACTACCTGACAGCAGATGTACCTTACCTCCTGTGTTGCCAGCCATTATGCACGTTACAAAAAATAGCAATAAAGATAGTGAACAATGTGGGATACCACGAACACACCAACACACTGTATTTAAAATCACGTGTGTTGAAGTTTATGGATCTTGTAGAATTTAACACAGCACAAATATGTAAAAAGCAAGAAACCAATTCCAACTAATATTCAAAAGATGTTTTTCAACAGAGAGGGGGGTTACAATTAAAGGGGAAACCTTAATGTAAAGACACTCTGTGCTCGCACAACAATGAAGAGAAAACATAACCATCTGTGGGGTGAATTTGTGGAACTGTTTGAACATCGAACTCAAGCAAAGCATAAACTTAATTCTGTTCAAACGATTGAGAAGAGGAAAGATTGTCATAGCTTATGAAATTGATTAATTTCTGTACTTATTTTTTCTACTATGGTGTATATTTGTGTTATTGTTGAAAAGTAGATAAGGGTTAGGAAAAAATATACTTCATCTTACTCCTTTTCGAACATGAACTGATTGCTTTGTGTTGAATATGGCAGTGGATATTTTTGTTTACATTTACTTTTTATATTTTCCAATGCTTTTCTTGTTTAGACTTTTATTTTACTTTTATTCTAACATGTTCTAAGTAAAGATATCAATTAATCAATCAATCAATCAGATCTTTACACCAAGATCTAATGAGCCCTGTGCATACACCTTGATTTTCTTGCTGTTGGTGTTAAATGTTACTTACTATTGTTCCCAGTTAATGAAAGTTGCTTTGTTTAAATTGCTTTTCAGTAAAGTGTGAAAATAATTGTACCATAGAGTGTAAAAGGTCATAGGCTACACAAAAAAATTAACTAAACAGGACCTTTTTGTAGAGTTTTAAAGTTTAAAGCTTAAAAGAAAGCTGCATTTGTTGACCATTTAGCATTTGACTAACTGTCCAATAACCGAAATACTTTGTTTTAGCTTTGTTCTCGACCAAATCCTAAGGAAAATATCTGGCTAGGCCTATTAGCTGCTAAATGATGACTATGTTCAGTAGCTTGCTGCTCACTGCATCTCTCAGGGCCATAGACTGTAGTCATTGGTCGGGGCAGGTAGAGTACTAGCCTATGGCTGCCTGCTGTGCAACGAAACTGCACTGCAAACAACATCGGAGCGATTAGCCTAATATCTACCTATTTAACAACCTATTAAGTTACGTTATAAATTACTGGTCCTATCAAACCAAGTAAGATTATAGCAGCAAATGCTGAGAGTAATAAATTAGCAAGAGTTCAATTAACACTTAAGGCCTGTAAAAACCGAAATCCACAATAAACCTCTCACTATGCAAATTAGGGTTTCTCGACATGATAGTAAGCATCTATTAGAAATTAGTTTCAATCCAAGACCAATATATTGTAGTTTCTTTTTTTTGATATTGTGTTTAAAGTGGGCGTGGTAATGCTCAAGTGGGCTATTTATTATGAAAATTACGCAATAATGTCTGCAAACTTTCGGCATCTCAGCTAAATTTGCATGTGCATGCTAACTGCTAACTGTGACGTGTTTAGCAGAGCCTTTTGTAACTCACCATTCAGTGAAGCGTTGACAGGAATATTTTCAGATGTCAGGGCCCCTACCTTCTCCTCTGATTCTGACTCAGATGCCTCAAACATGCTGATAAAGGCTGCACCACGCTGATTATCATGTGCCGTGTTGTGTGCATACCAGAGCAGATGACTATGTGATTAACCACGCCCACAGGCTTCAGAAGCAGTCTAAACAGGGAGATGAACGTTTTTGACCTTGGTTTTCTTGTTATCAAGAACATTTATCTATTTCTGAACTTTGAAATTATTTCAGCATTTTGCCTTTTATGTTGATTATTTGTATTTTTCAGAGTTAGTTTCAATGGCTATGTTTAAGTAGAAAGGCAAGCCATTGCTATTAGGTGATTGAGTTGGACCTGACTCAACAACATCAGGAGTAAATGATGTAATGATATGCAGTTATGCAAGCGGCATACAGATTAAACAACAGATATTTTTTTGCTTTACCAGTTTAGAGTTTTGTTGCCAAGCAGCCCAAACATTCTCCTGCACTGTCTACAGGTTACCACAGATCAGCAGTTTTTTTATTATGTACATTTATCCGTAGGTTTTGATTCATCATTAACCAGTGAAGTCAGAGTCTGCTGTGTGAAGTACCAGTTTGATAAATGTAAACATACACAGTCTGCTGTATGTTAATCAACAGTATTCAGAACACATGGCTGAGACGGAGTAATACACAGAGTGAAAAGTCCCAATGATGTTCTCAATATCAGCACTGAATTCCTCTTATCCAATGAGATTACTTGTTCGGAACTAACTGTTGTACAGTATAATACATAATAATACACACTTATAGTGTCCCATATATTCTATGTTATATCTTCTGCTGCAGTGCAAACAGTAGAGGCTGTAAAGCGTGGTACCTCCCTTATCAATGTACGAATGTGAAACGCCTGATCAGTAAGCCTGAATACCGAATACATAAAGGTTAAAAACCAAATATTTGTGATACTGGCTAATTCTACTTTCAGTATGTTGCTCTGTTTTGCGAGTTGGGTCGTGGTGGTGGTGCATTACACTTTGCAGATTTACTTTGAAGAACTTAAGTCTAAAACAAAGTCCTATCCAGAGGAGATTATTTCTACTGGTCTGACTTGTCACACAAAGCTCAGTGAAAGTTGGTGTAAAACAGTTCTCCACAGTAACCCTTTTATTTTGAAAGGTTTGTTTGTTTCAGTGGGCTTTTTGTCTGACCCTCAAAGAACAGATTTTCGTGTGTGTGTGTGTGTGTGTGTGTGTGTGTGTGTGTGTGTGTGTGTGTGTGTGTGTGTGTGTGTGTGTGTGTGTGTGCGTGTATGTGTTTGTGTGTGTTTTACTTAACCTGCATTACAAACAGAGTTGAGAACAGAGTGAGATGTTATCTAGACAGATTGAGGAACATGAAATGAAAATCAGTTGACCTGATCGTTAAATGTTATGTTGTCTAGCATCAAGTACTGAGGTGTGTATGGCAACATCATTTTCCAGTTTCCCTTTAAAGACTTTGGCAACAATAATAGGCTACCTGGAGGGCAAAAAGGGACAAACTCAAATTCCTGAAACCAAACATCTTCCTTTCTTTGTGACTGCTTTCATTCATCTCAAGTTTTAATTTCAAAAAGCAGCTGGTTTCCTGTTTCAAACTGCTCCCTATAAAATATTAATAAATAAAAGGCCCCATGCATACTGCATTATAAAACACATTTGCATAATATATAAATACTGGAACCTGTCACCTAGTGCCTGGTTTAACTTTATAGCAGCTTGAACACGGGCAGTAAAAAGATAGACATTTACTCCATCCATTCACTTTTTTCTGAGTCATTAATTTACATTTAGTGATCATTTTAAAAAAAGCGTTGGACACTTAGGCTAAGTTTTATTTAAGGTTCCTCTTGCACTGATAGTTGTGTCATAATCCTTGCTGCCCTAGCTGTATTACTTAACATGTATGAACAAAGTGAGACAACAAACTTGACTCCAGCTGTTGGTCCACATTAAACAGTTTCAGGCAAGAAGTTCAGGTTATTTGCTGTTCCTCTCATCCAGAATATAGAGGTGCTTTGTTAAGACAGGTGCTTTGTAAAGGTCAACGTCACAGTATGCACTGTGTGTGTGTATCAGGTGTGTAAAAAGTGAAATGGGATCTCGGCATTCATAATAGTCTGTCCTTTCATGCCCTCTCTCATGGGACACAAGCAGACAGACCCAGGGGCAAAAAGAGGAGCCTTGTGTGGTTTCTGTCTGGATGACGGCTCACGTTTAATGTAGGGATGCACGATATTGGATTTTTTGCTAATATCCAATATGCCGATACTTTCCAACCCTTTTTGCCGATTTTGAACTTTGAAAAACTGCCATACTGTGGAATAATGTAATGAATCCTACTTGCTTTAATCATGCCCTGACTTTTGCTGTACCACCAGCACGTTTGTGGATTTAACTGAAATGTCTACACAAACTATCGGCTGGTTTGCCCTGAAATTTGGTTCACATATTCATGTTTAGAAAGAATTGTAATCACGCTGGTCATTCCTTAGTTATTTATCAGGTCAAAATGTTCCCATCATACTCTGCTGTACACTGTGTTTAGAACTAAATAGCTAATTTTAGCACGTAAATAAACTCAACTTAGGCGGTAAACATTTCAGCAGCTAGCATGTGAGCCCTGTCATTTCAACCGCATTGCCATATAGCATTTGTATTTAGCTAAAAGCATTGCAGTGTACAATACAGCCTCAAACAGCTACTATCATGGCTTTAAGTTGGTTTCTTAGTTTCATGACGGTCTTACAACACTCTAATCAGTCCTCCTCATCTGGAACTGAAGGTTCACCTCTTTAGAATACTAAGAAATGTGATTTTTGACAACATTGACAGGAAAGCCCGTACACATTCAAATACAGGCATAGGCGGCCTGTTCACCTCAAACAGTAGCTTTAGTCTCTCCAGCTTCAGTGCTTGTGTGGACGTTAGTATGTAGATAAAACTATCTCAGTCTAATTGCAGTGCAGTGCAGACCATTTCTTATTGTGTCACACTTTGTGACAAAACCCCAAAAAAGGAAAATAAAGTTATGACATCATAACACAAAAGCAGCATGATGAATCCATTTACTGTATAACAACACTGGAAGACTGGACTGATGTTTGCAACAGTATGTTGGTTTCCTGGAAGCAGAAGTGAACATATTTGGTCAGAGGGTTGAGCTTAGCAAACAATGTAATACAGTTCAACAGCCTATTCCCAAGGCTTATTCATTTACTTACTAAGTCACTAGTCATCTAGCAAGCTAACACACCAGGTATTGTGAGCACAGACACGGCCGGTTATAAGTGCTAACATATAAATAACATAATCATAGAATTTAACTCATTGAAAAATCTGGAGCACAGACGGTTTAGTAAGTTTAACCATACAACAAGCCATATCTTTAGCCTGACAAATTGTCTGTTTGTGGTTCCTTTTGTCATACCTTTCCTGTTGTGACAGGAATTAGTTGGGCCAACAGCTAGCAGCATCCATCTGTTACTTGAAGCAACCACAACCCTTACACCCCCCTACAGTTGTCATGAATGACGAAATGAACTATAGAGGCAAAAAAAGGTTTTTCGTAACAGGCTGTAAATATGTTTATCTCAACTTAATATGGGCCTTTAAAGTCTCAAGTAAATGGTTTTGGCAGTCTCTTTGTTGGCTTCGTTTAACAGTCCCAGAGGAAGTTGCTTCTGTAAAACACAAGCAAAAGAGAGAGAGGAATGTATACCTTATGCTGCTCCCACTAATATTTTTAAATAAACAATGGGTCAAATAAAATTGTGTAATTTGAGAGAGGTAGAAATTACAGTCTGTCTCTATCAGTCAGCCCTGTAATTGACTGGCGATCAGCGTGTACCAGCCTCTCGCCCAATAACAGCAGATCATTATTACACAACTCTCCTGTTTTGAGCTACAAGCCTAAGTTAGGTACTAGCCTGTGAACGCAGTAGAGCGGCTAAAGTGCTATGCCTTTTCCTCAGGAGTTGCAAGAGATCAAAACACAAGTAAAAGTTCATCGGCCGAACAGAAACACGACTCCAGGAACTGCTAATGTTGCTCTTTGTGTTTTATGTGTAAATAGGCAACTGTCTGTTAGCAGTGTCAACAGAATGTCTCTTTATTTAGCTGGCAGCTTGTTGTGCTGCCCCCAAATGGCAAAAAATGGATCAATGCAGGTAAAAGACAAACTTTTGAAGATGCCTACTTCATTATGCATAGAACAAGGATTAACACTAAGAGGAGCTCAATACGCGGCAAGTAGGAGGGGAGGAAGATCCCAATAATAATGCTTTTTATGGACATGTGGATTTTGTATTTAGACAGATTTTTAAAATGCGTGAACCTGCCCCCAAAGCAGTCTCATTAACACACTTTACACATTTTATAATTAATTGTTACAGATGAACAGCTGAATTGTTTCTCTTTAGTCAAGTAATTTTCCCACTTTGTTTGTCTTTAATTTTGTTTGTCTTCCTGTCTGTCTCTCTTCTCTCCAGGGTCTGGGGCTGCTCCACTGGGCGTTAATAGCCAGCGCCCCCTACACAATATTGCCAGTGTACGGCTGGGTGATGTTTGTGGCTGTCACTCTGTGGATCCTCACCACCATCCTCTTCTTCATGATACTATTTGGCGTCCAGCAAAATCTCACCTTTGTCCCCTGGCCCCTGACGGTAGGGAAGGACCAGAACAATGAGAGAGCTCTTTAATGAATGTAAAAATAATTATCAATGATTAAGAATTATTTTAATACATTTCTAAAGTCACTCAAAAATATCCTGCTGCCTTCAAACCACTTACACGTTGAGAAACCACCAAAACAGTTCTAATTTTAGCAGGAAGTATAATTTTAGGACCCTTAGAAATGATACCACTAACACTCAGATTCTCCCAGTGCAGCTTATATTAGTTGCATTCAAGCACAAACTGGCTCATAAGGCACACTTTAGTGAGACATAATGTCTCTCCTATGCAGGAGCATAGGGCTTTTGGATATTAACGCATTGATAAATGGATTAGAAACCAGAAGATGCTTCAGGATTCAGATTGAAGACTAACTGTCAAATATCAGGGCTCATTGATCTAATGATAAGAGGCTTAGAAAATAGGACAATGAATCAGGCCATGAGATGAGAACACCAGGGCAGCAGTTTAAGAAGAATAACAAACCAAGGAGATAAGGAGGCAAGATTTAGACGAGGTGCAAAAGGGGGGAAAAACAACAGAAAAGAGTGCAACAAAAAACAGGGGAAGCTTTGATGGTGGTTAGCTAATGTTTTTCCTCTTTTAACAGGTGATGGGGTATAACAGCATAGCAGCAGTCCTCTATCTGACTGCCTTCTTGGCCAACGCAGCGTCTGTGCATCCATTCGGGTCAACCATTTTCTTTGGACACTTCGCAGCCGCTGCTGTAAGACGCGCGACACCACTCAAACACAAAGAACTGCTTAAATGTGCAAGAAATACTCTGGGGATTCATCTGGGATCAAGTGTCTGCAAATGGAAATATCTGTCAAAGGAAAAAAAAAGTTTGATCAATAGACAAAAATCCAGGCCTCACTCATTCAGGCATCAGGTGATGAACACCAGGCCCAGTTACAATGTTTAGCCTCCCTTACACTGTTATCTTGGTGTGATTCTGTTGGCAAGTTTACCTGCTGGGCTGTGTCGGGTACACACACACAAAACTAAAAAAAGAGGCATAGTAAAGATGGAGGGTGAGGCTTTTAATGGCTCACAGGAATGTCATGTGATTGGGAGTGTAGAAGTACGTTCTGCTGTTTACAGGGGTAAATGTTCAATGAAACACAGGAGTGTGAGGTGGATGTAGGGCAGTGTGTGCCGTATGTGTGTTTGTGTGTGAGAGACAAAAACTTGCACACTGGCACAAAGATTACTAACATTTATAGTCTCTTCAGCAGGTTAAAGTCCATGCTGGTTTACAGCTACAGTAGCATTTAGAAACACCCTGCCCTATCACAAACCCTTATCAGTAACATTTTACTGCCCCTCTGGAGGAACGCGGGATTAATGCCCTATAAGGTGACTGTAAAAGCTATTTAAAAACAAGTATATGGAATCTTTATCTGTGTGAACACATAAAGATGTAAATTTATCTGTGATTTATGTGTCCTGTTGAAGATTTGAGACCTTTGCTCTGCTCCATGATGTCATTAAGGTGTGATATTTTCTTTCTTGTCCCCCTGTCGATGTCTATCTTCAGTTCTTTGGTGCTGTGGTTACAGTGGCGTATGGTGCCAGTGCATTTTTCTCCTATTTGGACTGGAAGGGAGATGGAGGAAACGCTGCCACCAACACAGTGCCGACATAGGACTTAAACTTGTGATGCTGACCAGGAAAAAGTCATGAAAAGTCATGTTTCCTTTCCCCTGAATGTAATTACAGTCACTTGAAAACAACTGTTGACTCTGGTGTGATCACAATATTGAGTCTACTGAGTTTCAGACAAACTTGGTAGACCTTTAATTTCACATTATGAGAATAATTTCTAAATCTACGGAAGCCCTGAGCAGACATGCATCCATACATTTTATTTATTCCATTTTCCTGTGAGTTATTTCTGGTCGCTGGTTCTTGAGATCTCGACTTATTTATCACGTTATCACAAGGTAACGACGCGGCACCACCATAACATCAGATGATCATAACTCGTATCCCCAGAGTTGTAAAAGCACAAAACGAACATAGAAACAGGTTTACCTTACCTCATTAGGGTGAGCAATGGCAGCATGGCCTGTTGTAGTCTGAAATAACACAGTGACCAGCCTGTTGTTCTGTTTTCTAGATCGCTGGAAAATGATCCCATTATCACGAGAAAAGGAGCTTTGATATCTCGAGATAACGGGAAAAATAAGTTGAGAGATGATTAAAATGCATGGATGTATGTCTGCTAAGGCTTCCGTATATATCAGCGCTGGATTATCCACATTAAATGTAGCTCTCGATACTGTATCCCTACACAATATTTCTCTAAAGGGACTGAGTTATTAGCTACTCATGGCTCATTTCTTGGCTAGGAGGACTGAAATTTTGTCCTAGCTAACAAAAAAACAAAAAAACTCAAACTTGTGTTTACACTTTAGTATCTATGCAGATTAAACAAACAAGTTATGACATGATAATTAATTATCTTAAGAGTGCTAAAAGGTGGGTTTTGTGACCTTTGTTCGCAGCCAGGCAAGCTAATTCCCTGTGCTGAGCTAAGCTAATCTAACTAGCTGGCTGTATCAATCCTCCCAACTCTGCATGAAGTGGACATATATAGGCCTATATATATATTAAATATAAGGTTGCCCTGCTTTAGAGATACTTTAAAATTAATAAACAAAATAAAACTAAAGAGGGGATTAAATGTGACTTTTTTATATATATTTTTTTTACAGTACCATACTACCAACATTTACCAAAATATTAGTAATAAAAGAATATTGTAAAATGTATTGTGTTTTTACCAGGGGATCTACTTTGATGATATTAGTTTTAAAAACTGCTTTAAAATATCATTATTAGTGTATACTGCTGTTTTGTCCTTGGTCCTTATTTAGTGATGTTAGATTTCCGCCGTTTAGTGTTTTATGTTTTCGTCCCTGTCTCATCTTGAGAGCCTGACCAAAGACTTTAAACATTTCTTAGCATATTGTGTCATTAGGAAATCACACAAATAATTAATTACTTATTGTTAAAATTCTGTTTAATATTTCTTGTTTACAGAGTATTGGTTCGGCTGGTCGGTACTGTAGTGTTAAGCCTGTACTGTACAGGCTTGACTCCTGTGAAAGCTTTCTGTTTTGCTTATGTTAAGACCCCTAACCTGACATGACAGTGCAGATAGTGTAGAATGAATGAATGTGTTGTATCTGTGTCTTACAGAATCCATTTTGATTTCCTCTCTGAATATTTCAGCTCATATAGAAAAATAATGTCTCAATATGGACCAAGCCAAAACACTGATGATAAATATACAGAATGGGATGAAATGTACTGAATATATAGTAACATTGTTCTGCAGATCCCTTTAATGATTCAAACATCATGTGGGAGTGTTTAAATATGTATCTAATTAACATCATATAGTGCTCAACTACTGTTGTATGTGCCTTTATAAAATTTGTTTCATACAAAATAGTTGAATACTAGTGAAATCCAGGTTCATTCATGCACACGTTCCAATAAAATAACTTGTGATTTCAAAGTCAGGCTTTTTGATGTTTATTTGAAAATATGTTTTTACTAACAAATATTAATACAATTTTTCACCAGTGACATAAATATATGTTTACAATTACAGCTGTCATGTAGAAAACACTTGGACTTTGTACTTAAAACTTTAATAAAGATCTTATTTCATATTGTAGACATACGCACATGTGTGCACGCACACACACACACACACAAAAACAATCACTATATACATTAAAAATGACATTCACAGGCACAAAACTCAATCCGATGAGTTTTCAAACTGACCAAATAATTAAAAAACATATATTAGTTCTGCTATTTTCTTCAGGCAAAGATTCAGTTATATCAAATAGTGTCCCTTGCTTACACTGGTTTACATAAGAAGCACAAGGATGTAATGAAAATCACAAATACAAATCCAGTACCAGCACCAGAGTTCATGTTTCCTTATCCCAGAACAAACCGGAACTAATGATCATTGTGAATAAAACAAGGACGGTTAAATCAGGATTAGGCGTCTTAGCTCCACATTCCTGTTAAATCCATTTGAATATCCCTAGTAGTCATGTTGTCCACTGGTGTTGTTGGGGAGCATTAAGAAGCCCAAACCTTCCATGTTTAACCCTGTAACTAGAGTGTCTTTAAAACTCATCCCATCCCACCCATCACATGAAACATAAAGGAATGCATGTATGAAATTTCCATTGGAGGCCATGTGTGCACAGACTGAAGATCTAGTAAGTGTCTAGTCAGCAGTCACCATCGGAGCACACTCACAAAAAACACAGACCACAAGTTAACAAATTTCTGAAGGCCGACTGACAACATAAGCACATGGAGGAGGAGGCAAAGTTTGAGTGTCACTGCAATTCAGTGCAGCTGTTGTGTTTGGAGCCTGCAGGAATCAGAGCTGTGACCAGCAGTCCTTGACTCAGGTCCAGACCTCGACCCTCCTTCTCCTGGAAACACACAGAGACATACAACTGTGATTAAAGCAAATCATTCCAATCCAGACTCCTAAAAACCTATTTTAGCTTAGTTAACTTTAAAAATGTTTACCAGCCTACAGACAACTCACAGCTCTGTACTCCACAAACATCTCCTTGAAGGCCATAAAGTCAGTAAATGTCAGCAGCATGTCAAAGATGTCTCCCGGCACCTCTTCCTTATGTTGCCTGCAGATTCAAGAGATATATGTTCTGAATCTTATCACATTTTCAGCGTACTTTTGTGCCACCTAGTGGCCTCATGAGAAATAATGTTTGGAGCAACAGATGCATCAAACAACAGGTGAATCAGAGAAAATACTGAATGAGCTGACTAGGTACTTTCAATGACACCGTTAAATGCACACACAAACAGTAGGAATAAAATGGCTTTGACTTATGTCATCTTACATGAGCAGGTCTATGAAAGTGTTCATTTTGAAGCCGGGGATCTTCTCCATCAGCTGCAGCTCCAGATGTTTCTCCAGCAGGTCAACCTGCACAACAGCCATGAGTGTGATGTTGAATTTCGGTCAGATACATAATTTAATCCTATACCATATTCTTTAAAGGCAAATGTGGGATATTCATTAGACAAAGAGAGATGTCCTGCAACTCACATATTCATTGAAGATGGGTGTGTAGCAAAGCTTGTTCTCCTCAGAGTCATCAAACTCCAGGTAGTGTTTCTCCATGAAGCTCTGCTGAAGCTGCTGGAACTGGTCCTCTTAACAAAAAGTTATGGACATGTAGAACATCACTTACAGTATCATCACCATTTTTTGGTTAAACACTCACGATTTCTGTCTTCAGTTGGCTAAGAATCTACGCTTAGCCCTGTACACCTCTGTGTTCTCAAGAACAGATCAATTTTAGTTTGCTAATGTTGGCCTTTCTTTATTAAGTATTTTACATGTGTTGGACTAATGGGTACCTTCTACATCATTTCTCTCACAGCATATAATTAAGGCTCCTGTGAGGAATTTTTACTGGTTTTGAAACAGATTTTGATTACTCTATATGATCTACAAAAGCAAACCAGACCATCAACAACAAGAATGATTATTTCTATTTTAGTTATTAGTTATTTTTAATGCCTGAAACTGCTGGCGGGGGGTAGGTGTCAGACGAAGCCATTAACTGCACACTGCTTTTGTTTACATTTCCAAGGGCAAATATTTAAAGCAAGTGATACATATGGCTAAAGATTGACTGAACTGTTTGAAGCAAATAGATGATACTTTTGATTGCAATATCTTTAAAAAACATATGTCTGAAAAGCAAGAGAGGCCTTAATTTTCTAGAAAATCACCAGACAATAGACAATCTCTATGTACTGTCATGTTGATGCATAAAGTTATTTTTCACAAAAAGTCAAACTGGATCTTTGTATATTTATTTTCTTAGAAAACCTTGACAAATCCTACCCATGATGATTTCCTCTATGCAGCCAATAACAGCATCAAACTCAGCATCTGTAGATGAGGAACTGAAGGGAGAAAAACAAGAAATAAATGTCATGATGGTAGACTTTAACTATATGTATATCAATCATTCATTCATTCATTCATTCATATATAATATTCTGCTGTATAGAGTTGTAAACTTAAGTCTCAAAACTGAGATCTTGACTTGGACTCGACTTATGAGATACAATCTAAAGACTTCTCTTGAACCTTGAGGATAAACACTCAAGACTCATGTTTTGACCTGTCAAGTATCAGAAGAATACGAAATAAATACTTAAAACAGGGATAGAAAAGACTTAATTACCACACACTTTGAACACTGACTTAGACATATGCTAGTGTGGAAAATCCCCTCCACCTGCCTCTCTGCTACCTAGATGAGCATCATGTGGATGCATTGCTCTGATAGTTTAAACTGTGTGCATTATATAAGCTTGTATTTTTAATAAACTTAGTAATTTATAATTTATTTGCTGTGTTGTAATGTTATTTCCTTTCTCCTAGATTTACATGTTTATTTAGATAAAATCCGTTTGTCTGATTATAAATTATGAGGTCAACATCAATACCCTTTGTTATTCCTTTCTTTTGTTATCAGACCAATGAAACTATATCCCAGAATAAAGGTTTTTGGCCTTTGCTCGTCTGTCCTAACAGACAAACTACTAATTAGTAATAGTCCGTAAACTAGTCTATTTAAGGAGATATCAGTAGTCTTTAAGCTCAATATTCTTCACCTACAGGGAGAGAGATAAAGCCTGACTTGCTGTGACAGACTTGAAATCCGATTTGGCCTTCCCTTAAAGGACTTGAAAACAGCTCCGAACAACCCACCTGGAAATAGCAAAGTTTTCTTCGTCCATGTCAACCATTTCTACGATGTTGTCTCCACAGTTTCGGACTTCTGGAAAATGAGAGAGGCAATATCTGAGTACGTCTGTTTACATCTAAGTATCTGTTGTATGAAACAGTTAACTAGAAAATACCCAATTATTTTACAACCAAACCAATTTCAACGTTCAACCAAACGGCATCCTAGGCTAGGTAAGGCTTTGAGTTAACTAGTTTTGGTCGTAATTGAATAATAACGTTTGTTAGCTGGCTGGCTTAGTGACGGTTAGCTAACGTTAGCTAAACACATGTAATGCTAGCGTTCAATGAATATGAACTGTTAAGGGTTGTTAGCTCGCTATATTTAGTCTTTTTCCGGATTTGAAGTTGTACGTTACACCTTCCCTGACCTGCACTTATATCAGTTAAATTGATTCAATTTACTTACTTAGTTCCTGGATGTCCATGTTTTTTAAACAAGTCCTTAACGTGGATGGTAAGTAGCGAACGTAATGTTGTTGCCAAGGGAACGGCGAACATGCGTACGTCTCTGCGTTCTGTCCGGTAAAACAAAATGTGTGAACGTTGGTTCCTGCCTAAGGACATTAGTGAGACACGATTAATTTAACTAACTTAATATCAGTGACAGTTGAAGAGGTCAAGTTTATTCTTTGGTAGCATTGGCAAATATTTAAGAGCATGTAAGGCAAATCACTTAGCCCATTAGGTCTACCTGAAATTTGAACAATTATAGGTTGTATACGTCTATGTGATTAAAATAGATCTTTTTATTCTTAGTAGAATAGTTGTACTCTCCAGAATAAGTAAGAATGAATTCATTGTGTAAATCATCGCATGCAGACTAGTCCATCAAATTGTCAGAAAGAGCAGAGAGGCATTAATTTGCATCGACATGGAGTAGCAGCAAAGTCTGCTAGGCAAATGGTTGGTACAGTGTGGCTAAACAGGCCAGAGCAACAACGTGTCCTGTTTTGTAAATTACCACTGTTTTTCGTTATTGTATTGTTTGCGTCTTGAATTCAGCGTATGAAGAGTTTCCCTTTAAAACAAAATAGCAGTAGGTTAGCTTCAGAAAAATAACTGGTACAGTAGGTATTTAGTTATGAAAACAGGAGTAGATTAAAAAAATTACTCCCATTTTTGTGGCAATTACTTGCACAGTATCACAGAAACTTTGGGGTCACAGCCTTTTGCAGGTTAACTGAATTAAGTGTTTTGGGAAATTAGTCTTCAGCAGATAAATGTTTTAAGAAACGTGCCAAAGCAATGGAGAATAACAATTTCTTTACACCAACTTTACTGGGACTAATCTTGCTTCCGTGGTCTCCAGTCACAAAGTAGTTACTACTTAGTTTAGTCAGATCTTTACGGTCATAGCGGTTAACACTTGGTATCTACATTGGTTCAGATCAGCTGTTATTTAAAGAATATTGTCTGCTTAGATATATTTATATGAAGTGCGTCACATTGTTAACTCGCACATTTTTAGACCAAGCGTGTTCAAACAAAGTACTGAATAAAAACCACTCAGTCATACAAAAATAATCACATGTACATACATTTAATACAAATATCACAATCCAGGAAACAACAATTCTCCAACCAATCACATCTTTGGGAACTCTGGGGCAAAAGTCCTTTATAGATGTTTTAAATACAACTCACAACTTCTTTACAATCCTCAACTTCATCTCCAACCGTATAATTTCTCTCCCCTGCATGTATAAGGTGCTCCAGGAAATACAAGATGGCAAACAGTGACCCGACCAGTCGTTTGTCATACTGAGAGATGCATGTTATCTTTTAGAAATCATTCTAATATAGTCTGGATGATTCAAAAGATCCTGTTCATGCAATTTGGTTTAGAAGTAACTCATTCATAAACAATCAGAAAAAAAAATCGAAACTATTCTGTGCGATAATTTGAAATGTCATGGAATTTCTTTAAATTAAACAAATATAAGCTTTGTTGAATCACAATCACTCATGTTCATTTTGTCACTAAAATTTAAATGCCTTCTGTCAAACCAGAGATGCTTCAAGTAAAGGAATGGACAGAAATACGGACAGAGAACATGATGTTTCTATGACGACACAGAGGGAAAGATGGAGAAATGGAAAATCTTTTCTTTGTTAGATAAAGCACAAAGAGGGAAACCCCATTTCATTTTACTCTGAACTTTAACAGGCAGGTACATATCCAGTCTGATCGGATCAATTATGATCTGAACAGAAGAAATCCTGCTGGCGTTGCTTTGATTTGTAGCAACATAAGTAGTCATTTGTTTATGTCTTCATCTATCTAGGTCATGTTGCAGCATTGTTGGCATTTCCTTGGCTGTTTCACTTCCAAATCAGACCCAAAATATGAACATATGAAGAATGACCCTGGGATACTTTGTAAACTGTTATTTAGAAAAAAAACAATTAAACATTTCATATTGGTTTTAAACGACTTCACGCCCAGCTAAAACCACACTCAACCATCAGGACCTGTAGTACCTCTAACTCAAGTTTTTTTTACATCAGAGTTGGCCTTTGTTTATACTACAAAATTAAATAGCATCATGTGGATTGAAAATAGTCATCTTGATACAGACGCTTGTGTTTGTCATAACAAATCAAAAATTAAGACATATTACTTATGCAGACCCTCAAAATGAGCCGGACTGATGGTCAAACTGCATTACAAGTTGTTGCCAAATTGTTAGCACCAATCAAGCAATCAGAGAAGATGGTGGAGGAAATTCAATTGTGTACAACCCCTCACTGGCTCTCCAAACACTTGCACATAATAATGGGGAAAAAACATGATTTCTGTTACAGATCAACTTTCTGTAAATTCTGATCCCTGTATTCATGTGTTGTGGTTACATACATGGCTGAGACTGAGGAAACATCAACACATCTGAGCAAAGACAATAAAGCACACATAGCAGCAGGGTCAGCCGTGCTGAAAATCATTAGATCAAATACAGATTCAAGTATTTAATTTTGTTTACTGGTTTCAAAACAATTACTTTGAACTTAATGATCTGAGTCGTGTGACGGCTGAAGTGACTTTTGCTTTTGTAAACCCAATCAGAAAACTGAAGTCGAGGAATAATTCTGCAACTTTTGAGCTTTCCAGCACCAAGAGTAAAATCTGATAATTTACCCAAAGGTGTCTTTTTAACGATGACTGAGCCCGATCAATTAAAACACACAGTAAAGCTGACAAGGCAGAGGTGTTGGTTACACCTTGAGAAAAGAGAATGAAAATGCTACCTTGAGAACACCTTAATTTGCATCTCTATATCCATAACATGACACTGAGATACACCTCAAATTACTCTGTACCTTGGGTTTAATACTACACTACAGGCACTGTTCCTTTCTGCAACCAAGCCCTTTCAGATCTGCAGACGTGTGCATGACAGTGATGGGATTAAATAGTAGTAGCCTCTTGGCTGAAATGCAGTGGGATCCTAATATCATAGAAAGGATGTTTGATAACTGTACGCAGGGGATTGCAGATGAGAGGTTGGTTCTGTCTGTATCTTGGTAAATTGTTTCTGCTCCTTGCTTCTGCTCTTTTTCTCTGAAAAACACACTGACAGTAGAAAGTTGATTCTTGGCCCAGCTTCTGCAGTGAGTTGTCAGGAAGATACAAAAGAGGAGATGTTGGTAAATGAGATAAAGCTCCCGGGGCTCCAGCTGTAGTTTAAATTCCCCTCCTCTCTTTCATCTCTCCACCTCTCCATCGTCACCTCCTTTTACGGGAAGTAACAGCTCTGTCATCGTCACAACACTGTGGCACTGTCCCCTCAGCTCTGTTGGGTGAGAGGGGATTAGAGGAGGAGGAGGCTGTTGGGCTTGTGTGTCTCGCCTCATTGGAGGAGGAGCAGGAAGTGTGTCAGGAGACATGTGCAATGAGTCTGACGCGGGTCTGGATGTCCTGGCGGCACAGGGGGCACGTCTCTAACTGTAAGGCACACTCCATACACATACCACTAGAAGGAGATAGGGGAAACATAAAAGAAGATGTTATTATTTATTCATAGAAAAAGCTGCACAGAAGAATATAAGCCAGAGTTCTAAGATATCATATTATATGACACAGACCTCTCTCAAAGATTTTACATCCTAATATTTGTGACCTTCAGTATATTAAATTAAATAATCTCACTAGTTTGGGATTTTAAAGCTCTATTAGTTTACACCAGATGCACACATACCCGTGTCCACAGGGCCGCAGCTCTGTGTCAGCCATGACGTCACAACACAGCGTGCAGCAGTTGTCTCGGATGCTAACTTGCTTTAGTAAGGCCAGACGCCGGTGTCTGGAAAACACACACAGACACAAATAAACCAACAGGCAAAGATAGACAAGGGCAGATGATGTTTCCATGTACACACATTTACACAGAGCTGTTTTCTTCTGTCAACAAAGTGATGTAGTTGCACTATGCCTCACCCATTCTTTAAGAATTTTACTGTACATTCACACATAATCACTGGTATCTTACTTATGCTTAAGGTTTATGCTCATGAACATGTATTTACAGTCAAAATGGACCAAAATTGATTATTATTTTATCTTAACATTTGTTCTTCTGTTCTTTCCCTGGCCTGCTCCATGGTACAAATAGCTTCTGCCACACTATAATGTCACTTTTCCATCATATAAAGGAATCATAATTGAAGTTATGATTAAAGTATGAACATTTACACAGCTACACACAGTGCAGGAGAAAATCTGCAGGGTGTAAACCATTAATAAAATGCATGCTGCGAAAAACATGCATGCAAACAGCAGTAATCAGAAATACTTAATACTTAAAAAAACAACAACTATTAATTCCCAGGGGGGAATTTCTACTACATCATACTTTATTTATATAATATGAACTGGCTGTCGGACATCAGTTTGCATAATTGTGCAATGGCAAAAAAACAACAACAAAAGCATCGACTGTAAATTTACAGTGTGAGGCTGAGGCAAAGCTTTTCCTGACATAGACACATTTCCTTGACAAAATTGCCTTTTTTACTCTGTCTGCAAAGCTTCTTAAAGATAACTGCTATAAAAAGCTCAATGCCAATAAGATAATCCATTAATTAACCCCATTAACATCTATATGGCTGAAAACGCTTTCAGTGGACTTCCTAGTGCTTACTGTGCAGTCTCAAGTTGCTGCGTACATTTTTTCCCCCAAAAAATAGCTTGTCTAATGAGGATGTCCCCTCTCTGTGCAATCAATACAATTCTAGATGTGGTTTGTCATCAATTATTTTGCTGCAATCTTGTGTCTGCTCTCAACTTGGAAGCACACAAACTCTTAGATGAACACATATGGTCATACAGACTCTGTGGAGGCCAGAAAGACATGGTTCTGTATCATGACAAGAATAAAGGTTGGTGGTCTTAAAATGTGCACGCATAGCAAGTTACAATTGTTCATCAAAACTATTTCATTAGAATAAAAATAAATATTATATATAAATGATTAGTCAGCTGTTTGGCAGGCACCCGGTGTTTATGTTAAACTCTGGTGTTCATTTCCAGAGTGTTGTGAATGCTGGGTCACTGCCACGGCTTACTACAATCCTAAACTAAATAGAGCCATAACCAAGAGCCTGCACGAAAAAAAGCTTCCTGCAAAGTGAAAAAAAAAGGGCGGTTTAGTGTATAGAAAGTTGATGAACCTCTAACTTTCATTGTAGCCAACAATAAATTCTACACTGGAGAAACCCCAAGAGATGAGTCACGTTTGTATCACCCCATACCCTTTATGTTTGATGTTGTGTGCAGAGAAATTACTCACTTGTCAAATTCTAAAAGTGCATTGTATTTTATAAACTGCTACTTTTAAGGACCAGACTAATTTCTCACCTGGGTAGGATGATCTTCTCACTAGGCAGCAGTGAAGCGAAGTCGTTGAAGGTGCTGAATTTGACAGAAGGTGGGTGACGGAAAGGCTTGGCCCCAAAGTTAAACTCACACTGCTGGTACGACATGAAGCTGGCTGCCGCAAAGAAACCGGACCTGCGCGACACAAAGGTGAAGAACAAAAAGGGATAATTTGAGAAAAAAAAACACCAAGAGGAGAAAAGAGAAGAGGGAAATGCACATTAACAAAGGATGGGACAAAGGATGCATGGAAGGAGAGAATCAAGGAAACTGAAGGAGACTAAAAAATAAAACAAAAAGGTGGGCGATAGTGTTTTGACTTACGTTGCAGAGGAGAAGACCTGTTTCTCTGGCGGCAGCTGATGTCCGTTCAAATAAAAGATCATCTGCTTCTTGCTGAGGTCCAACAGGAAGCCGATTGCATCTCCTAAACAGGACACAAATGAACACACACACACAAACACAGAGCAGGATTTAGTCTTTGCACACTGTTATTACTGATATCCCTTTGTGTGGGAGGTAAAACAGAGTCTGAATGCTGGCGGTGGCAGCAGTGTGTAGGTGCTTAAACCACAAAAGCCCCAGAGATGCTGAAAACAATAACACAATTTCTAAATATACAGTCTGACATTCAAAGAGTGTCCCCTCTTCTATTGTTCATACTGACAACTTTTTCAAAATTTGTTTGATTAAGAACTTAAGAAAAAAGCTTTTCCTACGTCATAACTGTGTGAGTGTGTGTGTGTGTTTGTGTGTGTGTATTGCATACCCTCCTTCCAGCAGGGGTGAGAGTGAGGTTTACTACGAGCGTTGTACCAGATGAGCTGCCTGCAGCCATCATACGCACATGAGTATTCATCGTCTCCTATCCCATAACCCTCCTGGAAAACAGAAGCACATACAACATGCTAAACTGTGTGACTGCTGTAAAAAAGCAACTGGAAATGCTGAACAGTAAAGAAACAGTACATGGTTGAGGAACTTGCTGTCCTTTGTTGCCCATCCGATTTGCATCACGCCTGAAGTAATGACCGTCACCTCGTAGTACCAAACGCCTGAATCCACACAGAATGTACAGCGTACGCTCTCAAAGGAGGAGGCATCACATCGTGCCTGAGGAGAGGAGAGAAAATATCCATAAAGGATTTAGATTATATGCATACACTTGGAAGAAAACACACAGTATACACTACCAGTCAAAAGTTTGGACACACTTTCCGATTCACTTGTATGAGAAAATGTGTCCAAACTTTGACTGGTAGTGTATATCAAGGCCTACACATATCAAGTATCAAAATCTTAATGTTGGAGAAGCCGTCAGTTCAGCTTAATGTGGCTGTTCTTATTGACTTCACACACAGACTGACCTCTAAGCCAGTTGGGGAGATCTTGAGGTACTCGCTCACGTCATTGCTGTTGAGCATAGCGTTGATATTTGTGAGGTTGACCTTCTCGTAGGTGAACTGACGTCCCTCCTTTAAGACTGGACAGAGGACAACAGAGGACACGTTATCACAATTCTTTCTGCAGTGACTCATGGACAGAAATAACCTAATTACAGTTTGTTGTGGCACTGTTTCTTTAGCATTTGGTCGAACACAAACATTTAAAAGGTTGGGCAACTCACACAGGTTGTCAAGGCTCCACTGTGAGCAGAATCCAACCTGCCTCTTGAGGTAGTCAGGCTGCTCTGCCCACGACTCCAGGACAGCGAGTCGATTGCTGATACACGACTCCGACACCGTCAGTTTGTTCTCACCTAGGGGCAAGAAGGTGCAGCAAGCATGTGTGAGAAAAATGAAAGAAAAAACAAACAAATCTTAAAATAAACCTCTGGCAGAGAAACAGGGAAATGGACTGAAGGAAAATATATTTTTAGAGGCTTATGTAGGGAGGGAAAAATGAGGATAAAGTGTAAGAACCAGTTCAAATCTTCAAAACAAATTGCTTTAAAACATTGCAGAAAAAAGCTTCAGCAGTTTAACCATAACTGAACAAAGGAATTGCACATTTTAGAAAAACAGTTTCTCTTTTGCAACTAATTTGCAATTCACATATTGGTTTAGAAGAAGAAGAAGAATACTTTATTAATCCCTGAAGGGAAATTCTTGATGTAAATAAACAGGTGACACTGTTGTGGAGAACAGCACATCTTTGTCTGTGTCTCATAGCAAAATATCTGATATGCAGAAGCACACAAACAAATAACCACCAGGGAGGAAGTAGACACTGGACATGCCTGTATTCATGGCATTGGGATTGTTTTTGCTTATTCAGTAGATAAGGTGACTTTCAATCTCATTTTGGTATTCTTTTGCAGGTAAGTCACTAGTTTTGAACTGTCTAATCTTAAACATGACTTGGTATTTAAATACAGTGAGTAAAACCTACTGGTCTGGGAGAACTTCTCCAAAGCAATGAGAGCAAACAGCATGACAGTGGGGTGGGCCTCAGAGCTCTGCAGGAAGATAAACAGAAAAGACATATGAAATAGTTGTAAGTAAACAAAAACATATGATAACAATACACATAGTTGTATTGAATCATGACTTCTCTTGTTTATTTACAGCAAAAGCGCTTCCATGGACAGATGTTAGATGAAAAACAAGTTGTTTTGTAACAACCAGCCATGTCAGGGTTACACAATAACTTCATTTCACTCCAAGTTTACTTTTCAGGATAAACTTAACTAACAACATCCACCTACACACATCTGTTCGCTCTAGCATGATTAATAGTCTCTGGAAATCCAGAACATAAAATTCATCTGCAACAATCATCATCCTTCCTTTTTCTACGTGTTTAAAGATGTTGTCCAAGGCAGCACTGAAAGACTTTTCCAGAGAAATGGCTGCACAGTTTTTTTCCAATAAAAGGTGTCAATATTTGGATGAAACACTTCCACATAGCTCTGACAAGGTTCATCAAAGACAGTGGATTAGATCAGAAGGCTTTCATCTGATGAAAAACAAGTAGTAGTAGTAATAGAGTTGTAAAAACAGAAACTCTGCCAGTTTTCGCTTCTCTATTTATAGGACATTTAATTGGACAATTTCCAAATGCTGCTCCTACTTCCAAGAAATTGAAGTCATTCATAAAAAATAGTACAACAATCAATAACATTAATAACCGCCTGATGTGATGTGTGTAAATAATTAAATAGAAGAAAAGAATGATGCAGGATAAAAAAATGCTATCTTCCTTTGTGTTTAGATTTTATAACAAAAGAAAAAGCATAATAAAGTTGCTTTGTTGCTCTGGTATCACCAAATGCAGCACAGCAAGAACATTAACCAAGTGTTATAATATGATTCCTTAAAACAAGAAAAACAGCATAAGTACACAGGCTGCTACCACAGGGATGTTTCAGAGTGAGGGTGTGTGGTTTGCTTACCAGGCTCTCTAAAAGGTACTCAAGGGTTCCAGGACTCAACAATCCAATACTGGCAGGACCTATACAAAAGGGGATAGAGAGAAAACAAATTAGGGAGCTACTGTAGAAAGTACTAACCTAAAAAACATGAGAAGCTGCATCTTGATTTCAAGAATAGTGAGTAACTAAGCTATACTAATCTGATCTATCTAAGACATAAAACCCAACATCAACCTTGAAATAGTGAAAATTATCCCAAAATAGATTAGGGATGTTCAATGTCGTCAATTTCATAGCGAGCACGTAACATGCCAGTGGAAGCAGTGAAGAGCAAGACTATTAAACTGAGGATGAAAAATATTTGAGTGTGTAAATGTGAAGTGTACCAGCAAGTTTCTCTGCCAGGCATCCCAGGACAGCTGTAGTGTTTCTGTGTTTTGCAGGGTTCAGAGCGTCCTGTCGTGCTAGAGCCGAACTCAAACTCAACATGTCAGACAGTTTCTGGAGAGCGTCCTGGAGAGAGGAGATGGAGCTGTTAGTCTTATGAAGGTCACACAGTTTCTTAATTACAACCAAAAAGTTCATGACAATAGAGGGATGAAATATTACATTTTCACCAAACGTGCAGGACGAGTTATAGCAACAGCTGATGTAAACATGCTGTTGTTGCCAATAAACACAAGGAAAGGAATACCTTCTGCTTCAAGGAAACATGTACCACCTGCAGACAAGTGAGTTTCACAAAGTGCCGTTTTAACCATTTTGTAGCTGCTGCGGGGCCATGCGTGTGGGTGTTTTTTGCTATACATTTGAAATTTATGTTTTGTTAGGTGGAGCATATTTCTGTTGAATACTGTGAAGACTTCATACTGTTCAGAGTGTCAGAGTATGCCCTCTGTCCTCAGGTTACTTTAAACAGGGAAGCAGGGAGTCCTAACCAGATTCATTTTGTAAGAAATGGGGGAGAGAGGGTTGGGAAGAAGAGGCCAAAACAAAGCAATGAGGGAAGACACTAGTGAAAGATTTAAGTTCAGTTCAACTGCAAATTAAAATGGATTATATTTGGGTTGTATGTCATAAACCAACACAAAAAAGTCCATCATCTGTTAAGTAGGAGGGAGGACATTACATGCTATTCAAAATGATTTACAACTACGAAAAATTAAAGCTTTTATTGTTTCCCCTAACCAAGATTAGGTGCAACCAAATTCAGGTTAACTGGTGCATCCAACAGCTGTCTGCGTCTTGAACTGAACTTGTTTATTAATTATCAGTAAAAGCCCAAATAAGTCTATTTAAATTACAGGTTGCAACACTGTAACATGCAGAAAAGTCCAGGGGCGGTGAATACTTATGCAAGGCAATGTGAGCTGATTATCTATTTCTATAAAAGTATTGGATTTTTCACTGGAGGTGAGTTTAAGACAAGGGTCACGATACCAGAATTTCAAATTTGGGTCAAATACTAAATACTAGTGATACTCAGGGGCGCTCGTTTAGCTCAGCTCTTCAGCTTTTATCTGAAAGGCAAAATAGCAACAACAAAAAAATACGATACTCAATGCCACTTAATACCATAGGTCATACAATCATTTTCTTTCTGTTCTTTTCTGCGCAGACTGCTGGTACAGAAAGTCACTGGAAACATACCAAAATATTTGTATGAGTGAATCAGCAGCCTGCTAAATGTCAATGAGAGATTTTCAAATGATGTTACAAGTCAGTTTCCCAATGTATAAATATTAGGCAAATACAAATGAATAATAATAATATTCATGACAGAAAAGGTCAACGTGAAGAGGAAGACAAAGGCTGTTTTCCTGAGTAGAGCTGTAATAGCCTAAAAAGGGACCAATACAGGATCAGGTCTGAGATGACACCTTCTCTACAGCAGGCTTGGGGAGGTCTCGGGTAACAATTTTCTAGAGTCAGTTTATTTAAAATGTAGCATCCCGAGTGCACATGCATATGCCACTAACCTTGGTTGGCAGGGGACACTCGTCCAATAGAAGCGTGATCACTGCAGGGCCAAGTGGATCGTCCAATGGGATCACTCGAATCAGAGACTGGACAACTTCTAGCCAACCATCATCTGAGGGAGAAGAGAAGAGTAGAAATAATTAATAATCCGACCATTCACTCAATTAATTGTACAAACACACAAGACATTTCTGCCTGACAACATTCTAAGAAAATATTTTATTCTTCTACTCCTGAACAAATAATAAACAAGGCTGTATTCTGGGTGTATACATTTAAATCCTTGCAGTCTGTTTTCTCATGCAAATTGAACTTTAGGAAACACTTGTTTTCCCAATGATTAAATATAAGAACATTATTTGGGAAACCCTATGGATGCTTAATCCTTTATTTTATTTGACCTATTTTACAGTCCGCTGGATTGTGAGCATCAGTTGCAGCATAAACACTAAAACATCCATTTCCTGTCCATTAGATGACTCAGTATGAAAAGCTCTCTCTCTATCACTAAGGAGAGCCCCAGCCAACGGGCTGATGAATAATGTAGCATCATTCAAAACACGTGACAAAAATGACTGACTTGCTGCTTGGCTGCCTTCAGGGTTCACTAACTGCAAGCTAATATTCAACTTGGCTGTTGTCAAACCACACAACACCACGCCATGCGAGCATCAAACACCATATGTGCATTACACAAGAACCAAACAGAGAGCTCAGAGGCTACTGCATAACAACACACACACACACAGCAGGAGAGCATCGTTCACCATATGCACAAAAACACACAAACATCAACTGCAGCTTTAAATAGAGCCAAACCAGAAAACCAATCACACCTGTTATGGTCAAACTAAGAGTGGAGTAACTTTGTTTTGAGTTTGTGCTGTGCAAACTAGCAAACATATCCATATGGAGTAGGGATGGGCAATATGAAAATGTCTATCGTATGTGTTTTTCTATATTGTCACCGTCATGATGTCACTAAACCAGTGGCTGAAATGTTTAATGGCAATTTTTACGTCATTTTGACAATGCTTTAAGTTCTATTCCTTGCACATGGGAGTGAACCTGGAGCGAGCCATAGAGGGAGGCGCTGTTTATTAACATGGTATTAACGTGCAGAAAAGGACTCAGACGGAAACTCAGTACTTTTAAATTGTCAAATAATTCACACAGGATTATCCAAAAGTAGGCTTTAACATGCGATTATTTCTTATGGATTAATTATTTGTTAAATTACCAGAAAACATGATATATCATTATATATATCGTTGTCGAGATATGAAAAATCCTATGTCATGATATATGATTTTGGCCATATCGGCCAGCCCTAATATGTAGCATTGAAAAAATACAATGATAATAATGTAAGTTATGGACAACATGATGTCTACAGTGTTAGCCGTGGCTATGTCCCTTCCACAGGTGATGTAACATCCCCGTGTGCCGGGTCAGTGGATGTGTCAGAGAAACGCTGAGGTAGCAATATTACTGCAGGGCTGTTAGCAGAAGACAGGTGGTCCACTTAAATGAAGGTTTCTTTAGTCTGACATCAGTGGCCTCTTTTCTGCCCTCATTTACATCCACACATCTTCTTTGTCGAATAAACATTACATTTTGGTATCAAAATTGTGTTTCTTTCTTTGAAAACAAAATACAGCTCAAACCAAACTAAATAAGCTTACTGCCTGACCTGCTTTTAAACACCAAGTGTTTCAAAAACTAAATCCTATGCACATACAACACACACTGTATCATGGGCTGAGAGGTTTGAAGGAGATGTTAAAGAGGCAACATTTGTCTGTCACTGAACAGAGAAAGAGGACTGCGACTGTCTGCTGCTTACAAAGCTACTGTAAAATCACTGCCTCAGCAGTTACAAAAACACCCCACAAGCTCAGCCGGAGGGGAATGGGACGTCATATTCAGAAAAGACCTGTTTAAAATTCCTGGACCTTTTCACCAGTCAGTAGAAACAATAAATCCTCTGGTCTATTTGTGAAATGCCTAAACTGTACAGCTTCAGTCCAGCGGATGGTTTAAGTTCAATCTAAAGAAACTGGAATTAACCTGTCTACATGTCACACATCTACAAGTCTGAAGAGTTGTTTACATGAATTCAATCCCCTGGAATTATAAAAAAAATATTTTTTTGTTTCCCTTACTATGCTGATCAGCCACATTGTTCACTAAATATTTATTATATTTACTATATACTTTATTTTTGTTCAAAGTGAAAAGATTTGAGCTGTTGCTAAAACAGAATTATGACATACTTTGGTAGAAGCTGCAAAAAATACATCCTCCTCTGAACTTCATGACCTCACGTCGCTATTTTGTCTGGGTCAAAGACCATGTTATAATTTCATTTATCAGACGCTTTTGTCCAAAGCGACGTACATCTGAGAGATAATACAACACAAATGCGATCGGACACAGGTGCCAATCGCTTTTTAAAAATAATTATTATCACCATTAGCAACACCAACAAGGTCAATATAGTCATCATCACCATAATGAATATTCTAATCAACATAAAACGCATCCTCAATGTCATCATCATGAAGTTTACTTACTGACTGCAGTAAATTTGGATACTTTTTTGGAAAAAATACTTTCTGATTTCCCCCAACTGCTCTGCCTGAACTTTCTGTGATTCAAAAGTTTCCTGCTGGACAGATTGTTTACTTGTTGCTGATGGCTAGATAGCTGGGTTAGTGTCCAGATTTAAAGCTTGGAGCACTGAGGGAGTTTCTGTGTTTACAGCACTAGCACAGGAGGCTTGGACCGCCAGGAAGAGGCTGGGGGACTAGTGGGGAATGCCGGCGGGGAGCGGCCACAGTATGAGCACCGAAACTGGGCCAGCGGACAACAAAACCTCTGATCAGCCTCACAGTTAACACAGAAAGACCAGGACAAAAGGGAATACTCATTTTATGTTTGCGTGACCACCTAGAACAGCAATCTGGTTGACATGGTAATAAACATGTCCGACAATTACCACACGCCATTTCTCTTGTTTCAAATTCAACAGAAAAAACATTAGAAACACTGGCTGGACTGGGACTTAAAATCTAAACAAGAGATGCTTTTGAGCAATTCTGCCCTACTCGTTCAAGTACTGTTTCTGACTACAGCTAACGTTTATATCTTTCCCTATCATACTATCTCTGATACTATTATTTCAACACATGAAAAGTGCAACATATTGCACAACTTTGCCTTATGTATTCTGTTTTATCTCACTAAACAGCAGCATTTCATTTCCTTCTGCACTGCTGGAGTGATCTATGATAGTGTGTGATATTGTGTTTTCAGTTTTTCCTTACCTGTCTCAGCCATCTCGTGCAAAGTGATCATGGAGTAAGGGGGCTCTTGGTCACTGAAAAACAAAAACAGATTTTGCACAGAATGTGAGGTTAGGGATAGAAAGGTGCATTTCTATGTGTGAATGCTTTCCACAAATGGATATAGTGATTCTCAGTTAGAGCATTAAGCCAGCAAACACATCAAGCTTTTAAGACCCTTGAACCGCTGCATCTGAAATAATAGAAACAAATGAGTCATGCCTTTTTGTGTCTCTGTGATTGCAGTAATGGTTATGGACAGTAATGTTGTCCCATTGAAAGGTTAAGGCAAGTATATAATTGTGATGGATTTGCTTCAGTGAGTGTTGTTTTTGATGATGCATCTATTACTGTTGCTTGTCATGGTTCAACCCGAGCTGAAGGACTGTTTTCGCTTTGACAGCCACAGCGTCAGGAAGCTTGATCCTCTGGTTTCCAAACGCAGTGAACTAATACTGAAAGTGTATTTTCTGTCAAACTGTGAAGATAGATATGCCCAACTCAGCAGTCTGCTCTCAAAGAATGAGAACTTACGCAGGACACCTACTTGCACAACGTCCTTTTTTTAGCCACAGGTAAATGACCAAATACCTGAAAGAGCTGCTTGGAGCACCAAGTATCATTCAAGTCATCTCTGTGAAGAATGGGCAAGGTTTTTCAGTCTGCTGGCAGTATCTAACCAATATTCATATACAATACATATATATATATATATATATATATATATATATATAGTTCTTTCAGGGAGAAAAGTTAGCCTACTTGTTATGAGTTATTTGGTCTATTTGGTCCACTTTTTGTAATAGTTTATCCTTTACATTATAATGTTGTTAGGCAGGCTATTTTTTAAATGACGGGTTTATTAATTTCTTATCTGCGGTTGTGCATTTTGCAAAAAAAAGAAAATATACAACTTTTGTTTGGACTACAAAGATGGCGTAGAAGATGATGAAAGTGATATTTGTGAAGCTGTGTCACCTCCCTGTTTTTCATCTGCAGTAAAAATGTCAAACACTGACAGGTTGATAAATGAATGTGGATATTTTTTTTGATCAAAAAGAAGTTTGATGGCATTCTCAGAAAGACAGGTGTGCACAGCTGACACAATCAACAGTTCACAAAAGCAGTGTGAAGAGCATCTCTGACAACATTACAGGGCTCTTACCACATTACACAATACCAGTGAAATAACATTTAATAAAATTAGTTGTGTCAGTTTTACTGAATTTGGTTTAAAAACTGTTTATCTGGTTTTTTCCTAAATATAACTAATAAACAAAGAGAAAGTATAACACCTACTGGGATTTTCCCTGTGGGATTTCAGCAGCACTTTTAGTCCCCTTATTTAGCACTTACAACAGCACAAACATTTTATAACATACTATCATATAGTTGTGCATAGCTATAAAGACATTTAATAGTTTTATATGATTATAACTTCCCCTATAAAGGAATTAAATTTGATTGCATCATTTTTTACTATAATTTCATTCATTATCTGATTACAAAGCAGCCTCCTGCCATGGGTGCCCACAGAGGAAGTTATAAGATGTTGTCATAAACATTAAGAAAACCTTATATCTACCTACAATTGTATTATAGTGTGTTGCAGCGTTGCCAAGATTTTGGCACAAAATACATGTTCCTGGAGAAAGATGACACTGGACTAAGTCATCCAAAAGGTGTGACTTAACTTTGTACCCATTACTACTGCAAACAAGTAATGCACATGACCTTTGTTTGTTTGTGACAGTTAAACCTCCTCAGGGGATACAACTCCTGAAAAACATGTATATATGTGTTCTGATTCTAGTGTGCGTGCCTTTGACTGAGCTTGAGTTTCAGTGACAGTTACTTTAAAAGGGAGAGTTCATGGCATTTGACCCCCCCTGCACTAGTTGACAGAACTGTAGCTCTCATGTTCATATGTTTCTCAACGTATGAAAATGAAGTGCGTTTTCAAGAAGGTTCAAATGTACTGACACACTAAATAGAGCACATTGGCCTTTTCTAGGGTACTGCTCTACATCTGCTCCACATTACAACACATTAACTACTCATGTATCTACATGTGTATGACAAAAAATTGCAAAATATTTAACTTGTAATTGACAGAACTTCTTTGACAAAAGATGCAGTCATGGTCCTAAGACTACAAGATCTACTCATGAGAGAATTATTTTAGTTGGTTAAATTGTTGGAAAAGATACCATTATTTAAACTTCAGAATATAAGTTTAAAAACTGTACAGACCACTGTCAGTCTTCCTCCCAACATAATATTTCTCTGATCACTATTATATAACTAGTATTAGACTTACTTGTCTACAAGTGTCCTGATAACAGCCAATGTGTCCAGCACCAGGCCATCCACATTCTGCTTCTTCCGCCTTGGCTCATGGGGCCCTCGTCCTCGGCGTGGCGGCCTGACCGGGTCCCTGGGTCGACTGCTTCGAGCCTCTACAGCATCATGACCTGTGCCTGTACCATGGTCAACCCGCCTAGCTTGTCCTCGGGTCGCCCTTGAGGACCCATGGTGATGATCCTCCAAGTCACTATCCTCCCGGCAGACACAGCTGTTACCCATGGTTCCAGTGCCAGATACCACACTGGCAAGAGTCTCCCAGAATGGAGGAAGGGAGTTTGAGGAGGAAAGGAAGAGCAGAACCTCTGCAAGGCTCCTGCAGGCACAGTAAGTGATCCAGGCGGCTACTATCATATCATTTGGAGAGCTTGGTTTTGGGGGATTCTTATCCCAGAAGGCTGGGTTGGGTCAGCGTAAATTAACATACTGTTACCAAGCAGAGATGTGGGATCGGTTAAAGAAATATTGTATATGGCTGGCTAAATAGACCAGGAGGAGTCCAGTGATGCAACAGGAAAAGCTCTGAACATCATAGACAGCTCAAGGCTCAGGTACAGTTCTCATCCAAGGCTAGCAGAGCTGTGAAAGAAACAAACAGAACAGAAAAAGTGAAATTCTGCCCCTAGGACAGGTCTCTATATTATACTGTTTAACAGCTGAACATGTAGTGCCAGCAGCAAAACTGAAACCTGACTAAAGTTAAATATCTATGAGATAAGTGTCAAATCTGAACGTAAAAAAATTTGGTAGAAAAAAATGATCATAAAACCATTTTGTTCATCTGCCAAGCAAAGTAGCTACTACACGATGTGTAGCTATTTTAATATAAAGATACGCTGAATAAATAGATGGTTAAACTATATCAACAATGAGCTGATATAATGCTTAATTGTTGAGATGTTTTAGTATTGTTGACAAACAAGATCTTTTCAGTTAGCTGGTTAGCAAGCTAGCCACCCACTTAGCAAGCGTTTTAACATTAGCAGCTCCAAATAAGGTCTCAAAAACTGGGATTTCTTATTTCGTTAGTAAATAACAGGGGTTCAAATTTAATCTGAACACATACTTACGTGCTTCAACTTAAATACTCGCTGTTCAAACGCAGTTGAGCCTCGCCGAAGTAGTTAACAAAACAGGATGCTTACTAGCTAGCTACGCTATGTTGTAGCTAACTAGCTAGTTGTTAGCCAGGTTAGCTGGACGCTCCTCTGATCCTACTGTCAAACAAGTTAGCTAACGTGGGTAGCAACGAACTACGCGTGGTACTCAAATGCCGGTGAGGAATAGGGGAACATTTTCATTATCTGCCTATGTCCCTCCACACACCTTTCCTGAAGTCTTAAACAGTACTTTCATATAACGGTTAGCTAGCACCTCGTACACATTTTAACGACGCTACACCGCTAGCTGCTTGCTAAGTTCCGTAGCGTCGGCAGCTAAAAGGTTGGCCATCATCAGCTGTGGCTGCGGAGGAGGCGCGGCTGACGGAGGATTTCTGTTGAATACAACGTCAACATACAGCAGAGAGCGCGGTTTCCCCACCAAGAACTCTAAAGTCCTCTAAAGTATGGAAGCCCGTTTCTGCCACTTGGATTAAAAAAGAGGTCATGTAAGTCAAAATATTGAGATACTAAGTCGAAATATTGACAGAAGGAAACTATTCATAATAATTAGAGATACGGATGCATATGAAACACTGGACAACATAATCAGGATATCGTTTTTCGTTCTTGGACTAAATGTAACATTATATAAAAGTTAGTGATAACTGGCAGTATACAGGGGAACTATATTGGCTACTCTACCGTTTCTAAGCAAGAGGTCAAACCCTCTAAAGTCAACCTTTACAATAGTGTCCCAACTTTCAATATTTGATACTATTTATACTGTAGGAATCATACAGTCCCACTCATGTGCTAGACAAATAAGATACAGAATAAAGGTGGTATTATCTTGCAGTGGGGGTTGTTTTTTTCTACCTTTATATCTACTGAAGAGGAGATCTAATGTGAGAACTATACAAATCAAGAGATTCAATTTAAGGCTCCTGTGAGGATTTTTTCGCTGGTTATGAAAGAGACTGAAATTAATTCTGATTACTCTATTTGACCTTTAAAGCAAACCAGACCATCAGCGACAAGATAGATTATTTCTATACAGTTATTTTTAATGCCTGAAACTGCTGGTGGGGGATATGTGTCAGACAAAGTGATTAACTGCACGCTGCCTTTGTTTACATTTTCCAGGGCAAAAATGTAAAGTGAGTGATACATATGACTGTTAAAGAAAGCAGGATAATATTTTTTGTTAAAAACTTCAACCTAAGCATGTACAGGACAAAATCAGCAAAGACATAAGAGGTACGGCTTTGTCCACAGGGATCGCCAAAATTGACACAAACCAAAAGTTCCTCATAGTAGCTTGAAATTATGAATTTGCACTGCCACTGAGGGAGAAAAATGTTTTGAGAATCAGTTTATACACAAACATTAATCTAAAATATCTTTAGGTCTTTTGGGTCAGTGAAACAGGTGAATATAACAGGAGACTGAAGGTGAACTTTTGCAGTTGTGAATTCGTGCAGCAGGATTCAGGTCCATGGTTGTGGTCCATTAGAGTAAATCTGAAAAGTACATTACTATGAAATCACTAAGTTTCAGTTTGATGTCTCAGAAGCTGAACGTCTGAATTATATGTGAAGTTGTAGTCACAATGTTATTATGTAAAAGACATTGATGTGAACATCTGCAGTGTAACAAATGTGAAATGAAAACAAAGTAAAATCTTCTTTTTCTGCTTAAATCTGTGTTAAACAGTTGCGTCACTTACAATATCAGTTAAAAAAGTGGAAATTATGAACCTGTAATTATGGTCACAGCTCATTGTCAAAGAAAAAGGTTGTGCACAGGTCTTCTTTTTCTAGGAACACTGTTTATGTAGACATCACAAGATCCAAAATTACTGCACAAGAGCCAATGGTCTTTCACAAAGCCAACCATACATTTAGAGAGTGTGCTGTAAATTGGGACAGTCATGCACCCTGCTTCGGTCTAGGGCTGTATTGAAGGAGTTGTCACGATTCATCCCACTCTTGCCTAGGTCTTCAGAGAATCTCTGTGATTTAGGGTGGTAAGTACAGGGTGAGCTTTCAAAAGATGGAGGCAGAAGACCGTAGTCACTGGAAGTGGTCCTGTACAGTGGACTCTGGGGCTTTGCCCACAGTGCAGGTGGTCCATCTTTAACTGCTGGAGTCATCATGCAGGAGAAAACTGGGTTTCCAGCGTTGGCGCAGGTTTTAGTATTTTCTACCTGCTGTTCCTGAGAGGCTGACATCATTGAAATGCCTATGAAAAAGAAACTGATATCAGAACTCAAAAGCTTCAGCTTTAGTACAAGATTACACTAAACAAGCTTATTTTTTGGTAGATTGCTGAAGTAAAATTGAGAGACGCAAAGGTTGTCTCAAACTTGTTTACCACCTCTGAATCCATGACAAACATTAAAAGCCAAATGTATGATGCCTGTTTTATAAGAATAAATATTCAAAGTTATTAAAAGATTGGAATTCTGTAACATAGGATTTAAAAACTTAAAGTAATAGAGGACAGTGCTTCTCAGCAATCTATTTTAATAATGATGATGATACAGGCATAGGCATCATGTTTCGTATCAACACTTTTCAAGAGTGATGGTTAGAATTAATAAATACACAGAACAAATTTACAAGAAAAACAGAGGGAACGGTAAGGTACAAAAAAAACAGACAATGAATCATCTTTTTGAAGATTATTAAGAATTGAAATGACAGTAAAAAAAAAAATAACATGGCCCCCACCCAATCCCTGCTGTGTTTGTTTTGGCTCTTAGCTCTGAGCTTTAATACAAACAATCATAAAAAAGTATGCATTAATGCTTATTTTCAGCTAACTTTGATAATGAAAACATCCTTCAAGTTTCAGAAAAATATATATTCAGTTAGTTATTGACGGACTCAACGTTACAAGGAGATAACAAAGTAATGTTAGAAGGATTAAATGCTAGTGCAATGCTATCTAACTAGAGTTATTGCACAACTAATCTCCTAAAGTATCAATAACTAGTTGGTGTTATTGCCTATCTACACATTTTCCGTTACTCTTTCTCTGTAAAACGCTGCTGCTGCCAAATGTAATATAGTTACCTCCAAATGCAATAAACTTACAAGTGTCGACGTCTTTACCTTCTTGCGTTAGACTGAGCCCGGCCCAAATAAGAGGACATTGGTTACCATGGAAACCACGAGACATTCGTTGGGACCATACAGTCATTGGTTGGGACCATGGACGCTTACCCTGCATTCAGGTGGTGTCGGAATAATCAGTAAAATTAGATTCCGACAGGAAAAATTCACATGAAGACTCCCTCAGATCGTGGCAACAACTCGGAAAGTCGGAGAATATGTTGATTTGTCAAATATTCGTGTGAATCATTCCGCGTGTATGCCGCACAATGACAAATTACAACAGAAAATGGTATATTGAATCTTTAAAATGTAGTTACTCAAAGAAAGCCCTGTGGTAGATCCCGCTGTACATTGGTTCTAACTGGAATAAAACCGATGTTATTATTATTACTTTTGTCGTTGTTGTAAATTCATTGTCTGAGACTCAATTTACTATTCAACGCATTACCGATATGTAGTACTGTATTTTACGTAGAACATGAAGGTATCATTTACTACATCATCACCCAGCGTCATCTGGTTACGTACAATTACCGCATCCGTTGTGGTCCTGGCTAGAAGCTAAAAACTGACATTTTGAACTCACACCCTCAACAGAGTGAACAGACTAGCAAATCGTGTATTAATGTTTCTTTCTTATAAGTTGGTGGGTTAACTGGTTTATTTTTAGTGTAGCAGTGGCTATCTGCACCCTCTTCCTCTGCGTGTTGTGTTAAAGCTACCTTGAGGCTAACTCGGCAAGAGCAGAAGGTCTGAGCAGCTTGACCCGGAGTCCTGCTCAGAAAATGGACAGTGAAATCCAACGAGACGGGAGGGTCCTGGACCTCACTGATGATGCCTGGAGGGAAGACAGACTGCCCTATGAGGATGTCACCATTCCTCTGGTAGATACTGTACAAGAAGTTAACATTAGAAATAGCAGCAGTCAGCTTTAGCAGTGCTAATCTGAAAAAGCACAGATTGTAGGCTGCAGTTACTCCTCATTCAGTCCCACATAAACATGACACTTGATATTAACGGCATACATATCCAACAAGAATTATATATATATAGAGAGAGAGATATTTCATATTTCACATTACTCTGATATTTGTTCATATAAAGCAGAGTGGCCTGGTCATCTTTTCATGTCACCCCTGTTCTCTTTCAGAGTGAACTGCCCGAGGCGGAGCAGGACAACGGAGGATCCACAGAGTCTGTGAAAGAACAAGAGATGAAGTGGACAGATCTCGCCCTGCAGAGCCTGCATGAAAACACACCAAGCACTGGGAGCTGAAAGATTAAGCCGGACTGTAGAAAAAAAAGCACATGCATGAGGACACTGGCTTTAGACACGTTACTGAATTTTTTGGCAACGTGTAGCATATCAGCTACGCAGAAAATAGGCAGAAATGCATTTCATAATTGTATGGGATTCCAATTATAGTCTTTATAAATATAAAATGAGTTTGTAAGATAAATTTGTTTTTTAATAAATGGGAAAGAGTTTCTTCCAATACCTCTCGACAAACAAATACATTTACTTGACCGAAGTGAAGTTCAAAGCTACTGAAATCCTCTTCCTGCTAACAATATGCATGAAGGCTTAAGTGAGAGCATAAACGATAGAGGTTTAGTGGAAAAGGGCAAGTTTTAAGAGTAACTGTATACAATCCGTTTCCAGTGTATTAGGCAACTACAACTAACTCCAATGTCACTTCTTTGTCCCTACTTTCAAACTTCTGCTCCTGATGGCTGGGTTCGCATCTGAAGTTTGCAATTGTTTCTTGCACCAAGATCCAGGAGGAAAGTCACTGTAAAAACCTCCCTGAGAGGTTTAAACCAGAAAAGGAAATCCTGACTTTAGCTCTGCCATCATTGTTTTTGTGCAGCCTCTGCCATGAGCTTGCGAATGAGGTCATGTGGCCCCTTCCCCAGGAGGGCCGATGGATGTCGATAGGAGCCCCCCAGACGATCCCAGAGTGTGAAGTATTGACCGTAGTTGTAGTTGAAGAAGAGGTGATGGTCTACGTGGTGAGCAGCACCATTGATCAGACATATCAGGGGGCCGGGGATGCGGTAGTCTCCATCATGAATGGAAATAGTCCAGATGTTGACAAAGATGAAGAGTGAGAGGTAGACAACCTGCAATGAAAACATCCCATGTTAAACAACAGTTGCTACATTTGATAGATTTTACATAATGTTAGTTATGTATTTTCTGGATTTTATCTTTTTTTTTTTACCACATTTTTTCAAGGAAATGCCATTAAAATTTGCTAAATGCTCCTGGACCCTTAATAATTCAAGTGAAGGTTTAACCGCAACAACAGCAGCATCATGAAATAGGCAGTGAAGTTAGTTTGTGTAGTCATGACTTGCAATGCGGTTTTTTGTTGACATAACATCAAAATGTTTAGTGAAGAGTTCAAAGTGGACAAGCACCTTGTGGAGGGGGAAAATGAAAGGGTAGACATGATAGGGTAAGCTCTGCAGGAAGCCGTCGAGCGGGTGGAAGGCATGGCTGGCAAAAGGCGTGGGGATCTTGAATATATGGTGCTGCTTATGGAGATGCTGAGGAGGAGAAACACAATAGTCTGAGTATTAGGACTGTACTGGTAGAAAATGCACAGGCTAACACAGTGACACAAAGCTCTACTGTGAATCTTAGCCAGAATCAGGATATATGATGAAAAACGTTTGCAGATGGAAAAGGCATAGTATGCTCTGAAACTTGTATTCATTTCAAACTAACTAAATGGCCAATATAAGAAATTCATAATTATGATATAAATATCAGTAACTGATTTTATATATACATATATTTATCGTTCAGATGTTGAGCACCGTTTGGCCGGAAAGTTACATTTTACACTGAACAAAAACAGTAAGTTTGTTGCTCAAAAATCAAAATGAAAATCCAAAAGATGGTAAAAATGTGTCATAATTCAAGGGTGGTAGCTGATTCCTCATAAATTATAGTTCAGAGCAGCTTTCAACAGACCATAAAAATGCTGAAATTTACCTTGTAAATGTTCCTATGGTGCATGTACCGGTGTATCCAATAGATACACATGTCAGTAAAGAACAAGAACCCTGCAATGCTCAGGAAAATCCCGGGCCAGCCTGAAACAGAACAAACCAGTCATCTTGAGCTACAGCTATAGTCAGCTAACCTTCAATCAGTTATTCAAATAAATTCAGTTTTGAATTCATTCTTCTTTTTTTTTTTTGTTTTACTACGATTGCATTGTTTGCTTTCTACTTATATTTATCTTGAGGACCCTTAATGTCCCTTTAATTTGAATGTATTCATATACAAATTGGGATACATTACCTCTGTTTTGTGTAGATGACTGTGTTATCTTTAAACTCAGCAGACAAGGATTCGTTATTTAATTTTTGTGTTGATTGACTCTGACCTGATAGGATGAATTGGATTGGTTGCAGGCTTGCAGCCACTCCCTATTAGAGTTGTCCTGGCCTTTTTGACAAATTTTTTGCCTGATGAAGGTCTAGTACCGAAACGTTGCAAATAAATATTACTGCAAGTTAAGCAGTGTGCAGGAGTTTGCATTTTTTTACTTTTGAATTGATTGAAAATAACATGAACAGCTGGCAATGCCCTCAGTGTCTCACCCAGACAAGATTCACTGATGTTGTCATAAAGTTTGCTGTACCCTCTGATCTCCCAGAAGAAAAGGGCCACTGTGGGGAAGCTCATCCAGAAGATGGCGGTGGTTCCTAGTTGGATTTCTTTTCTCACCTGATTCTGCCATCGGATCAAAGACACACAGTTAGGATTTAGGAGAAGTTTACTTTAGATTGTTACAGGCACAATGTTATCTTACAGTTAAATAAAGTCAGGACTACCGGGCGAGGTCCATTGCACAGCTTACCTTGATAAACTGTGGATGCCTCATAAGCTTATGGTCAAACACACAGTAGAAGCTTAAAGCACCAAAGCCCAGGTAAATCATCTGTGCTCCCAGGTTGGTCACCACCCACAGGCTGATTAACTGACGCAGAGTGCCGTCCTCGGGCCATGAGGTCGGGTAAATATACGGAGTGAAGATGTAACTGTCTGCAATGTTTAGCACATGATCCATGGCACAGTCTGAGAAGGAAATTATATGTACAATATTACAGAAATTGTGCTTAACCACCATCAGCCTACTAAAGATATACTATATGTGCAGGAGAACAATCTGTGGTATAAGTGACGAGCAGAGGATAAAATTATGGCAAAAACTACAAAAACATTCATGTGCAAAGGTAGTTAGTATTGTATGTTAGTGATTATGACTGGGTTTTAAATCCCTCTCAGTACTTCATGGATATACTGTTTAAACAAACTACGAGTCCACAGGATCTACTTTTGCCATTTAAGATTCATACATCAACCTTTTTTTTCTGTCACAACCCTCTGGGAACAAGCCTCACAATTCAAAGGCCTGGTGAGCGGAGTCAGGTCATCAAGACATTTGGCTCACCTGGCATTGCTGCTTGCCATATAACCCGGTGGCAATCAGTCAATCTCCCTCTCTCCCCTGGTTTCCACCCTGTTTGGTTTTGTTGTCTTTAGTTTGCCTCAATGTCGAGTTTTACTTTAAGTAAAATAAAACTATTTTTGCTTTAACTCGTGTGGTCTCCCCTCGTTTGTCCAGCCTTGAGCCAGGCAGAATAATGGCCATAAGCATAATCTTCAATAGTATACACATAATGTTGGTATAAACCAGAGACAAATAGAAGCTGGATGATTACAATGATTCTGTTCACCTGCGGCAGGAGACACACTCTGAATTAGGGATGCACGATATTGGATTTTTTGCCGATATCCAATATGCTGATATTTTCCAACCCTTTTTGCCGATTTCGATGCCGATATATAAGGCACATGTTTTTTTCCACCTAAGTGCAGAGAACATCAAGTCTCCCCTGTAGAGGAATTAATATAATGTCTACTCTTATTGTAGTGGCCCACTGACAGATGCAGAAATAACATAATACACTGCTTTTTAAAAAGTACACAGTCACTGGGCAATATAAGAAAACTACTCAAACTTAGGTTATGTACAAAATGCCATATTTATTTGTAACATTTTCTTTCAAATAAAATTGTAATATTCATACAACTTAGACAGGCTTGTATGATGCTGTCCCTGAGACAATCCAGAGAACAGCCACAATAGGCTGTTCTCAGGATTAGCAAATTTTACCTACTGCTCACAACAAATACATAAATTAAATCCACCTTGCTGTCCGTTTTGGAAACTTTGAAAAACTGCCACACCGCATCTTGCAACCTTCTTCACGCTTGACGGAAGAGGCGTGCTGCAGGCAGTGCGTGCACACTTACGCAGAGTTAATGTAGCATTATGTCAAGCTTTTTTAGGGAATCATCTAGCATTTAGTCAGAATTAAAACATTGTTTTATCGGCGGAAAATATCTGCAGAAAAATGACACATCTGCCGATAACAATATATTATTTTCAAGCCATTATCTGCAGATACCGATAATATCGTGCATCCTTACTCTAAATGCATGTTCCCCTTGTTGTCATATTTGTTTATTAAAATAATTTCCAAAGCAAATTTTTTGTTCACTCTAAAAAACATTTTACATGCATTTTAATCATAATTTGTCAAGAGTTCATTGCTGCGTTCATTATTTCTGCTGAACTCACCTGCTTCAGAGCCAGACGTCAAAAGAGTGTACACGTTCCTGAAAGAAGATGAGTCCTCCTTCCTCCTCTCACAGCGTGTCACCAGCATACGGTTTGTAACAGACCACACACAATGTAGCAAAGTTTAACCACATGTTGATTTGAATGTATCGTGTATCCAAAGTTTTCTCTAGATAAAATGAATATTTTTATAGAGGCTGGTGGAGATTCACAGGGAAACTCTTCCTTGATTCATTTCATTGGGGCAGTGAGCATGGTGAGGGGGATTACAAATACTCAGAAGTGTTGGTTCTGCTGGAACAAGATCCCAGCAAGCTCAGCAAATAACAAGAGTTCAGTGACAGCAGGACTTGATCTTCCAGTCAGATCTGCTAGTTTCAGTAGAGTGCAGTAGTCCTTCTATACTGGCTAAGAAGAGTATTTAATTATGTTGATCTTATTGAGATTTATCCAGGCATTTATTTGAAACAGCTAAAATTATCTGCAGTCTAATGGGTCAATTAAACATAGAAATTCACCTAGAGACATCAGAAATAATAAGATTACCATTTAAACTATATTACATAGTTACAGTAATCTGTATCTGTTTTGATGCAATGTTTTATCGTTTGCAAGGGAAGGCAGTTAATTTGTTTTGCAGAGCATGTTGCCTCTCCCATGCCCAGTTATAGGATCAAATTCCCTCTTAACTGTCTGCCCTTTAAGTGCACCACATATACACACTGAACACATGCTGTAACACAAATGTCTCAGAGGCAACGAAGTGCACACTGCTACCCCAGCAAGTATACAAGAAAACAAGTGATGTCTTCTTTGTCTAGAAAGGGGGATGACCCTTGGACTGAGAATCTGAACAAGGTTTATATGCCAAGAGCTTCCTTGTCGACTCTATTTCCCCCATGGCTAATAATATTTCTTTAATTTATTAGTCATTTAATCATAAGTATCTCTAAAACACAGAAAGCACTGTTTTCTAAATGTGTTAACCGGTAACCATGTCCTGCCTGCATGTGGATTTGTTTTTACATGTGTGGATCATGTTTTGGTCGAATGCTCCTTCAAAGAACAAGGGTACAAACTGACCTCAGGTATCATTTGCACTTTGCATTTCATCTATAGCTGATAACTGTTTCAAAGTTACAATGGTTATTTTAGAGATATTGTATGTCAAAGTTAAATGTGTTTTTAAAATGTGCATCCACTATAGTCTGAAATACATGATGGAATTATCTATCTATACAGGGAAAGCTCACTCTACATTTGTCAATGTCTCCCTCTAGAGCTGGCTGACACACACAGCACCTCTCTGTGCAGTGTGCAGTGCATGGATGGGTGGATGATAGTTTTACATGATAGATTTCCCCAAATATCCCCAAATAATAAAGTTAACCACTGCAGTTTGGAGCCTGGGCTTTAAAAAAACTGAACAGTTTTGGTTCTTGCCAAATCACATCCACATATTTATAACCGAGTGTTTATAAGAACTAAAGTAATCAGGGCGGCCTGAGCTTAATCAATGCTCTGAAGTGTTTTTGCATTTATTATAGCCTACATACAACACTTCACTAATCACCTGCTGCACACTCCAACATCCTCTCTAAACCCTTCATCATAAGCACCACAGATTAGTCTCTGTGATTAATTACACAATCTGTAATTATGTCTGTTCGCACAATCAAAAAGCTGATTGTGAAATCAGAAATCAGGAGAAACTGAGTTCTGGTTAAAAGGCCTTGATGTTGTGAGTAATAATCGTAACTTCAACATCCATTCTTTCTCTTCTTCGTGTTCTCTTCTTTCTCTATCTTCTTAATGTTTTTCACACCATGATTCTTATGTCTCAGTTTATTTATTTTGCCTTAATCACGTTCCAGTTAAGGTGATTTTTCTCATCAGCATCACATATTTTGTAAAGTGCACTTAAGTTAAGTGAAATATTAAATCCAGGGGCACATTTTTATAGCTGTGAATAAATATACATGTGTATCATTTATACACTTTTCTGCAGAAATTATGTGTCTTTTAAAACTTTCTATAGGCACCTATCTGAATCCTTTCTCTTAAACACCACAAATTAGTCTCTGTGAATAATAACACAAACTGTCCATTAGCACAATTAAAAAGCAGAAGAAGAAATTGTGAAGGGTTCTGGCGAAAAGGCCTTCATGTTGTAAGCAATAATCAAATGACACATCCATTCTTACTCAGCGTTCCTGCTGTTTTTGTTTTTTTTCCACTTTCTGGGTGCTTATATTTTATTTTCCTTTCATCATCCTACAGGTTAAACAAGATTTTTCACATAAACTGCACTTAGATTTAGTCAAACATTTAAATCCAGGGGCACATTGTATGCCCCTCTACATGTTTATCATTCACATTTCTACATAAATACACCATCTATTGAGAGATATGGATTTACTTTCAAATTTTAATATGTCTACACCTCTGGGCGTTTCAGTGACATGAGCACACAACTAGAATTTCATGTTTTTATGTTTCCTTTCCATTCATTGATATTTTAATTGTGTCTTAAAACTTGCACTCGGCTCTAAAGCTTTTATTCACTCGTGTCACTCATTGATTTACACTTGTCACATCCTACAATGACTCAGCCTATTATGTACTGACATACAGGAATCACTTATGTGGAAAAACACAGCCGGACGGTGGCGAGCGCAAAAAAGGACAAGCTGCCTTAAAGATCCCAGAACAGTATCGTACATCCCAAGTCAGAAAATTCAAATAGCAAATTACCTTTGGACATGGTGCTAGGTAAACGTCACAAACGAACAAACTGACACAAATGTATTCCCTAAATGTTACAACGTTGTTCGTCGCCAAAGTGATCGTGCTCATTGTCCATACTGAATTCAAAATATTAGGGATTATACAAGCAGCCTAATCTTTGTACAAGACGGAACGTTGTCCTAGTTTTATGCGAGATTTGTCAAAACACGTACTCATGTTGATAGAGAGATTTTTCATTTGAATAAACAATTGCGTGGCCACTGGAGCACTAAATTATCAAAAAAAAAACTAGTTTTAATGTTCTCTAGACTCCCGGTGTGGATATTTCCTACAGCAGACGGTACGTAAATGCAGCATATTACAATAGCCTATTTACATGGGTTTGCTCACGAGCGCTGGGTGAAGCGCCCGGGTGCAGAGCAGCAGGAGGAAGCAGGGAACAACGACAGGCAGCAGTTTGTATGTACCGTGTGCACAGAATCGAATACACCGAGACACATGTGAGAAATGGGAGAAATGTCCCAAACGTCTGCGATGTTTATCTTAAAAATCTAACGTCACCGTGACATTGACGTTTTCGTTATGCCTAGGCAAAAAACTAAATTTTAATACTATAGTTGGTATCACAATAGCCTTCATTTAATGAGCCCAATTTGATTCACATTGTAAATTATAAAGGATTGAATCCAATAAATACTGAAAGGTTGTCTACCTTAAAGTTTTAAAATATGTCTGGAATTGTTTTGAAAAATTACCGGAAATACTAATGCCTTTCAGAATAAAAGAAGGGGATTACCGACGGTAAATGTAAAAAAAAAAGTAGATATTTAGTCCAGAATCGGATTTTGATAATAGTTAAATGAAAGCACAGACTAATAATTGGTGTTTAAAATTAAATTAAATTAAATTTGTGTTGTATTTCTGTGAACTGCAATTTATACACAAATTGTGTATGGTCTTTATAACAAATTGTACAACTTATCTCATTACGTTATAATAACAATAATAATAATAATAATAATAATAATCCTACGTACATTTAAGAAAGAAAACAAATAGGACCTTCATTATTTAGGCATGTATTTTTACTGAATTTTTGTCCTTTTTTACACCAATTACACCTATCTTTAAGGTGGGATCACCAGACCTAGCAGGCAATTATAGGTCAATTTCTATTCTACCCGCTTTCTCGAAGGTCTGGGAAAAAGTTATCGCAGACCAACTAGTGGACCACCTTGAAAGCAATGAGCTTATCCATCCCAAATAATTTGGCTTTAGGTCAGGGTATTCTACAGAAATGGCCAACTGCTACCTGACGGAAAATATCAAGAGCTCACTAGATAAGGGTAATGTAGTGGGTGCAGTGTTTTTAGACCTTAAAAAGGCTTTTGACACTGTGAACCATGACATGCTGTTGCACAAACTGAGTGGCTTTAACTTTTCAGAGCAGGCAACGGGTTGGTTTGCATCATATTTAGAAGGTAGAGAGCAATGGGTTAAAATTAATGAAAAATATTCAATACCACGGCAATCCAAAATGGGTATTCCACAAGGCTCAATCCTGGGGCCTCTGCTCTTCAGCTTATACATAAATGGTTTGCCATTAAGCTGTAAAAGTGCAGGTTGTCAAATGTATGCTGACGACACAGTCATTTACGTGTCAGCTAAAACACCCTGTGTCGTAGCAGAAATATTAACCAACGAAATGGAGGGTGTGTCTCAATGGCTCGCAAATAATCATCTAAACCTGAAACTTGACAAGACTGTACCGATGTGTTTTTCTATACGAAAGAAAACAAAAGACAAGCTTGCACTCAAAATAGATAAACAGGAAATAAAGGAAGTCACTGCTTTAACATTTTTTGGTGTTATTTTGAATTCCCAACTCAAATTTGATAAATATGTTAAAAAGATATGCAAGGTAGTTAAGAAAATTTTGAACTGCTTCAGAATGATCAGACATTACATTCCTCTTAAGGCAGCTCAATTATTCATGCACGCCATGATATTTTCACATTTCTCCTACTGTGTTACTGTATGGAGCCAGGCTTCACAGTCAACTATTAAACCAGTGGCATCGCTGTACAAACAAGCTCTAAAAAATAATGGATCAAAAACAAATGAAATGGCACCACTGTATCATTCTGACAAAATACAACTTGCTCAGTTTTGACAGTTTTATCAAATTTTATTATGATAAATTGATTTTTAAATGTGTAAATAATCCTGCCCCTGCTGTACTTTGTCCATATGTCACAAAAACAAATGCTAATAGAATAGCCACCAGGGGATCAGTAAACTGCAACTGTAAGGTGGCACAGCGTAAAACTACTTTCGGCCAATCATCTTTTGCAGTAAGAGGAACACACTACTGGAATGCACTACCATCAGAAATAAAAACACAAATTGATATCTTGACTTTTAATGAAAAGGTGAAACACTGGCTGAAACTAAATCAAACCTGTGACCACTAAAGTCGGATCGTGCACACAGACACTTTTTTTGTGTGTAATTTTTAAAAACTTAAATTAATTATAACGTATGAGAATGCAACTTAAGTATGTGCTCTAGTTAAAGATGACTTGTACTGACCTTTTAGTAGAAATGCCTAACCAGGGACAGGGGTTGAAAATTAGCCTCGGCTAGAAACCCTATATGCAATACATATGTCTCATGTTACTGTAACCTGTCACAATGTCTTTGCATTGTCCCTGACAAATAAACTAATAAATAAATGATAAATTATTGGAGTGAGCTTTCATTAAGAGAGTAAATACATTATAACTTTACTTTTAATATTTTTCCTACTGTAAACTCTATTGTTTAAATGGACCTACATATATCGTAAGTCCCCATCAAACCCTTGCACACGAATTGATTTTCAATTTCATTGGAATCGTACCGTGCGCATACCAAGCGCGTGACTTACTCATCTGTGCTCAACGCAATACTTGCTTGTGGATTTCTAGCTTAAAATAACTTACAATATCCCGCCAAGTTCTGTAACTCATTACTGACATTACACATGTTAAAGGGAGATTGTAGGAGACACAAATTACATTCAATGTCCCAATTTCCCGATAATGAAACATTATTTGTTTGAACTGTGGTAACCTGTGTTCTATATACACTGACATACATAATGACGTTTTTCTCCTTGTAAACACGTTAATTATTCCAGAGTTTAGAGTGTTCAGGGTGAATAATGGGATTCCAGGGATCTTATGTAATTACAGACAACACGCCAACTCTTCCTCTCCTGAGAATCTCTCTGTTGTTGCTCCTGCAACAACTCGTGTGCACAAACCTCTTTGTAATCATTCACTACGTGTCTGCGTGCTGCGTGACAGGCGGGTTTTGCACCCGGTACTGTTGTTTCCTGGACGCTATAAAAGTGCCGCCCCCTTCACTGTCAGATACAACATTGACTCGTCTGAGCCTGACATCGCTTCAACTTCACACGAAGAAACACCAACATCAACTAAAAAATGGATCCTTGCGACTGCGCCAAGAGTAAGTATTCTTTATAAATGGTTATGTGGCTCCTTCTCAGGGCCGTGATGTTGTATTAGTCTCTGTAGACCTATCATTAGCGGAGAGGATGTAGCTCACCTGTCTTATTTGTATGTTTTCTAGGTGGAACCTGCAACTGCGGAGGATCCTGCACTTGCACAAACTGCTCCTGCACCAAATGCCAGAAAAGTAAGTCAGATAACAACCTTGAATACATGACATGTCGAGTGTGTGTTTATTTATTGGTCATTTGATCTAAAAATGGGTCACCAACGGATGCTACACATCTCAATAGCTTACTTAACTCTTTACCTCCAATCCTCCAAGTAAAAAAATTGAATCTGTTTTTGAAGGACTTTGCTGATTTTTCTTTTAAATTCGGCACTCAAGTTGACTCTGTGGAGCGTATCTAAATCGTTTAACATGAAGGGTAGCCTATAAACAGCCTCCCAGGTGATTCTTATCAGCTTAATTGCTTGCGTGGTGAAAGGGATGGCAGTTCTCCCTCAAGTTGACAATTTTAGCCTAAAAGATGAGGATTGCCTTAACATCAATGTTCTGTAATTATGGGCGGCATCTACTTTATTTTTCATATTAACTTAACTCGGATGCTTGACTACTGGCCTGTCACTAACTAGATGTTTTTATTTCAGGCTGCTGCTCATGCTGCCCATCCGGATGCAGCAAGTGCGCCTCTGGCTGCGTGTGCAAAGGGAAGACATGCGACACCAGCTGCTGCCAGTGAGGAGCCTGAGACATCAGCCCTCTTCTGCCCTTGTGATCATGGCGCCTGTGTGATCGCCTCTGAAGCATTTGCCGATATCTACAAATAATGCTTATGATTTTTGTATTTTTCTTTGATGTTGAAATAAACGTGTTTCCTTAAATTTGAATATGTTGTCTTGGTTTGACTTGGTTGCGAAAACGGTGTAGTTCAAGCTTCTGTAGGCTGTAAAATTAACGTATTTGTTGTGCGCTGCTGCAGGGTAAAATGTAATCCGGTCACATTTATCAAAGGAGACCATTTGTAAAGGTGTTAATCTTAGCTTCCTGCAGCCATGGCTCCTGATGTCATAATAGACCTCTCTCACACTAGTTCAAGTTGAGGCATTTTGCATTTCTCATGAGAATTCCAGTTGATGTTTATGCTATTGATAGTAAAAGCAGTTCGAAAAGATCGAGGCGGTGTGAGATCAATATTCAAATATGATAGCGTCCCATCATTAAATGCCTGCCCAAGTAAAAACTTCACTCATTTTTACTTTCACCAGATGTTTAATTTATGGGATTTTATTTTACACACGCCTTAAAGCTAAAGACCCAGCTCTTTCATTAACACCTACACTTAATATTGACGGTGTAGTATATGCTGACTAGGATTTTCATGATTACAATACTGACCTTGTTGCGGATTATTATAAAAAACATAAACACTGCCTTTTGGCACCAGTGTCAGATCGCACTCTCAGATGTACGTTGCTTTGGACAAAAGCGTTTTACATTGTAACAGGCATGCTTTTAGAAATGTACAAAAACTGCTGTTCGGGGCAAACTTTCGGGTATCTTTAGACTTTCATATTTTTTTGGCCATGATTCAGGATTTTGTTCTTTTTTGTTGGGAGGAGGGTTAAACAATTTATACGAGTGACATGAACATGTGGTGGCGGTAATGCACCAAAACGTTGTTTGCCAATCGCCAAGGAAAAAACACAAGGACATGCACATGGGTTTATTTTCCCCCGGATCTCCACGGAACGTTCGAGTCGGAACAAAGGAGCGACACTTAGGTTTCCGATAGGACCAGTAACAGTGACGAACACAGGAAGCGTTGCGTTGTTTCTGTGTTAAACAAGTGATTTTATGGTTATGGTGTTTCAGCAATAGCTTAAAATAGACCGTGCCATCCTAATTTTAATTTTAAGTGGTTAAACATGCCGAAGGTCGTGTCTAGGAGTGTTGTGTGCTCGGACACCAGAGACAGAGAGGAGTACGACGACGGAGAAAAGCCTCTTCATGTCTACTACTGTCTGTGCGGTCAGATGGTTCTGGTCCTGGACTGTCAGCTGGAGAAGCTGCCCATGAGGCCCCGGGACAAAGCCAGGGTGATCGATGCGGCCAAACATGCCCACAAATTCTGCAACGTGGAGGTAGACGAAAACGCTTATATCAAAAGAGCTGAGGGCATCGAGAGGCAGTACCGCAAGAAGTGTGGAAAGTGTGGCCTGCGGCTCTTCTACCAACACCAGGAGAAGAACAACCCGGCCACCTTTATTGTGGATGGAGCCGTGGTCAAGTTCGGACAGGGCTTTGGCAACACCAGCGTCTACAGTCAGAAGCAACCGGAAGCTCCCAAGAAAGTCCGTGTCATGATGACCAAGCGGACCAAAGACATGGGCAAGTTCAGCTCGGTCACAGTTTCTACCATCGACGAGGAGGAGGAGGAGATTGAAGCCAGGGAGGTGGCGGACTCTTACGCCCAAAACGCCAAAGTGATCGAGAAGCAGCTGGAGAGGAAGGGCATGAGTAAGAGGAGGCTGCAGGAGCTGGCTGAGCTGGAGGCCAAGAAGGCGAAGATGAAGGGCACCCTGATTGATAACCAGTTTAAGTAGATTTAGGTTGAGGAGTCTCAATGAGGGGACACTGTGACTGTGACACAAAGTCATCCTCTACACATCCTCATCTTCTCTATGAACTGGTCAGAACTGGCAGGTGGTTTGCCTGGGGCTCCAATGCACAGACAGTACAATATGGATAATATGATTAGGGATTTTTGGTTGGGATTTTAAACCTGCAAGTTTGTTTAAAATGTTATTTTGTACAAAAATTAAAGAACAAATGAACCTGTTTTATTCACTGTGGTGTTTCCAAGTAGAGCAATGTCTTAAGGTGTGGCGCGGTCTTCTTAAAATGTGTGTTGTCGCACACTTCACACACAAATATCTCAGATATATGAAAAGCCACTAAAGGGTTGTGTATGTTAGACAATAAAACAGTCATTTACCGTAAGTAACATATCCATATACGTTTGCCGAACTCTCTAAATTCATCCTCCAAAGGGAAGATTTGCAGCTATTATATGTTTTTATATGAGTATCGAACAGTTAGGGCCAAAAAAGTCCTTTAGGCTCGAGGAAATTATGATGATTGGACATTTTTTGACATTTCTTTTAGAAGACATTTCGACCTGTCACAGAATGAAGAGAACAGCTGTGAATTAAAGGAATAGTAGCTGAACTCCATCTAGTTGCTTCAGTTAAAGAGTCCAGGAATCGTGCATTCTGGCTCATTGTAGCATTGTCACATCTTTCTTGAACACTAAATAGAAAAGAACTATCTTTAATGTTAAAACACAGATGGTAGAAGGCAGCAGATATGCTACTTTTTTATTCTGATGCTTATAAAGCTTGTTTACATCACTTATTTTGTAAAAGAGACAAATATTTTCATTTATGCTAAAAAGTCAAACCAAAAATAGTATTGTTTAAAAAACCCTTAATTTTATGTGAATATACCTCAAATATGGACAAAACAAAGGATATAAAAACATATTTTATTTTTGATCTTTGATTTTAGAAAAATACAATTGACAATTATTTCTATTTATAATGATAATATAAGAAAATGTGTGGGGGTTTCTCGGTCAGAGAGAGATTTATGTAGGAGAAGATGGGAAATGTAGGCCACTGTCTAACTTGCAGACCAGACCTTTAATGTGTTTCATAAATATACACAATGAATTAGGAAAACAAAGTGTTCTGTAGACAAAATGACAACATGTTTCATGCAGAGAACATAAAATATACTAACATAATATGTAATGGAAATTAAATTAATTCAGCAAAAATGTACAGTATACATAATTTTGTTTTGTTAAAATTTTAAACCCATGACACTTTATTTAAAGCCCAAATGACTCTAAAAGTACAGCCCTTTTTTTTATAATCAATGAGCTCATAATGTTACTGATTTCTACATTGGATGTAGATTGAAACGATTAGCAGGTCATTTTTAATTCATACAAATGCTTAGACTTATAATTGTAAGTTCCTGATAGTGTGGGGCTTTCCAGAAGCCCAAGAGTCGCTCATCACAAGGTTGATCAATGACCAGAGAGACAGTAAAGATCTCTGAATGTAGTAAACAGTCATAACACATGACTGTCCTCTGTGACTGTAACTGAGTTATATAACAGCCAAAACAGTTGTAAGTGCTGTATTATATAATGACATATAGCTCTTGGGGTTTGTACTCCACATGATCAGTTCTTACAAAGCAACAGACTGTAGCCTGGGAGCAGCCATCTGGGCTTTGTGATTCAAGTGGTTCTTCTAATAAAGCAAGAGAAAGGAGTGAAGGATGTCAGCACTGCTTTTTAAATTCTGACATTAGTAAGACAAACTGTATGTTTTTTATAAGGGAAGAAACCGCTCGTCTTATTGGACAGCAGTTCAGCAAAAGCCGCTAACCTCAGACTTTTCACGATGATGAAAATGTAAGTCAACTTTAGAGTGTAAAGCAGATTGGATGTATTTGATTATGAGCAAAAGTAGAGTTTAATTATGATATGCTACTATATTAAACAAAAGTAATACATATAGCCGACTTCAGGTAGTTCCAGTCCAGGTCCAATTTCCTATGTTATACATTTCTTGTGGTAACAATGACATATTCTTAATGCTTCTTTGTGCTGGACTGTGTCATGAGCTGTCATGGGCCTGTTTATGTTGACATTATTTATAAGCTTTGATTGCTGTTTCTTAGAAGTAACAGTCTACAGTTTGCAAACTGACATTTGACAAAGTACCCCCTATCCAACTACTTAAGCAGCAGGGTCTGTCATATGTTGATGAAGGCGAGTTAATGAGGGCAAAGTCACAATAATTAGGTCTGTGTTATAGAATGGAAAATTTGATTAGTACGATCACTTTGGGTGTACAATGTGAATAGTAAAAAAAATTGTAAAACTGGTACAATCCAGTAGATGGCGGTAATGCAACGATTATTGATCATAACCACCCTAAAATTCACCAGAAGAAGAAGATATCCGGCAGGCGCCGGCTATTGTCCAATCAGCATCGACTCCAGAAGTGCCGGGGCAAATAACATACTTGCATGCATGTTGTATCACTGCTGAGTAAAACTGAATAAAAGATTATAAGTGTACACACATTCACCCGAGGAATAAAGTCGGGACTACAGTCGTCTGTCCTACTCAACAGGTATGAGGCTTGTCGGCCGTTAACGGCATGCACTTAAATATGAAGATTTTTATGTTGACACAACTATGAGCATGCGAGAAAGAGTTAGCTGTTAGCCATTTAGCCTGCTGGCTAACTGAGCGCCATTCATTTTGACATAAAGCTTACCGGAACAGCATGCTTTTAAGTCTAGGCAGGAAAGGTAATTTGTATAAACAAGAGTTCGGATGTTTTTCGTAGTTGAAACGTTGATGTCTAATACACACTCGTCAATAATTAAGCTGTCTGCTGCTGTTGTCACAATCAGACGGTTTACTAAACTAGCCTCCAGAGTTGTTAGCATAGTGCTAACGTTAACCTAATCTGACAGTCACGGCAGTCCATGCGCGCGCTTCACTCTGTTTATGTCAGCTGTCCAAAAAATGTACTGGCATCTCTGTGTCCTTAAGACAGTAGGTAACCTATAAACGTTGTTTCTCAACAGTCTGAATGGCATGAAATCTACACTTTATACTACTATGGAGGTTTGTGGCAGTGGTCAGGACTTCTCCTGTATATAAAAGATGTAAAATATACCGTCTGTGAACTCTGCACAGATCTTAAATATACAATTGTAGCATTGCGCTACACATGTTGAGTTATATACAGTCTCTTGGTCTGTTGTTGAAATTTAAATTAAAACACAAATTTAAGGGATGAAGTTTTACATTAAATAATATATCAAAACAGTGTATACAGACAGACTAAGAATTTACATGGATTAATAAGATAAGAACCCACAACGGGGACATTTTCTGTGTTAACAGCAAAAAATAAAATGACAAATAAACACAAGGTGCACAATATAACCAAACAGTTTAGAGACAGTTGCAGTTAGTAAAATACAATGCACACAGTAATCTATGGTCTGTTTGATAAAGTAATCCTAAGTAAAGCAATTTTGTCCATATACATTTTCCTACTCTTCTGTGTCACACTGTTCAATTTTCACAGTGTCTCCTTTTAAGGAGTGACACACTTTTTGTTTGCAAGTCAGTGTATTGGATTTAAATGCAGCTCTGACGATCTTGTAAGTGATACAGTTAAGTTGTTATGAGGATTATTTAAATGGTAATAAATCTTTCTCCTGGACGTCAAATTACTTTTACATAACAATATGTTAATGTCTGTTTTTGTCTAAAACAACAAATTTAATACCTGACAATGCAAGATACTTGATCCCAATTCACGAAAAACTCTGCAAGTCCAAAGAGTTGCAACATAACCTTCAATTGCCCTATTTAACCATGGATATTGAAGAAATGATGGTCACAAAACTCTGTCGTTGCATGTGTTTTTTGGTTATTATTATTATTATTATTATCCTGTCCAATTTTTCTAAATGCAGACATCAAACCTGGTAAAATCAACCCTTGAACATTTTGTGAAGCCAGTGATCTAATAACTTGTTGTCTAATATAGTTTGGGATAGTTTATATAAAACACTTTTAAATCAGTATAGATAGATATGGTCTCAAATTGGAGTATAAAGTTGGCATTTTAACCTTATAGTCATTGTTTCACGTCAAATCAAATGTGCAGGAGTACAGAACTTACAATGCGTCACAGTCCAACTGCTAACGACCCTCACCTTGTAGTGTATACAGAGTCTCCATGTATTTACGTAAATGAAGTCCAATTAAACTGATTTTGCATACTCATTTAAACACTCTTCCTCTCTCTGTCCAGAGGTATGGATGCAGAGGGTTTTGGGGAACTCCTGCAGCAGGCAGAGCAGCTAGCTGCAGAGACAGAGGCAGTGTCCGAGCTGCCACATGTAGAGAGGAACCTTCAGGAGATCCAGCAAGCTGGGGAGAGGCTTCGATCCCGCACCCTGACACGCACGTCACAAGATGCTGCCGACGTAAAAGCGTAAGGGACATGTCTTACTCATACAGGTCATGCCACGCAGTCAGAATATCCCTGTTGCTCCAGCATGTTCTGGAAAGTGCTCACAAAACCTTTAAAGACTTACTTGTCTTTGTTATCTGCTTTTTAAAAGGAGACGTCCCTCACATCCATCCAAGTATTATGTAGCTGATTTGACATCACCTTTAACAAATGGACTACAATATTAGCAAAGCCTCTTGAGCCCTCTAGTGTTTGTTAAGCAAAACGACAGTTCATTGTCAGTCTTCCTCTAAAATCAGCCATTCTCACCGCCTTTCTGTCTATCTTTCTCACTCAGGTCAATCCTTCTTGGATCCAGAGGTTTAGACATCTTCCACATTTCTCAGAGGTTGGAAAGTCTAAGTGCTGCCACCACGTTTGAGCCCCTGGAGCCAGTCAAAGACACTGACATACAGGTATGAATGAAACTAAAGGCTGAGGGTCCAGTTCCCTGCTAGCGTTGCAGCATAATGACACCTACATAGATTGGTTCACTAGAGTGAACTGTAGGTTTGCTGTACTCAGGGCAAGCTTGGGTTTCAAAGGCATGTCTGTGAGTGTATTGTTTCCGTTGAGAAATAGGTGTGCAGCTTGGACGACAGACTTTGTGTTTTCTGGACAGTGGTCATTGAAGCTGTACTTGTGAGCAGGTCACAGTCTGATGAGCCTCTCCAGCTTTCTAACACCTTCTTTTAAGTTATTACGTTAATTACGCTGAAATCAAGGAGACAGAAATGTACCGGTATGGTTTCAACAAATGGGAATCTTGTTATCCCACCTTTGTCACTTGTAGTATTTATGTAATACGTATCTTATACATGACATTAAATACATTTATCCTTATAGATATCTTGTTCCTAAAGGCTATGCTGTTTGTGCCATGCACAGCATATACATTGTTCTACATCTAAAAGCAGCTGAACAGTGTAAGAAACTCTTCACATTTGCAGTTACAGTTTGAATGTTGTCACAAGGAAGCAAAAGAGTTGGATAGATGAAAATGTTTCGTAAGAAAAAAAGCTTTTAAAGGTAAACAGCTTAAACTGTGAAGCAGGGTGGAGAAGGGAAACACTAGGGCTGTTGGGATGGTTATGTTGGGTGGTGCACAAGCACAACGTGCAATGTATGACTGTATTGATCCTGTTTTAAGTGCGGCATGAATAAGATACCTACTCATCAACCAGATATCTCATAACAGTGGCTGTAAGTTACTTAAGTTGTTACTTTCACTGCTGGCAACTCAGGCAAATGCTTCAGCCACTCCTTACTGTTCGCTCGCACAAGCCTGAGCTGGCCATGTTGATGCAGCTCTGCGACTTGGTGCTGGGAGGGGCAGAGGGGTTTAATAGCTGGATGGAAGGCAGAGAGACCAGCTCTCACATTCGGTGTATTTCCTCTTTTAAAAGGACCTTTGGGCGCAGGTTTTGCAGATAACCTTGTCTCAATTGACAGACTTCCCTTTTTTGGGTGAAGGACAAAATGTTCCCAAAAGTTACATTTGGATTCGTGATCAGAGCAGCTGCCATTGTTTCTTTGAAATAACGATGACTGAAACTCAACAGCACTGGAAAACAGTTGGCAAGAAATATTACACAGTCTTGTTTTTATTATGTATAATTTATTTAACCTTCAATAAAACACAGAAGTGTAAAACAAGAGGAGTGTAGCCTCAATAACAAAAGAAACAAAAGAATTGCAGTGTTTGTTGAGTCTGAAAGCTAAATTGAATCAAACTCTTTACAAAATGTTTTAAGCTTTTATTAATTTGTGTTTTCATGTTTTAACAGTGCACAATCCTTTACTAAAGCCCACTTTATGATGATTCAACCAGAATCTGGATCCTGTCTACCTTTTTCTTCCACTTGATACTGCTCTCCGTTCACCTCTCTCCTCTTTAACTCACCCTCTCTCTTCCTCTGGAGCTCCATCTGGTTCACTCTCTGTTCATCCCCTTTTTTCTTGCCCACTCAATCGTCTGTCTATATCTGTTCATTCATCTCCCTCCATCCCTTCTGTTCCCTCTTGCCTGTTTAACCATAGATGTGACACCAGTTTAAAACCATGTCTCACTCCTTCTACCTCTCTGTCTCTGTTTTCCTTCCTCGATCGCTGTGCTCTACGTTTTTATTCTTTAGCATTTACTCGTCTTTTTTATCTAAATGCTTTTCATTCTTCCTGGTCAGCCGGATGTGTCCTAGCCTGGGTCAGTTTGACTGACTGACTGAATGACTGGAAATGCACTTAGCTTCTGGCAGCATTCGGACACGCACAGACACACACACACACACACACACACACAGAAATACACCTAGTCACTCCCTCTCTGCTCTTGCTCTTTCCCTTTTATTGGTTTATAAGAAGACAGTAAATTACAAAGTTTTTTTCTCAGAAGAAATGTGCAATGTATCATCCTGTATTAGACACAAAACCACAGCTTCGTTTGGACAACCAAATTCCAGGAAGTTGGTGAGTGTATGAGGAAGATCAGTTAGGGTTGCTGTATTCTGTTGGCACTTATATTTAGTGAGGTTTTATGTGGATGATTTTTAAATTGTAGCATTGCTTTCTCAAAAAGAGGAACTAACTGGACAATAACAACAACAAAGGAAAACTTCTGGAGAACCAAAATATTTTTCTGATAAAATCAGGGTTATAGGGCGCTGGTTTGGCTCGTTTGGTAGAGCAGGCGACCTATGTATAGAGGCTACAGTCCTCGTCGCACTGATCTCGGGTTCTACTCCCGGTGTGCCGATCCATTTGGTGCATGTCATCCCCCACTCTCTGCTCCCCACATTTCCTGTCTCTCTGCGGCTGTCCTATGAATAAAGGCAAAAAGCCAAAAAAATAATCTTAACAAAAAAAATATTTGGAACTGAATGTACTACTGATGTTTCCAATGTTTTATTTTCATCATCTATATATGCATGGACAAATCTATATTGATAAACAAAAAAAGCATTCTCAAATATATAGGGATGCATTGGCTGAACATCTGAATCGGTTGATGGCAGTAGCCAATGTTCTTATTATTTAACCGCTTTAATTGTGCAGTAAATTGAATTGTTACAAATATTCATGTTTTCAGAAAGATTTTTGTCAGGCTATGTAAGCACTGAAAAATGTTTGCACTATGACCAGTTGATTCTAAAACAGGCTAAAGAAACTTTTCAGGCAGTTATTTTTTGAAAGATTATTTTTATGTGAAAGAAGTTTAAATGAAAAGATGTATTGGTAATTTGAAAGATTGAATTCATGCTTTCTCAAAGACTGTGATGAAGGCCTGAATAAATGTATTTTTTTTATAAGAAAAGTTAATTTTGGCCCCTTATCCAGACGAGGGCATTAATAATTACAAAAATTAAAGTTAGATTACACAGCTGAAAAAACATCGGCATCGCCCATCTGCAGAATTGTTGTTTTAAATATCGGTATCGGCCCTGATTTTCTCAACTGGTGCATCCCTACAAGTTTACCGAGTACATTCAACTTCTCTCACAACGTCATAATCATCCAAAAGTATAATTTTCTAAAAAGGTACTATCTGTATAAGATCACATTTAGGGATGCACGATATTGGATTTTTTGCCGATATCCGATATGCCGATATTTTACAACTCATTAAGCCGACTTCCGATACCGATACCGATAATTTTCCCGCACACCTAATTGCAGAGATCATCAACTCTCTTCTGTATTGGAATTAGCGTACAGTATAATAGTGATACTCTTATCACATTTGTTACAACGGTCGGGGTGACGGGTCTTGAGATGGTTAATCAAGTTTGTAGCGTGGAAAGACTTTTCCTTGGCTCCTCCTCACATCACCGAAGCTGAGCAGTCATTGCAAACAGCAGTTTTGCTGTCTATTTCGGACACTTTGAAAAACTTCCACACCTCGGACATTTTTGCCTCTAACTCTCTCATGCTGCAGGTAGACACACGTGAGGTCATCACGCTGCGCCGCGCAGGTCTTCTTCGCGCCGGGGACATTGCGCCGTGGTTGGGCATTTAATCAAGTATGCAGCAGCCCATTATTTTATCGGTTAATTATATCGGCGGATATCAGCGTGTTGGCCGATATCAGATAATTTTTAAGCAGATACCGATAACGTGCTGATAATATCGTGCATCCCTAATCACATTACTAAGTGTAGCTTGCCAAAGCAGAAGTGAGTAGTTACTTTACTAAGCAGGCTGTCTGCACTTTGGGAATTGTCTTTTAATTAAGATGATGTGATCATATACAAACAGTTGACTCTAATTTCAAATTATTACTAATTGTGATTCTAATCTTAACTGTGTGTATTTGATGACAAGGAGCTAAAAACTTAATCAGACTCAAGAGGCCTGTTCAGCAAGATATAACACAACCACAGAGAGGGCGCATGGTGAATTGTGTTTGAAAGTGAAGCCACAAAGAAAACAAGTTACGTTGTGAACAACCCCAAGCTAAACTGCAGCTCGACATCTTTCCTCCTACAGATCTCCACTTAGCATCCTACTGGGAGGATTGTCACTTTACGTCACCAGATACACTGAGCATAAGGAGGTTAATTGACGCTGAGATTTAACAAAGCAGCAAAAAATACATAATTGACTTAATATAAGTAAGACAACAAAACAAAGCCCCACTTTTAGTAAAAACAAGCAGTGTGACAGTATCACAAACATACCCACTCTGCCTTCAGTGCTTCATTAAACTGTAAAGGACTTGGTCAAAGTCTAAGATCATTGGAGTAATGCAAAAAACATTTTAATGGTTGAGTTTATCTTTAAATGATGATGGAAAGCCATGAGATTGAGGGTTGACAAAGAGGGCACAACAAATGCAAACATACTGTCAGTGTGTGTTAGTGTGTGTCGAAAGATATGTGTGTGTGTATGTGTTTCGCATGAGTGAGCTGCATGCCTCCGCGGTTTCTGTGGGTAACACACACACAGGCTGAAGGAATTGGTGTGTGAATGATGTGTCTGTATGTACGGCTGAACACAAATTAGTGAGGATCTTACTATAGAAGGCTGTATGGACACAAAGCTGGATTTAGGGCTTTATGGATGTGGGAGTGGATTCTTATGTGCAGACCGTTTTTCTAGACTAAACCTTCTTCAGATTTATTACTGGAATTGTATGTTTAATTTAGGTGTCATCCTGTTACTGTCAGTGTGGATACATAAATGTCTCACTCCGTCAACAGATATTAGTGATTACATTTTATGGCCCAAGTACGACAATAAAATTGCAAATTTCATCCTTGTCACTCCTGCTGCTTGCCAAAAATGTCAATGTTAAGTTTAACAGCATCTTAAAATATACTGGGATGGGATTTTGTTTGTTTTCTTTATTATCGCATTACAAAGAAGCACAAATGGATGGACATTGAAATGATTGTCAGGCATTTTTTGTGGCATTGCAATACTCAATAGTGCAATAGAGTCTTTATTGTCTGTATAGTATGCCAGGGTTTGGCATCGTCTGCAACGTACAGACATGCATGGATACATGCATAAGCAGGGATTTAGACAGAAGTCCAAAAGGTTTCGACAGGACTCTAAAAACATCAATAAAAAGCACATTTCCTAACAAAGCCATCTCTGTAGAATAACTAACAGCTGTCATCACAACATAGAATTTATCTTAACAATCAAATCCTTGTTCCCCGCTCTGCAGTTCTGCATGTGTACCGTGTTTTCTGTGTGTTGCTGCAGGTCGATATTCAATGCCTCAGGATATTTTTTAGTTGTGAATTTTGTGAAATAACGTATACAATTGTAAACATAGGTGGATGACAGGAATGTAGAGATGTTGAAACCAAGAGAGAAGGGAAAATCTGTGACAGCAGATAGCAATCAAATGAAGAAATGGACAGAAAAATGAAAGTAGAAGTGGGAGGCGGAGTGCAGTGCTGGTAGAAAAATGGCGACTGGCTGCAATTTTTTCTGTCTGTGTCCTCGTCTCACTTTTCGCTGTTCCATCTTTCCCTGCCAGCGCTCTCTCTCTCATTTTTCCTCACCTCACTCTCTTTCTTCCGCTCTCTGCTTATTTTTTCCTTTTCTCTTTTAATTTTTACCTTCTTTCGTCTCTGAGTTTCCCTTTTAGCCTCATTTTCCCTTCTTTCCCCCCCCACCCATTTACATCGTTTCTCTCCATCCTTTTCTCTTCGTCTGTCCTCCCCACCTCCTGCATACACACACATCCCTCAGCAGTGATGGCATGCGTTCAGCGGATGCATTTGGCTAAGCCCAGAGCATCTGCTGAGATAGACGAACACTACTGCCATAGCTTCACAGAATGTGTGTGTGTGTGTGTTGTGCACAGACTCCTTGTGCTGTGTGTGCATGCCTGTATCTGTGTCAGTAGCGATCGATAGCTGGCGTATGCACAGTCTCCATGTGCTTATGAATGAATGTGTGTATCTAGCGTAGCTTTGGCAGCACGTGGACGCATGCATTTTCATCCCGTCTGTGCTGGACTGCACATATGAAAGCGTCTTTATTGCATGTGCCTGCGTGTGATTGAGAGTGTGCCATGTGCATGGGACAACATGTGGAGGTGTGTGTATTAACATGCCTGCTTTGTGTGTGCTGTAATAATCAGTCTGCATATAGGAATGCCCCCCCGCCCTCCTTCTTTTCCCACATGTGCCTCCCAAACCCTTCATTAACTAAACATGACCCTTAAGAGCATGATTAGCCTCATTTCAAGACAGGATGTCGGAAGCCATCAACCGAGGGGGAAAAAATCCATTACTATAATTGCATTGAGCTGAGGGAGGGAGGAGAGAGGGAGGGAAGAAAGGAAGGATGCATAGATGGATAATAAAGGAAGAAAATGAGTGGGACTGAGGGAGGGAGGAGGTGGGCAGTCAGAGATGCTGGGATGAAGTGAGGAGAGAGAGGATGAGGGCTGAGGGAGGGGGTGTCAGCTGATGGTAGGAACTGATATTCTATATGACTCCATAGTTTCTTCTCATGGATCCCCCTGTGTCTGAGCGCTCAGTTGGTATGTCCCTCCGACAATAAAACCACCTCCAGTGAGTCTTGATGTGGCACTTCCTCTCGGTACTCCTCTCAGCCACAAGAATCTCCAGCCTGGTTTTGAACAGGGGGGAAAAGCTGCAAGCGGACCGCCATGCCGGCTCAAAAGGGCATAGGGAACACGCCCCAGCATGGCGGCCTCTGCTGCTGCCCTGGCACCGCCGCACAGAGGGATGGAGAGGTGGAGGAGCGATACAGGTCTCCTGGGCTGTCAAAGCCCAGATACCTGAGCACAGACAAAGAGCCAAAAAACTATATTTCACCCTTTCTTGTCGCATTGTGTCTTCTCATCTGCCTGTCTGTCTGCCAGGCAGGCTGGCAGCAGCTCAGCATGAGTGAGTATTGCCTATACACATGGATATGCACACACACACTCACAGACAGGCATGTGCTTTGTCTGTCACACTTTTTTTGTCACCGCTCTGTCTTTCTCCTTCTCTCTCTGGTTATGCTTCATTGTGTGTGGTTGTTAGACGCCCACAGAGGAGGTAAAGATTGTATAAAATTGTTAATGATTTGAACCGTCTCACTATGTATCCGTATACGTGTATGTACGCTGTCGTACTTTACATATAGATTTTTGCTACACAGGAAGTGTAGGAGTGAAGGGTGGGGTTTCTCACACACACACTCGGGCAGTGGTCGGCTCATTGTGTCATGGCAAATGAGGACAGAAAGCCTTCATCTCTTAAACTCACGATGACTGGCACAGAGAGCCTGGCTCTTTATTTCCCCTTTAACTGCTCTTTCACCGTGTCCTCATGTAGCCTTTAGATTCCTCGACACCATGATTCTCTACACCAAATCTCTCAGAGGGTTATAAGCATGAAAGATAGGTCGAAAGACTGAGAAATCAGACTTTCTCTTTTTACTGAACATACTGTGAGATTACCTTCAGGTAGAGACTGTGGGACTATCTTAACTGAGGCTGATGAGGGGGGCCTGTGTGCCGGCACAGAGAATGAGCGTCATACATGTTAACATGCGTATTGGAAGACACATTAATACACACACGGCAAATGATTCATTTTAAAGAATAGATTTTATGTGATATCTGATTATGTTTATTCTTTGGATTACAATAAGGTTCATTTTAGATAGACGGCGTCAGATGTCCGTTGATCTTTCATAATATTTGCACACTAAGAAAAATTTAAGACAGATGGGAACTTTAGCTTAGTTGTAATTTAAATCAGTTGTACGTTTATTTTACCTACTTGCTAATATTTTACTTTGCATATCAGGTAAATGTATTTAACAGAAGGGAGTATTTCCTGTTTTATCTCTAATTGTTAAATAATTTTCTGTAGCTTTGTTCCTGTTTCTGCAGAAGCTTCTGGGCTGTCTGGTCAGCAGGCTGTGGGTGTTCAGTGGGCTGCAGTTCTCTGAGGATACACAATACAGGGGTGGGGCGACAGAAAACATACATGTTTAGATACACCTATTGCCATGCAGTGAATTGATTGTGAGAAGTGATAAGCATGCTTTTGGGCCCTTCTGAAATGTCGTCTTTTTTCTGTAGCCTCTGTGCGTCAGCGAGGCTCTTTAATGTGATGCATTTTTTTTGTGCATTTGAAAATGAATGCAAAGAGAAATTAAAGCGTCGACAGTGTTTAGTCAGTGTGAAACGTTGGGTACAGCGTGTCTCAGACTAAATTACATCAAAAAATCTCTTACTGGTTAAGTGCGCATTAAAATCATACAGGGGCTGTGATGTTAGCAATGACGATGTTTTGCTTTTCTGCAGTTTAAACCTGTATATTTATGTATGCAAATATGGTTAGCTTCTTGACTGTTTTACTTACCTGTCATCAAACACAATCCTTAATGAGGAACCATACAAAGTTTGTAATTGTTCAAAAAAAAGTAACTAATAGCAGTGTCATTTTTGTACATATAGTGTTCTTTTTTTAAGGATGATACTACCCTAACACTAAAAAATAAAGGCAGAAAAGGAAAGCATTTGCATCTCAGACAAATGGGAATTTTGGCCACAGCTGTTGGCTAAGTTGTCAATTTACATTTGGCACAAAAACTGTTTTATCGGCAAAGTCGTTGGCAGTGCGAGGGCAGCTGGCAACAGGCAACAAACTGACAGCAATGAAAAATCTTTGCCTCCTGTTGTATTTTATTTGAAGGAAAAATGCTGAGGCAACTGCCCAGCAGAGTTTTCCAGTTTGGCCTGATGTGCCACCATCACCCTGGATGCTTTTAGTAAGAAGAGGCTGTAACCCCACCCATCTGTGTGCTTCTGGTAAAGTTGGTCTAATTCCCCCTTCTCCTATTTACTGAAATAACAACCTGAATCACCAATGACTAATACAGTCTCCTGTTCTTTTTCAGTAGGAATACCCCATAACCCCTCTGATATAATACAACTATTCTTTTCTATTCTCTCCCTTTATCCAGTGCAGCTCTCCAGTGAGCGTTGACCTGAGCTCTCCTCCGGTTAGGGTGGTTAAATATAGACCTATTCTCAGGCTCTCCTGGGAAAAAAAGTGAGATGGAGAAAGAAAGAGAGGGGGGAGCAGGCAGAGGGAAAGCAAGGGAATGAGGGAATAAGCAGAGGGGATAACAGGGGAGAGGGCGGAGGGGACAAATTTCTGTAATTGATTCAAATGGCAAAATGTATTGCGCTTTCGAATTTTACCAAGACCAAGTTATACCTTTTATGATTTGACCTTCATTATGAAGCTGCAAAACTGTAAGAAAACACAAACACGATGACGTTTCATATTTCTGCTGTGAATTGCCCCCTAAACACTTGCTTTATATTGAATCTTTGCCCCTTTGAATCAGTTCTGACTGCTCTAGTTTTGAAGCATAAATGTGAAGAAGCTTGTCTGGTCTACTTGTCGTGTTAGTGCTACTTTGTGACCTGAATTATTGCTGATTCCTAAATTCTAAGACACATTACTGACCTATTTAGAGCTGTAGCACACGGCTGTCCACTAAGATTCAGCCAGATGGAGTTTTTGTCCACCCCTGTATCATTTTCATTCCTCTACAAGAAACATTAATTAACTACATAATCATCATTTAAAAAAAATACATGATTTATACTTTTATGGGCATGCATTTGCAAGAATCTGCCGATACGATACAGAGGTTCCGATTTTAAATATCAGGATCTATTTTACACCCTTGATGACTCTGCTTTTGTGTGTATGATCTATCAATTCTAGATTGCCTCGTCCTCTCAGATTACATGGGAGCGGATGAGTCAAATAGCTTAACATTAATTTACAACCCTGCAATTAAGAAGTTGAGAGTTTATACACAACATGAACTGAAATAAAGATCAATACAGAGACTGTTCTGAGAACTGATACAGTTTCTTGAAACATTATATTGCAATACTCAAGTGTATCAATATTTTCTTACCACCTATCTCCTACAAATATAAAAGAAACAGCTGTTGCTGCTGCTGCATAATACAGCGCAGTTTGAGATCAAATCAGCCACCAGTTATATTTTATGTAAAGCCACACACCTGCAGCGACCGAGCCTCAAACGAATACATAACTGTCCTATTTTCCAGTTACAGTTAAATTACATGGCCGAAGAATATATTGGATATCGTGATGTATTATTACATGATTGCAATATATCAATTATGGCAGAATCCCTATAAAGTGATATCCTTATCATGAGCCATGTATCGCGTATCGTATCGTGACTCACCTTGCAATTCCCACCCCCATGCTTTACATTATTCTTTTTTATGTCATCTTAATTAGTACTTCTTGCACTGGACCAGGCTCCTTTTTAAGCATTGATAAGGTTTTGTTTGCAATGCAGCAATCTTGGATCCCATCGGCTATGGTCTGACGACGATATAGTCTCTGGGGCCAATGGTGAACATGCCAGGCGCGTGCCCGGTTTTTTCCGCATGCCGGTTGTTTACAGCAAAAGAAACTTTTCTTTTCAAAAGATTTTCTTGTGATTTACTTTAATTAACGTCATGATGCAGATTAGTAAAAAGTCAAAATGAAGCTTTGTCAGGTCTGTCCTCAAGAGGAGAATAAAACTACTTTTAAAATGCTCGTTTGTTGAACAGAGGTTGGATCGATCTGGTGCATTTGAGGAAGTCGGGAGATCTGAACGCTGAACGGCTTTCGTGACACCGCGTCAAGGGAATTTGATCTAGAACAGATTGTTAGCAGAACTTGCTGCAGATGCTAAATCATCATCAGATGACTGATGGGAGCCGGGATGTCATTACGGCGCATTACATTCCGCCTGCTTTTGCTCTCCACACGGGTTGTCCTGCATACGCCGCAGCCTGCTGATATGTGATTGGTCAATATTACTCAGACTACACCAGAACACTTGCCACGCCTGAAATCAACGTTCCTGCCTACAGATTCTATATGTAGAACCTGTAAATAGAGATTAGCAATGCAGTAATGATCAAACAGGAACTCAATACTATGTGATATTGACTCTATTCAATTCTCACAGTAAATGTTTGGATTTCCAGTTGGCTCAGATTTGTCAAGATGGAGGAGGGAAAGTGAAAAAGGAGGAGAGGAAGGAGGAGGAGGCTATGACAGGCAGAGGTGAAGTCTTGGAACCGGAAAAGAAAGGAAATGAGACTGAAGTAGATAACGCAGCATTCAGGTGAGGGGGGATAAGGACTCAAGAGAGGAGCGACAGAAGAATGAGGAAGGGCATGAGCAACCACATCCCTGTGGAGCAGAATAATCTCTCCCCGGTTATAAATTATGTCTCTCCCTGCTCAGGTGCTTGTTCTTCAAGCTAAAATGATCACACATACTTCAAACTCAAAGACAGGGGGTGCTAAAATGTCATCAGTGAATTAACTGTTATTATCTGACAGAGGGAATAATTTTCCACAAACCTGAGAGGCTGTTATGTCAGAGGTAGAAGGCCTGTGGTTATATAAACTCTAAGAATGCAGCCAGTCTCAGGGCTTTCTTGAATAATAAGGAGAGGCAGTTTTGTACTTTACATCTCAGGATGTATATTTTCTCACATCAGTTCTCAGCTGGTGTGTTGACCTCAACACAGCTGACAGCGAATCTAAGCTAAACGATACGATGAGAGGGAAAGTATTGGATCATACACAGTTAAATTTCCCTCTTTGTGTTTAGTCTCAATTCAATTTTCTAACAATTTCTTTGGAAAAGTGATGAAAATGAAGAAAGATAAAAGCTGATGGCGACAATGTGCACAGAAAGTCAACATGTTCTTTGGAAAGATTGCCATATTTTAATTTGCCCACATTTCAGATGTTTTGAATGCTGAAAAGTAATTTCCCTTAATTGCTTCATTTTAACTTTTCACACAGATTTCAAGGGTTAATGTGGCTAAGGCCTCAAAAGAAGAGAAAAACACTTTAGCATAGTAGTGCTCATCATGCAAGAGAACACTCTTTAACTGACTACTGATTTAGAATATAACAATTAGGGGTGGGACAAAATATTGATACGGCAATGTATCGTCTCCTGACTCGTGCGATACAATTCTCGATAGGCCGGCGCCAAATGTAGGTATTATAATTTAAAAAGATATCATGCTCTAAACAGATTTCCGGTGATTTTGACTCATAACTTCATGACTCCTTCATGAAACACATACATGGTTTCATCTCAGCTTGAGTCAAATTCTGTGAAACTGACTCCAAATTGCAGTGATTCCTGCACTTTACCTTTTTAGGGGCATTTTGTATTCTTCAGTTAATCAGATATCATGATGTATGGTTATAAGATATAAGTCTTGCAATATATAAATTATTGCATAATCGCTGTATCGTGATGTCATCGTGGGCCACGTATCGTATTGTGACTAATCTTGCGATTCCCACTCCTAATGACGATGTAGTTTTGGATGTTCTTTTTTTTTTAAGTTTGTTCTGAAATATTATTTAACATTTAGAAAACATCAAAGACATAACAATTTTAACTACTTAAACTGACAATCTCGAAGATTTCAGTTTCATTCTCTTCAGCGCCACCTCATGGCGATATGGGGTAATGCGGAGTACACGTCTCAATTTAACCAGACATCTACGGTTAGCTTCCTTTGTCATGGTTGTAACTCTTGATTTTCCTGGCTGACGGTCGCTTTCCTTTTTAGACTGTTTGCTTCATCTGAGCGTCGAGTTTGTTTCTTTTTCTTTGGATTTTCACTTATTGTTGAAGTTGTGTCTTTAGTCATCCATCTTTTCTTTGTTTGTTCAGCCATCGTAGATTACTGTTTACTCGCAACACACTCGAAAAGCAGCCGCTTAGCTCCGCCTACCCTCTCTGGCAGCCCACCCACTGCTAGGTGAAAGAAAACGCCTCACTAACTGGGCGGTGCTTGTGATTTTTTTGCGCAAATGTCGCCATCGACACCCAATCCATAAAAATACGATACTAATACTGCAAATGCAAAGGCTCTCATCAGTGGGCCATAGGCTCAAACACCATTGTGTTACATTCTGTGATAGATAGTGACTTGACAGACATTTATTTAAATGAAAAAGTTTGAGATTATTACTGAAATTATTACAGTCTTTTCTCATTGCAATTTATTCTACTTTTGGAATTTGCAAATTTTTTGTGTCAAATTGTTTTGTTTTGATAAATAGAATATCTTTGGACTTGGGTCAGACAAATAAGTAATTTCAAGACGTCCCCTCTGGCTCGCCTGGTATCAAGCCCGGTGCAGCTATAAATATATAAGTAAAAAGCATTCTTGTGGCATCAGTTTGATGACATGTTTTTTTACTTGCCTCTGACTCCTTTGCAGCTAATGAGCTGTTTCTGTACATATGTTAAAGTGGTATTTCATAAAGTTTCAGCCATGAAATAACAGATTTATATAAGGTCAACTTTAATTTTCTGGTTTGCTGTAAGAGAAAGGAACAAAGTGTTTACAGCGCAGCCACCATTTTGTTTTTCCCTCAAGATGACTGTCCTTTATGGACGTCATCGTTTTTCTGAGCTGATCAGTCGTGTGTTCTCCTGCACACTCCAGTTGTGACATAAGTACCACTTACTCTCTTTACAGCTCAGATGCTGTCAGATAAGTAGTTTATTATCGCTCGAGTCGGATGTGAATCATTACCATTTACCACAGGAAAGGCCGGAGGAGGGGGATGTACGTCTGCACGGGCAGCCATCTTGAGATGAGACCAAAATGGAGGCTGTGCTGACTGCTGTCTCATTGCAAAATGGCGTGTGAAAAAGCACGGACACTCCTATAGCCTGCCTATATGTCTGTAAAATAGCGTCCATGCATTTGACTCATCATGACTGCATATGTCTAGGAAGAGAAGAGAAAAATAGAGAAGCAGCTTCTATTTAGTAAATGATGCTGCGCCTGGTAATTGTGTCCCCACTTAACGCTGCATTTTTTTAATCTTAGTTTTTTTTTGTCGTCGATGTTTAAGTTTACATTGCCTAATTTCTCTTTCTCTTTCTGTCTTTTCTCTATCTCTGTCACACATCACCTCCTCTCCCTCTGTCTGTCTGTCTTTGCCTCGTCCACAGGGCTTCTTGAAGAACGAAAGAGACAACGCCCTGCTGTCAGCCATCGAGGAGTCTCGCCGCAGGGTCAGTATCTGTCCAGTGTCTGTCTGTCTCTCAGGCCGTAAAAGAGTTTTACATGGGTGACGAGAGAATCTAAATCCAACATTTTAGGAAACCCGTTCAAAGGCAACTTTAGTATCAGTATAATTTTTGTTATTTATTTTTTACAGGTTAAAACGTTTAAGATTTAAAGGACATGATGCCGTTTGTGACTACATAATGTTCATATTTAGTTTCAGCGCTGCAGAGTTTATGAACATCACATCACAATAGAGGAACACTTAGGAAATCGTTTTTAGTAATTTCTGCTTGCTGTGATCTAAAAGTCCTTCTGGTCTGAACCTTTAGGGATTTTTTTTTTTAATGGCTTCCCTGATGTGCACAGTTAATAGGCCCCCGTTTAATTAGCTGCCGTTCCCATTATCTCTCTCTGCTCCCTGAGAGGAAAAAAGGACTTTGTGCAAGGGTGGAAAACTCAAATGCACTGAAGATTAAACAGAAAGAGGATGTTATAGATGTTCTTGCAGATTTCTATCAGACTGCTGTACCTTTTACAGCGCATGAAAGGTGAGTTATTGGGATGTGAAATGAGGCATTTAGTCTTAGCTGTCCAGACTCACAGCAACCACTTGACATTAATATAATCTCATTTGAATTCAAAGACTTTTTACAATTGCCAAATCATTAGATTTTTATGGCTGAAAGCCAGTATCAATATTTAAGCATTTAAAACAATCTGATGAAAAGAATCGGCTCAAGCTCATTTTATTTCATAAACACTTTCAAACTAACTTCAGTTTGCACAGGAATTTCTCAAGTCTATCATAGATTTCCAGAAAGGAATTATAGAATTGCAAATAAATGACTTAATAATCAGGCACAGGCAGCGACCAAGTTAACCAGGTGAATTTTAGCTCCAGCTCCAGTCTACATTTGTATCTCCCTGAGCTGGAGATCTGAAGGATTCAATTATCTCACGTTCCCATTATCTCACTCTGAGTCTCTGCGGACAGTTAAAATAGACTGTGCTGTGTCCTGGTGGAGCAGAACAATCTTGACAAGGGTCTGCTGCTAAATCTGGTGTGTGTGTTTGTCGTAGGTACGCCTAATTTATACAATGCACATGTAAGTTTCTGTGTGCTGTATGAGAACTACCAAATCTTTGGTTATATTGCACTACACCCTCAAACCCATCTGCTAATGCTTTTTGTTTGCGTGAAGGGCACACAATTTAATGTTAAACTTGCTAGCATCCGTAAAGAAATCCCCAACAAGCCAAGGTTCAGAAAACCAAATGCATCCAACGAAACATTGGAAAATAGATGCATAAAAGAATCACAGGTCATTAGCATCTAGCATGTCAATTATCCATGCACAATAGAGTTTTATTAATGCAACAAACTGCCAAACTGTCTCATTAACAAAACTTCTTTAGCTTCCAAGTCTATCTTCAGAGTCAAATCACCTGCTTGAAAATGATCTCTATCATAATGATGCAGCATTGAAAGTATCAAACCTAGCCTAGCCTTTGGATTAATGTACTTGTAGTTACACGTTAAATATGATTGGTTACCTGTTTCCCATTTTCAGACGTTCCTGCTGGCTGAAGAGTACCACCGTGAGTCCATGCTGGTGCAGTGGGAGCAGGTGAAGCAGAGAGTGTTGCACACACTACTTGGAGCAGGAGAGGACGCACTGGACTTCAGTCAAGATGTTGAGGTAGAGGACATGTAACACAGAGCTGGTTTAGGAGGAATAATCTCCAGAGACCAAGGAGAGACAACTAAAGGAAAAATGCATCTTTACCATCTGAATCTGCCAGATGCCTCAGATAACACTGTTATACAAGACACTTTTCTACCCTCTGATATTTTACAGAGCTCCTCTCAACCTTTCAGGCTCAGTGTGTATACAATAAAGTGAATTTATCAAATAATACCTCATTGTAGTGACCAAAGTTGTAGACTCTTCCATTTTGTAAAATATTTAAGCTTCTTGATTTGAAAATGTCTGCTTATTAAATCTCGAGTCTTTCAAGCTAATTTCCTGACACTGTACTCTGTAACCTGCTCATCTAAACGAACAAGAAAAACAATCTCATCTGAGATTCTATTTTAATCTTCATCCTGTGAAAAGTGAATGACTTTTATCCCGTGTGTCCTCCAGTGCAAGCCTGTCCCAGCATGCACTGGGCAACGTGCATGTAAATATTCAAATAAGTTGTTCTCTTTGCTTTTGAAAAGTCCATATGTACCAGTATTTCATTGTTATTATTATTATTATTATATTTTATTAAATATAAGAAAAAGAGAATTGATTTAAGATCCTTAATGGATGTTACATCAGACAAAACTTACACTTTCACTGGGACATGATGTGCTTGATGTTTCTAGCTCAATTCAGCTTCCTGTCTAACTCTATATTTGCGGGAGTATTAAGTTATCTGTTTCCTCTCTGTTTTTTGCAGCCCAGCTTTGTGAGTGAAGTGACAGCACCAGGAAGAAGTGCGTTGGACAGCGTGGAGGTGGCCTATGGACGCCAGGTGAAGTTCATACAAAAAATCTTTCAGTCTGTTTATCTCATTGCAGCAGTTTCTTTAGTGTCTTTTTTGAAAGTCCTCCACTGTAGCGAGACAAAATCAGAAATTTTGTTTGAATATGATATACAGCTCCTGAAACTAGAGATCGCTGAAAAAATATGTTTTTTCTCTGCTTCTTCTATTTAGAGGTTTGTGTTTGTGTAACATTAACTTTTGTTTTATTGTAAACAACATTTCTCCTACTTCCAAATAAAATATTCTCATTGAGGTCTTTTATTTGCAGAAAATGGCGACTGGTTAAGATAACCAAAGATGCAAAAAAGATGTTATTCAGAGCTGGAATAACGCAAAGAAGAAAGTCAGAAAAGTGTTTTTTATATGCACCAAGCAGGATCTAGTTAAATATCAGTAGTTCTTTATTATTTTCTTTAAATCACTGGTAACAGAATGAGGAGATAAAGGGAAACAGTATCATAGTTAAACTGTTTATCTGTTTCATCCATCAGATTATTTTGCTGTAAATCTTTATCTGTCATATCTGTGTTAATTCTGACAAATCTAAAGAAAACTCACCTCTTGAATCAGACATTGAATCAGAGTCTGTTTGTGACGCCCTCTGTCTGATCGTTCACTTAAAATGGGGTCACAGTAAGACAGGAAGTGGCAGATCAAACATATCGATTTATTGGGTGGTAGAGGGGGTAACTCTCCCTCTCTCACTGTGTCTCTTTGTCTCTCTACCATCCCTCCAACCTCATCATCCTGTTTGACCTTCTCTCTCTCTCTCTCTCTCTCTTTGTCTCTAATCTGTTACACAACGCAGAACTTTAATGTGGATTTTCCTGCGACCATGTGTCGACACATTGCATGCGGCGTCATTTGTCTGGTTTTTTTCATCCTCTTTGACGACCTTTTAAACATTTTGATCCTTTTTTCCTTGTTTTTAATCGTGAACCACTTCACTCGATGGTCATAGCGTTTGCTTTTACTTTTGAAGCTGAGGATGGAGTTCATTAAGTAGTATTTAAGTATTTAATACTAGTACTAGTATTTAAACATTTTCCTGCTTGTGTAGAAATTTAACCTGAAAATGGAGCATTTGACTATTCTGGGGAGTTTATCAACTATAACTATTATTATTTCTTTTTTTTTCCCTTCGTCAACGCCGACTCCTCCTCCTTCAGATTTATATATTCAATGAGAAGATTGTGAATGGCCACATCCAGCCTAATCTGGGAGATCTATGTGCGTCTGTAGCAGAGAGCCTGGATGACAAGGTGAGATTATCAATCCTTTACATCTGCTTTTAACTTAGAGTTATCTTTTATTTCAGATTGGATTAATTTTACCTCTAAAAAAATATAGGCTAGTTTAACTCGGACAGCTCTTATGCTTTCTGTCTTTATGTAACTGTGACTGTCGCCCTCTCTCTGCACTCCAGAATGTATCAGACATGTGGCTGATGGTGAAGCAGATGACAGATGTGTTGTTGGTTCCAGCCAAAGACACGCTCAAAAGTCGCACCGCTGTTGAAATGCAAATGGCCTTCGTCCGCCAGGCGCTCAGCTTCCTTGAGAACAGGTGACTGTGGTTGCACAGTGGTTTGTCTTGTGTTTAAAGAGGTTTCGCTTTAAGTAGAAATGAGTAAAGCCAATAATGATGATGTTTTCTCTTCTGTCCCAGTTATAAAAACTACACCATGGTGACTGTGTTTGGGAACCTCCATCAGGCCCAACTTGGAGGAGTGCCAGGAACGTATCAACTAGTCCGCAGCTTCCTCAACATTAAACTACCAGGGCCCCTGCCTGGCATGCAGGTAACAGACACACACACAAAAACACACAAACACAGGCTGGGCCTGAGAGAGCATGGTCGAAGGTTGGTACCTCTAACGAGCTTTTAGGGTGTGTCCCACTCCCCATTTGCCAACTAAGTGACCCATTAAGTAAGGCCCAAGGCACAAAGAGTTTGTGTATTAAGGCTCTCGATTATTCATAGGAGTGTTGTGGGCATAGCATGAATCAGACCAATTGTAGTATCATCTTCCCTCTACCTGGCTCACTGCTATTTATACAAGGTGGCGTTTTTGGCCCCTTCAGAGCTCCAGTAGGAACCTCCCTGAGGTGAAGGATATGAGGAAGGAGGTAGCAGTTGGCCTGTCAACACCTCCCAGTCCGCTGCCCCATCGGCACTCCTTTTTGAATGTATATCCGAAAATGCACTGATATTTAACTGAGGCATTGGAGCGCTGCTACGTGCCGCTGTATGTGCATCTTACTATTTAAAAAAAGACCCCTTGAGGGAAAAGAATACAGGCCTGCTGACTTAAGAGAAGATTTTTGTTTGTCTATGGTGCAATCGCTTTCTGCTGGCTCAAGCAAGCAATGTGTCACTAAAACTTACCTCTGATCACACCTCATTTTAAGACCAAAATGCCAATCTACAGATGGATGAAAGTACATTTGCTATTTACACAATGTGGGAGCTGGGCTTAAGAATGACAACTGCATTTGTCTTTGCACTTGCACTTGTTTTTTATTATGAGTACTTCTTACAATCGTAGCCAACCACCCAATCAGGTTGTAAACGTGCTGAGTCAGCTAAATATCAGTATCGCAATCATGAAGGTCAAAACTCTCGAATGCAGAAAGAGTCCAGCATATTATAAAGGTACTTGAATCCTGATGACGATGACAAAGAAAGAAATGATTGAATTCAGTATTTTCATGTCTGTGTAACAGGACGGAGAGATAGAGGGCCACCCAGTGTGGGCTGTGATCTACTACTGTCTGCGCTGTGGAGATCTGAATGCAGCAATGCAGGTCGTGAACAGAGTGCAACATCAGCTCGGAGACTTCAAGACCTGGTTTCAGGAGTACATGAACAGCCCTGACAGACGGTGAGAGCGCCTCCTTGTCTTCATGTATTTCTCCATGTTGGGATGCCCTGATAGGTCAAGCAAGGTCAAACTGCTTTTTAATCTCGCCCTTCTCCTTTCATCTATTTTGCCTTTTGATCCCTTGGCTGCAGCCTTTCACCGACCTCAGAGAACAAGCTTCGGCTCCACTACCGCAGGGTGCTGAGGAACAGCGCTGACCCCTACAAGAGAGCCGTCTACTGCCTGATCGGAAAATGTGACATCAGTGATAACCATGGAGAGGTGGCAGACAAGACTGAAGATTACCTCTGGCTTAAGGTACTTCTTCATAGGTTTCACTGTCTGCTATCAATTGCCAGGCAGTACATTGATTTCAAGTTAAACAATCCTCCTTTAAACCAAAGTTGTAATAGTTTATAGTTATTGTGGCTGTATTGTTATACTTACATAGTGTGTACCATGTTTTGTCTGTGTAGTTAAACCAGGTGTGTTTTGATGATGACGGCAGCAGCTCTCCTCAGGACAGACTGACTTTGCCCCAGCTACAGAAGCAGCTGCTGGAGGACTACGGTATGCAACTGCATTTCTGTATCAGCTCTAGAAATGACCACAAATATTTATATAATTAATGTTTATTTGTACAGGGATAAGTATAAAGCAAGTAAACTGATATAACACTACATCATTTATAGCCTTGGCTTATTTGCAATGCCTGTCCCTAGATGGGCCTTTAAAGTAAACAAAAAATCAGCGATTTCTGTGTCAGTTCAATGCTATCCATACGTACAAAGAAGAAACTACACATTATTTGTTACATTTACACAGTCCTACGCTTTATGCCAGTCTCTGCGGCAGCATAAAACACATTGATACGCAACTTTACAACTTCATGGTAGGACTGGTAAAGCAGCAGTTAGTGTGGAGCAGCCACCGCATGACTCCTAACCTGATTTGCTTCATTATGTCAGTAATGTTACAGGTACTGGTTGACTGTCTCAGTTTATCCCTTTTGTTCAATGTTTTCTGACATTTTGTCTTTACTTTAATTTTACTTTAACTATTTTTGGTTGACAGTCTGTAAACACATGAATTCCTTTTTAACCATAAATGTAGAAATCTCATTCATATTAAACACTGAAGGAATTTTAACCTAAAAACAAGCAGCGCTCAAGCTATAGCTGCCTTGAAGCCCCTTTGGATGCCCAAGAAAACAGGGATTTTAAGGGCTTTGTGAAATTAATTTCTCCACCATCACACAGATACTGTTTTGAAGCAATTTTATTTATGTTGAAACAAGTTTGTTTTTCTCAGGGTTAATAATTATGTACGTCATAGATGCACAGACTTACTTTGCGCAGACTTACTCTCCAATACCTAATCCAGTATTTTAGGCTGTATTGGAGGCGTTTCTTATACTGATATCTGAACAAACCTAATAGAGCATAGGAAAAAAACAACAACATTAAGAGTTCAGCATGCTGGGAGCAAACTAGGTCGTCCAATGAGTTGTACAACCACATCTCCACCTGGCTGCATCACACTGCCTCCCTGATCTCTCTTTAACTAAAAAGTGAACCTGACCCTAAACTTAATGAATATATGGAGAACGTCAAACTTAGTGCTGGCCCTCTATGAAGGCATACATGGTGTTGCAGATGGAGTTGTACAAGAGAAAGTGATGGAAGAAGTTGTTTGAAAGAGCTTGAGAGAGATCAGATAAAGCATACTTGGTAACTTCTGATCATTTGCCTGATACCAACCTCGGATCCTTTGCCCACAACATCTATGCAACCCTCTTAATGGTCCATCAGGCAGACTTTTACTTTGATTTTTCCCTTAAACTAATTTCAAAATAAAACTACCCTCTTAAACAAGCCCATGCCCCCTGATACACAAAAAAGTGGCGTGTAAGGGCTTCAGGGCTTCACTCCCACGGACTGTAAAAGCACAGTTTTCTCTCCCTGTGTGTTGCCTTCTCCACGGGTCGATCCTGCTCTGTTCAGATAAGACTGCACTCTTTTCCTCTTTCAGTAGCCCTCACCCCCTCTCACCCCCTTTCCCTCTCTCTCCCCTCAGTTGGAAGTACAGCCTGTAGCCTCATTCTGTTTCCTCTCTGCTGCTCCGCTCCCTCGGTTGTCTGGCACAGCGTTCCTTGTTGTCCTCCATCTTGCTTCACAGCGGGTCGCAGAGCCCAGAGCCTCTCTTCATTTCTCTCGCAGACTGCCAGTGCTCGCCAGCCTCGTCTGTTCTTTCTCTTCCCTTGCGTTCGCTGCTTCTCCCTCCTCTTTCTCCTCCGCCATAGTGTTCCCTCTTCCCTCCCACTGGTTTTCCTCCTCTTTTGCATGTTCTCCTCCTGCATGTGCATTTGTTCTTGCTCTTTTCTTGTTTGCAAACTCTGCTGCAGCCCCCCTCCTCCTCACACCCACACTCTTATCTCTCCTCTTTCGTCCTTTTTCTTCTCTTCATCGCTCTCTCTCCCTCTCTCTCTCTTCATCTCTCGTGCGCCTTTGCTTTTTGAACTAAAGTGCTGTAAGTCTGAGATAAGGCTATAAAATGGCTGACATGGTCCACCCTGTTCTACCGCTCAAACTTCCAGCCAGCCAGAGGATTAAGGATTATAATTAAAAAGTAAACTTGATGACTAAGTACCTGCGCCGGACAAAATGTTTTCAAATTCTTGAATGCCAGTTGCCATAGCAACTGTCAGGAGTGGATGTTGCATGTATTGGCCCTGAATTACACTGGACGTTACCTTTAAATAGATTAATAAATTAAATTAATGCAATAATCATCATTATTGAATGATTCAATAATGACATGAGAACGAGTTTCTAAATGTCAGAAAGTCAGTAATTTGATTAAGGCTGGAACACCGACACAGGTGATTTTAATTTACCTTAATTACACCTCAATTAGGAACTGACTGGGCTTAATTTTCAGTTCCTTCTTTCAAGCTACACATATTTAATTCCCAGCACAGCTCCGCCCACCTTCAATCTGAGCTATCAAATCAGAACAACTAATAACAGCTGTGTGGATGTATGAGACCTGTCGATCCTAGTACCACAAATTTAAGCTGTTATGACTATATTACAAAAACTAACAAAACAACCTGTTGAAGTTGTTTACTTTTGTAGAATTTAAGTCTGGATGGATTTTAGTGTTGAAGCTTGTCAGCTCGTTACAGCTATTTATTGTTCGTCTCTGTAGAGGTTTTCTGTCTCAGGGTGAATCAGAATAGTTTTTTTTGCATGTGTGCACATAAAAGGAAATTGAGTCTGGTTTTATTTTGCACTCAATGTACAGACACACAAATAGACATAATACGCTTAAAACGAGGACAGCACGTTCAACAAAAGTAACCCAAACACCGAAACATTAAAACTACTATGTACAGGCCTATAGATATAAATATAGATTAAAAAATATTAGTATTTTTAAACACTATTTATAAAGCCCAACAGCAACACTTTTAGACAGGAGACAGTGAGACAATGGGGCAATGGAGAGTGCAAAAGGTTCTGACACAGATACGATTTACACAAAAGCTAGGTTTGGTAGTGTTTACGGAGAGCATGGATTAACTTTGGTTTCAGTGATAATGTATACATAAAAAACTGATTTAAACAATGACAATAATTTATAATAATATAATATACATACTTTACACACACAGTGGATATTTGTGTCCTCTGGTTATTAGGGCTGCTCATCCTTATCACAATATGAGCATTTGCAATAAACATGTAGCAAAAGTCTGAATTAAGATACATTTATTTTAAGTAAACAAGCCATGCTTTGTCATATACGATGTTGATAGCTTCTACAGTTTTTCAATCATATAAAAGAACTAAACAAAAGTTAAAATACTATTTAACGTGAAATGTGGGAGAACACATCTGACTTTACAGGTACAACCTCTCCCCTTCTGATACAACATGTATGTTTAGGTTATAAAGAAATGTGTCTGGGGAGCTGGTTAAGGTCAGTAGCTAGAGCAGGTGTCCCATCTACAGGCTTCAACACACTGCTTGGAGGCTCGACTCCTGGTCTGTGACCATTTGGTGCATGTCGTCCCCCACTCTCTTCTCCCCATATTTCCTGTCTTTCTTAAGCTATCCTATCTAATAAAGGCAAGCGCTAAAAGAATAATCTTTTAAATAAAATAAAGACTTATGTCTAAACCTTAAGTAATTGTCCAAAATGACACTTTTCACTCATCTAATCCAACTCTCTCTTTCTCATCTTATCACCAACAGGAGAGTCTCACTTCTCTGCGAGCCAGCAGCCCTTCCTGTATTTCCAGGTGTTGTTCCTGACGGCTCAGTTTGAGGCGGCAGTGGCGTTCTTATTTCGTGTTGAGCGACTTCGGAGTCACGCTGTTCATGTGGCATTGGTCCTGTATGAGCTGCGGCTGTTGCTGAAGTCATCCGGCCAAAGTGCTCAGCTGTGTGAGTGTGATCACCTTCCTTTTTTAGGGAGGAGCAGACACTTCAACAAGAAATTTTATGAAAACCAACTGATGTTTATTTGTTCTCTGTAGTGAGTCAGGAGCCTGGTGACCCTCCAATGGTGCGACGTCTCAACTTCATCCGGCTGCTCATGCTGTACACTCGCAAGTTTGAGTCCACCGATCCTCGAGAAGCCTTGCAGTACTTCTACTTCTTACGGTAGGTCATCTAAGGCTCTCAGAGTCACATAAACATCCTGCATTTGTGATTTATTTTACAGTTAGTTTGTAAAGGAAGAGGAGCACATGTAATGAATACACTACAGATTCAGATTCTGTTGCTTGTATGCAGTGATGTTTCCAATTCCTTCTTTATGTTTTTTTTCTGCAGCAACGAGAAAGACAGCCAGGGAGAAAACATGTTCATGCGTTGTGTCAGTGAACTCGTCATTGAGAGTCGAGAGGTGAGTGACCCACATTTACAAAGAGCCTCTCTTGAATAAAATGCCTTTTACAGTTGTTCACTGCCTTTCAATAATGTTATTACAGCAGTAAGTGATTCACAGTGTCCAGTAGAGGATGTTGTAGCTGATGTGGCCATTTTTATAATCTGGAGATTGGGTTATCCATGATGGAATCTCTTTTATTTATTGTCACATATATTTATCTGTATGGAAGTCCTAAGCAGAATGGTGGGGCAAAGTCATTCCACTTCTGAACCGGCATCGGTGGTAGTAGCAGAGGCGAAACGGTGTCTGTAAACAGCGGAGCTGGCAGGGCAGAACACACTGTGTGTGTGTATTTAAAACATGCTGTTTTTTATACCATGCGCACGTTTTTGCTTCCACAACGCCAGAAAGCTGTGTAAAAACACACTGGGGCGGCTTCATGCCAGCGTTGCTTGGTCCAATGTAAAATGGCAAAGGCTGCATGACAACGGAGCTTTGTCACGGTACTGAGGCGGAACCGCAGCATAAAAAGGGCTAGAGACACAGGCTTAACATGGCATGTCCTGGTCAGTAACATCATAGTGACCAGCCTGTTTGACCAGCTTTGGTATCCCAAGAAAACGAGATAAATAAGTCGAGATCTCGAGAAAACAACAGGAAATGAACTCGGTATCACGGGAAAACAGAGTAAATAAAATGTATGTATGCATGTCATGCTCAACAATGAAATAAAAGTAATTTTGTAGATTTTTCTAATGATATATTAGAATTTGTTATTTCCTCGGAAATATAATACAATTTTAATAACTCATCCTAAGCCTGGGGACATTTATGTTTTTTAGTGTACAATAAAACGCACATTATTGTGTCCCTCCCCTGTTACTAAAAATGCTGCCAGTTATTCTTGACTGCAGTTCCTATAAGCTAGTTAGCCAGTTAGCATCCCATGTATGATAACTCTTTAGATATTCCTGCAACTCCCCCAGCTGTTCTCCTGGAGTTTCAATTCCTGCGTAATATTTTATCCTATTAAAACTTTCACAACATTAACATTTGGGCATCTATGTTTGCAAAATTTAAGTCATGTGAAGTTTGGTTATGAAACACCAAACCCAAATAAAAGTTGTTTTTAAAGTGATACTTTACGTGTGGAACAGGTCATGACTGTACTTTTTTATGATAATATTTTTAAGTGAATGTTGTCAGAGCTGTTGCCTGGCTTTAGTTATAACATACGTTTGCCTATCTCTTTGCCATATTTACTTAACATGTTTCTCATATGGTATTTTTTGACTTTTTCTTTATTTCAGTTCGACATGCTGCTGGGGAGATTAGAAAAAGACGGCAGTAGGAAGGTAGGAAGAGTGTGTCTTTGATTCATCTTACTCATCTCTTATGCGCTTGTTGTTTCTTTTGCCTCTCAGCTGCTCCTTTGCCACTCCTTTCTCTTCTTTCTCTGCTTTATATTTTTCTTCCGTTTCTCAGTCACCCTTTATCTCTGCTCTATGTGGGGGTTTCAGTCAGTCAGACGACGACAGAAATCTTCCCTTCCTTTAACCACGCTCTGTTCCACTGTCATGGATCAAAAAGTGTTGCACAATGTTTCATTGTAGCTTCTGCTTGTGACATTTAAGGGTCTTTTATTCCCCTCAAACTGACATCGCTGTAGGTTTGATCCCACCCACATGACAGACATGATGGTTTTAACTGTCTGTTACCTAAATACTGGCTGATCTGCTGGCTAAAAAGTAATGCCTTAAAGTGCTGTAAATACCTGGACTTTTTTGGATGGATTCTATTTTTCAGTATATGACATATTGTCATGAAAGACACTACAGATGACAATTTTGAAAACTCCTTTCGAACCAACTATAACTGCTTTTATTTAGTCAGCAGGCTGCAGCTTTCACTAGCAAAACAGTCGGTGTGGAGAGCAAAAGCAGACAGAACATAATCCGCCGTAATGACATCCAGGCTCCCTTCAGCGTCATCTGAAGATGATTTAGCTTCTTATTCATCTCTGTAAACAGATATCTGCATGCTAACAGCTAACAATCTGTTCTAGATCTAAAATCCAACTTGAGATAAATTCCTTTGACACTGTGTCATGAAAGCAGTTCAGCGTTTAGATTTCCCAACTTCCTCGAATGCATCAGAAATGATCGATCCGGCCTACGTTCAACAAATTTTAAAAGTATTTATATTCTCCTCTTGAGGACAGACCTGACTAATTTACAAATCTGCATCATGATGTTGTTATTTCAGCAAACTTAAGAGCTGTTAATTAAAGTCAATCACAAGACAATCTGTTTCTTTTTCGGCTTCATACCGCTGCAGTAAGCCAGAGTGCAGCCTCTGTGTAACTTACTGTTTACAGTGAAACTGAGACTCAGCACAGACAGGTGAACGGGCGCTCCCCCGGGGGATGGAATGAACCAAGAAATGACAGAGTTTATTTTGCAGACATATCTGGATGAGCGAAACTTCACTTTCACTTTGATCTGAACACACGGTCGCTTCTCAAGCTGCTAACTGGACTATAAACAATGCAGCGCACAGAAAAGGAAGTCTTGGCTGGAAGTCCTTATCACTAAACGCTGAACAGGAATGCACGGCATGTTCACCTTTGCTCCCAGACTATATCGTTGTCAGACTATAGCCAGTGGCTTCTGAGATTGGGCTGCCCCACAAACAAAAAAAAAAGCTTTATGAGAGTATCCCCTGATAGGAGTGACGAGTTAAATAATTCACAATGTGTCTATCATCAACAAAAGTAATTTACCCAGCCCTTATAAAAATCCAACCAGCAATTCTGGTGCAGCTACTGCAAGTCAGATAAAATATAGCAGTGGTAACTTTTTTTTCACATTAATGGAAATGTTCTAATAATTTGGAGTTTATAGCAAAAAAGTGGGTTTAATTGGCTTCGGTTAGCTGTAAGTAGATACAGCATGTGGCTGCAGGCTGAAATCAGCCTGTCACTGGCAGCAAAGCATCTATTATTACTGTTTTAATAAGGGTGCTTATGAAAGGGTTTGCCTGAAAGGGATTTAATAACAGGCATGATAATCTGCTGTAGCAAGAGCTCATTCAAATGTGTACTCCATCTCTGTGCCTCACATAATTGCAATGCCATAGATGTTAGTAGATCAGGTGTGTGGATTATAGTTTTTTACAAATTAAGCATTTGCTTTGTTTGATAGTTGACAGGAGAGATACAGACAGGAGGAGGCAGCGAGGGGGTGTCGTGCTAATAACTTTAAATCAGGAAACTATGACCTTACATTACTGCATGTTACTCTAACATCAAAACTGCAGTGTCCTCAGTCTCCCTCTGATCTCCTCCTCTCTGCAGCCTGGAGTCATAGATAAGTTTGCCGGGGACACCAGAGCCATCATCAGTAAAGTGGCTCTAGAGGCAGAGAACAAGGGCTTGTTTGAGGAGGCAGTCAGACTGTACGAGCTGGCCAAGGTGAGCAGACCGTCCTCTGTGATCTCTGCATCCATTTACTGCACAGATTTTCTGCATAACCAATGTCCTTCTTGTCCTCTCACCGTCTCTGCGTCACTTTCTGCTTCATTCTTTGTGTAGAACCCAGATAAGGTGCTGGAGCTGATGAACAGGCTGTTGAGCCCAGTCATCGCTCAGGTCAGTGCTCCTCAGTCCAACAAGGAGAGGCTGAAAAACACTGCAGTGGCTATTGCTGAGAGGTAAGCACACAAACTCTCACACACACACACGCACACCATGCACAAGTTGAAATCCAGTCAAGAGGATCATATACCGTATTGGTCAGAATATAAGATAATATATTTTCCCTGAAATACATCTAAAAAAGTGGGATCGTATTATATTCAGGGTCCAGACTTTTAGATGCCAATATACTGTACGTCCACAACAGTAAATGGTGTGCGTTAAAGCAAGTGTGCTCCTCATGACTGAGGCCAGCCGTCACTTGCGACCACAGAGCCAGGGGGATGAAAGCTGGAGAGACACGGTGATCGTCGGATCAAGGAACAAAGTGGCTTGGCCAAGTTAACCAACAACTCAGGCAGAGTTATGATGCTAATTTTAAGATAATTGTTATCAATGCAGCAGAGTCATTAAACAACTGTCGAGCAGCCAAGAAATACTGTGTCACAGAGGGTAATGTCCAAAGACGGCGAGCCCAAAAAGATTGTCTTAAAAATTCTAACAGTCTTACCCAACAGATATTAACAGAGAAAATTTTACCGTGGTCCTTAAAGCGATTGCTTCCAAGAGACTGACAGGAGAGTGTGTGAGTGTGTTACTGAAAAACAGAAGGAAGGTATGTCCGTTACCAGAGCTGTCATCCAGCTGTTTCAGGACTACTCTACAAATAGACCTCACTAAGATGGTTAAAGGGCTAGTTAGCCGATTTTCAACCTTAGTCCTATCATGCTATTAAGGGGAGCTAATGCCATTATGGAAGAAAAAAATGCAATTTCGCTCTGTACCTTTTGGAGGACGCTATCCAGCTTCTCCAACCTCCACCAGACTAGGTAAAACATATCATCTGGTCTGAGACCAGGGAGCTTGCTAAACTACACTTTCTCAATGTAGGCCGCTGCCTCCGATGTCATGTCTCGTTCAAAATTGTCAGGTTTGAAATGTTGATTGCAGACCTGAAGAATTTTAAGACGATTCACCAGTATATTCTCATCGTACTTTGGATTCTGTACCAATCTGAGCCGTTCCCTGCAGCAAAAACGGTAGTATTTCACTCCAGTGTCTCTCACTGGGCCGTTCCTGTCAGAGGGAGGGGCACAATGCATGCTGGGTGTTTTAGGAATGTAGAATGGGCGAAACCACAAGCTGTTTGTACAACTTTCTCCACAGCTATGGCGCCAATATGAAATATTATTGCTTCTATTGATTACAGAGAACACCAGCTTTGACTGACAGTGGCTTTTTCCAGGGACGAACTGCTCCTTTAATCATTTATTGAAATGTTTAAAGGCGTTTTATTCAATTTAAATGTGATAATTTAATCTTAAAGATATTGAAAACATTATTTTATTCAAAAGTTAAAATAAAATTTGCTATCCAAAAAGTTTCTTCTTTTTTTTTTTTCATGAAAAGCAGGGTCGTCTTATATTCGGACCAATACAGTAATTTGTATTTCTACTCCTTAATCTCTCAGCTGAAGATATTCTACAAAATCACTGCTAACAAAAAACTATTTTGCATGTTTAATATTGAATAAAAACCATTTTGTAAATTTTGTAAAAGAAAGAGGATTTGTTTTTCAACCATCCATATGATGCAAGTTTGTGGACCAATATTCAAAATTGTTTTAAGCCGCTCAACATTTATTTTAAACATGCACCTTTAAACATTATGTTGGGTTGTCTGGATGAAAATTGTCCCCTGCTAATAAGTACTGTTAATCTGTTGGGTAAGATATTAATATTTAAAGCTAACGAATTATTTAAAAAATGTAGCTCTAGTGATGAGTGGGAATATATAAAACCCTGAATACTCTGATTTATACATATGAAAAATAGTTTATCTTTTGGTTTCTATTTATATAATCGTTTAACTGGAGGGAGTTTTATTTCTTTTTTTATTTCGTATTTTACTTACTGGTCTTGTTTTCTTTTGTGAACAGCTTCTTCTTTTCTTATTCTTGTGAGGCTGTGCTGTAACGTCATCGTATTGTTGGGTGTTTGTTTTTATTATCTGCCTGTACTTAATTAAGAATAAAAATCTTATAAAACAGTCATTTCCTTTTTCCTCTGCAGGTATCGTTCTCAGGGCGTAGCAGGAGACAAGTCAGTCGACAGCACTTTCTACCTGCTGTTAGACCTGACGACGTTCTTTGATGAGTACCACGCAGGTCACGTTGACAGAGCCTACGACGTGAGTACAGAGCCTCCTAATACATGGAGAGGAGTGATGTGTGACTTTGTCTCAGACTGTTTAGCACATGCAGTGGACTGTATTGGAGTAATGATATAATGTTCCTCTCTGTGTTTCTGTATCAGGTGATGGAGCGTTTAAAGCTTCTCCCTCTCAGTCAGGACAGCGTGGAGGAGAGAGTGGCTGCCTTCAGGAACTTCAGTGATGAGGTAAAATTAAAATCTGACCTTCTCACAAAACACAGTTAGTTTTTTACTGTGCTTTTAAAATGTCAGTTCTGTAAATGTCCTCTGTGTCCTCAGGTACGCCACAACCTATCAGAGGTTCTCCTGGCCACCATGAACATCCTTTTCACTCAGCACAAGCGGCTGAAGGGGACGCCAGCAGGCACACCAGGGCGACCACAGAGGACCATCGAGGACAGAGACATGGTAAGGAGACAGACTCTGTTAGAGCACACACCGGGTTATATTTTACACTGTTTTCTATATTAATATACAAGCTCACAACAGCATTACCATTTTTGATAAGTATGACTTGAGTGTGGTTATTCAAGAATAATAACCTTAGGTACAGAGTGGGACATTTACAAGATAAGAAAAAGAATCTATGAATGAACATATTTTTACTGCAGTTATGCGTTACTTAAAGGTAAACATATACAGTACATTGAGGCCTACCAAGTGTCTTGAATACGTATTCAACCCCCTTGCACTTTTCTACATTTTGCAGTGTTGCAACCAGGAATTCAAATGCACAATTGAAGCTTTTTACCATTTAATTAACAAACAAAAGCATTCCAAAATGCCGACATGTGTTGGATGCACTAGTTAACCTGAAGGCAATTTGCTGCACCTAATTTTACAGTTTTTACAGCAAACCATTCGAAGCTTCACATTTTTATTTGTAATTTATTTATAATATATCTCCCCTCCCCGACTTTAAAATGATGGACTATTTTCTGTTGATTCATTTCACACAACCATGATAAAATCCATTTTAATTAGCATTTGTTTCATGACAACATAACGCTCAGGGTGGTTAAGTATTCTCTTTGCAATGCACTGTATGATGATATGGTACCAGCTGATATTATCAGTCCCTCCAGGAAGTTGCGATTGACGCAAATTCAGCCAATCATCACAATTTTTCCGCAAATTTGACCAATCAACCTATTTACCCCAGCAGAAAGCTGGGCCCTTCTGACAAGACTGATGGGATCGTCTCTCTTTCATGAGCTACTTGATCTGGCCTCAAACTACAGTGTCTTTAACAAGACTCTATACAGTAAATTCATGATAATAAATCCAACACTCAAAGTCTTCTTGTGATAATTTATCCATGTTGAAAACTGTTGGCCATTCAGTTAGCCACTTCCTGGTGCCTTTAACTTTACACCAACCAGAGGCTCTTTTACAAATGTGAGTCAGTGTTGACCTCAAAGAGTGTGTACAGTGAGATAGGAATCACTGTCTTTTATCAGTAGTATTATACAGCTTAAATGTAATAAATAATGTATCGATTCTTCTTTGGGCAGATGGATAGCGTTGAAATAGGCACTTTACTTTTCCATGTTAATTTCTTTTAGTTTCATTAAATGTTTTCATATTTATTTGGCATCTTGACAGGGAAATTGACAGAAAGTGATGCTTTATTTGGAGCTTGTTGCTCACAGTGGAAGTGTAATGTGTTGCACACACAAAAAGCCTGAAAGAAACATCCCAACTTGCATTGCAAGTTATTGCAAGGCATTTTAGGCTGCAACAATCTCAGAAAAAGCCTGCAAAATCCTGGACGGACTGATTATTAAAAATAAATGAAATAAATCTCACAGCTGTTTATACCTGTCTCTGTTAATACACACATACACAGATATTTACCAGTTTGTGAATTATTTCTGCTTGTTATTAACACACAATGTCTCTTCAGCACATTTTGGAAACATGATGGCATAGTATATTAACTCTCTTAACGCCTTCTACTCTGAACAGCAACTCCGCAGTCAGGCCCGAGCCCTCATCACCTTCGCTGGTATGATTCCCTACAACATGGCCGGAGACACCAACGCAAGACTGGTGCAGATGGAATTACTGATGAACTGAGACGACACGCACAGACACACACACACACACACACACACACACACACACACACACCTACAACTCACAAACAGCAAACTTCCTGACACATTCAGTCACATTCACACACTCATTTTCTACAGTTTTGTTTTGTATAGAAAACAACATTCATCGTTGTGTTAAAGAAACATCCTGATATCACCCTCCTGAGTTTCCATTAATGTCAGTCTGTTCTTTTTGTTGTGTTTCCATTTTGTTGTTTCATATTTGTATCTTTGATGATTTGGAATAAAAAAATAAGTTTATTTTTCAGTTGTCTTTTTCTTTTGAATCACTAAACTTTCATTTCATTTAATATTTTATGTTCATTTAGATTTGTTTTAAAACTCCCATTTTCCAGGCAAGTGTTCATTGAAAGCATCTTCTATATAGCAAAATTCACAATCCATGTTCCTTTTAATTTGGACGGATATAATTTCAATTTTACATTTTTCTGCGGCTTTTTTTTCTCAGCCCAGGTTGTTGCAGGAATGGATTTATTCCATTGTTTGAACTCATTAACCCTTAACGGAGGCTATACTCTACATTTCTGCTCCTACTGTAGAACAATTAATGTCCTGAGCAAGAGCTTCTTTTACTGAACACCTCAGAACAAGCTGTTCAGTTTTTACCTTCCAGTTTGCTTTTATAGCGTAAACATTTTCCTAAAAAATGTCTAAAAATGTGCACTTTCTTTAGCTGTTGTTGTTTGATCATTAAAATGATAAACAAACCACAGCAGACACAAAGTTAAGGGGGCAGCTGTTTTGAGAGAAAAGTCACTGAGCTGAATTGTAAGATACTAAAAAAGAAACACTGTTCAGTCTTGACATTGTGCTAGAGAGCTTGAGCTTATCATGTTGGTTGTCAGTTATAGATATTTAAATTTTCCACTGTTTAACGTGAGCAAGTAACAGTCTACACCTCCTGATTCCGAGTGTTGCAGGAAGCATCCATCTTGTCTCCACAGGCTGTAGTGAGTATCTGTGACAGCTCCGGTCCCCTGGCAGATGGTTGGTTGGCTTGAACTCGGCTGTAAGACTGGAGGGATATTTCTGTCTGTCTCTGAATTAGAGGTCTTTTTTTGGTGGGTATCAAAGCGAGCAGACATTTTCTAACACAAACAGAAACATAATCCTCCTGATCAATCATATTTGACTCATGTTTGAAAATGTAGTGCTGGATTGTCCCACAGTTTTTGAGAGCTGTAGACCTCTCGTGCCGTCTTTTATTGAAAGTTGACTTTACTTGGGCATTAATTGTCATATACATTTGATTATAAGTCAAAACAGGTCCCTACATTTTTATTATATTCAGCCTGAAATATGATTTCTCCAAGTGTAACTCTCAAATGCTTTCCCCTATATTACTTTACACAATAGCAACCACCAAAAAACACATTTGGAAAGAAAGGAAGTATCAAGCAACAGCGCAAGCACATGCAAATCTTGGGAAACCATCTCCCATCATCCCCTGTGTTAGATTTGTGGCCCACACTCTCTGTCCTTCAGTCTGGCCTGAGAGAACACAGATGGAGGCTCATTCTGTCTTGGCTGCTCCACATTTCTGCTCAGAGACGTTGAGTTCAGCTACGGACACAGACAGAGCCAAGCCAAGTACTACACGCTGCTGTACTCCTACACTAACACTTAATAATAAGCCATGCAGGGTTTAAGTGTGTTTTTTGTACAGCCTGTGTGCTCCGTGTGTTTTCCTACGTCCAGCAGCAGAAGAAGAGCTGCCTCCCTCTCAGGTGTGTGTGCTGCAGCTGGTGTTGTGAATCAGGCCGATGACAGACACCTCCTATAACCCGGCTATTTCACAACACCAGGGTGGCACCGCACCACTGCCGACGAGACGAAGAATAAAGACATGATGCTGCAAGAGCTGCGAGACAAAAGATGTGTTTTTAATTTGCATGAATGAAATGAAACAGAAACTGATGTTTGGTTCTTTGTTGTTTTGCTCTGTAGCCTGACTGACTTTTTGTTAATTCCACCCTTTCATAACATCAGTTTCTGTTTTTTTAATTTTCAACACATATGTCCTCCGATATAAATCATGTGAAGTCAAATCCTCCCTTTACACAATGAATAAACACAGACATTTCATAAACTAAAAATCTTTCTTACCCTTTTGCTTTGTTAATAAATAATATATCCAATATTGTATCTGTGCGTTTGTTTTGTTGCTATTTGAGTCCAATGTATATTTAAATTTAAGGTTGTGGCAGCACAATGAAACTATAATTTACAGTTTATTTTAATTTCACAGAGAAACAAAACAGGCCTCAAAAGAAATCAAACTTAATGATCAGTAAAATACAACTGACTGGGTTAAAAGAACAGGGCCAGAAAATGAGTATCTTGAGGTTTCAATGGGGCGACTGAAATGTTTGAAATACTCATTAAATCCATCAGCAGATAGCGTAGTGTTGGGGTGTATGAACAGAGAAGCTCAACACCATAGTCCTTTGTTATGGCATGTAGATTAAAAAACATTCAGAGATTGTATATTAATGTAATTCAAAGCTGAATGGTTTTCAATGTAACCTGCTTTGTTAATGCTGCATCCTCTACCTCAGCTTCTTGTTGGGCCTTTACACAGTTCAGAGGGGAAACCTGTGCGCTTTAAAAACCATCATGTGACATCATGTATGTTGCATGTATTTCTAATGCTGGAAGAAAATATGTTTAAAAGCTTCCAGTCTTCAATTTACTCTAGGTCCTTTTTAATAGTGGTTGTTAACAATATATTACAGAAATGCTTTGCAAAACAAGATAGAAACAAACAACTTTATTTACATTATTTTTATTTTTCTTACCAAGGCCGTATCAGAAAATGAGGGAGTCAACTTGAAAGTGACTTGCAGAAAAAAGCAGATACTGCACGCAATTATCTGAGGCCATCTGATCTGCTGCAAACCACCTCATCAATCATGGTGCCTCCCTTATCAACAACTTATTCTAGCTGTGATCCGTCGCATCAGAAACAGATGGTCTGAACCCAAAACTCTGAGAAAATGGAGTCTGGCCTCTGGGTGTGACGAGTTGGCACTGCAGGAAATACAGTGACCCACTTATGGCTCTCTCCCTCAAGACACTGTAGTGTCCTTACATCTTCATGGCAGAGCCCCCCACTGCTTTGACCTGCTGTCAATACAAACCCTTCTCTCTTTATTTTGCGCTGCCTTAATTTGTGTAGGAGATCCAAAAGAAACGTTTTCTCTGAGATTTCCCTAATGGGGTATTATTTTGTAGTTTGAACCAAAAAGCTTTTCATAAACATAATAATGGCAGTAATGTATTAATTCACTAAAACAGTCTCATTGTAAACTTTCCAAAGCACTTAACCACTTTATGTCAACAATAGCGCCACCCGGTGGAGATCCATTTATATATTTATGTAATAAAACTGACTTCAGATTCACTCAGATTATTTCTACACTTCTTCTTGTACACAAATGTATTGATTGCTTGAGGGTTTTTGAATCGTCTAAAAAAATAAAATCTTTTGCATATTCTAAATATCTAGTTTGTATTTTTGCACCTTTAACAGTGAAAATACCAACCAAAAAAAAGTCTAAAAATACGGAAATTTTGAATTTACAAAAACATTTTAATTACATCCTCAGTTTTTAGCCTGCAAGAGATTTAATAAAAAAATCTTTAGTCCACCAATTTATACAATTGAAATGACTTTAATATAATTACTATATTAAAACATGAATGGCACAGGCACGCGACAGCCACTTGAAAAAACCTGACAGGTGTTCATAATTAGAGAACAGCAGGTGTTGAAATCGACGACAACGGAGAAGAAGATCCCGTTTGAATAAAAAAATAAATCGCGTTTAAAGACAAAACAAGATTTATAAAAACATAAATTACACTGAACATTACAGAAATGATACTAATCAGTCTAAAGGTGAGTGTACATAAAAATATCTTTGATGTAAAAAAAAAAAAAAAAAAAAAGCTAAGCTTAATGTCTGTGTAGCTGAAGGGTTCAAAAAGACATGCTAAACTCATAAGATCATTTTAAACTTTACAAATTTAAAGTGGAAATGTTCCTTCTTCAAACTAGCTGAGCGTGGTCCTTGTGCTTTTCCTCGGCTTCACGCGCCACCGTGTTGAGGGTAAATATGTTAACATTTATGAAAATGTCAAATGTTTTGTATCTTGTGGGAAGATGACGGTGATTTCTCTGCTGTACAGGAGTCTGTAGTGTGGATCATTGCACTGACCGCATGAGATGTGTTCTGTCTAAAGACCAAAGGAGCTGCAAATGTGCCAACGGATACTACGCTGACAAATGTGACAAAAGTAAGGACATTTTGTTTACTATCACTAATTATGTCTCTTAATAACTCCAAATTAGAAAATCTTATTTTGTCACAAGGGGTTGTGAGTCGCAGTCAATAACCTGCATTTACGTTGTGTTGAAATAATCGGAAAAATGGGTTATTACTGGGAAGATTTATGTAAAAGCTCGAAATTACAAGAACATTTTGGTACCCAACTTGTCCAGTTGACAGACTTGACGTCATATTACGCAGAAACATGGCGGACTGAAGAGAGCGTTGGCTTAATGGTCAAAAACATTGTTGCTATATTTATTTACGTATTTCGCATACATTTTTGGCTGATTTATAATTTGGTATTTGGTTGTAATCAGAAGTTTCTTTCAACGTTGGCTGACCAAGACCAGTTCTAAACATAAAATACAACAAATGTTATTTGTAGTGTTCACTTTGTTTTCATATTATTATGACTAAAAGCTACTGAACACATTGAAGTTGGAAGTGCTACTTTTCAACTAAGGAAATGGGACCATCCGAGGAGCAGGTGAATGCAGCATGAATCCTCACATTTTTAGTCCCTTGTCCTTGTCGGGCTTTAGACTGGGTCCTACATTTCCCAGAATGCAACCTCTAGAATCCCTTTGTTTTACCTTTCCTATCAAGTAAATTCCCACATCTTTCAAATTCTTTGCCCCCTATTTGTATCCCAGACCTTCTTTTTTACTTATCAATCATTACTTCTAGGTTATAAACTTAAATTAGCTTTGTTCATACAACATGTACACACTTATTAATAATATAATAAATGCTAGTGTTAGATAAGTAGCAAGTGTTAATTAAACATTATTTTGTGCCCTTACAAAATCTCAAGTGTTTATCTACATAGCCTTACTGACCTTACTTCTGCATTTGTTTTTATAGATGCAGACATTAAAGTTATGTGCGGTAAAGACTACATAACGTTCAGAGCCTTAGAGGATTTCTTCAAGTATCACAATGTGCCGCTGGAGTCCCTGCACCTGCCTAATAAATCCTGTCGTGCTCAGAGAGAGGTCATTCACGGGGTGCCATACTTCATGTCCAGGATATCTAGAGGCAAATATATCACCTGTGGAGGGAAGCCTTTAGAGGTACAACTGGAATATTTTCTAAGCGCAAACCTGTCGCTGTTGTTCCGCTTAGAAACTATAAACATTTTAACAGCTATTCCTGTCATTCTTTTGACGTTCTTACAGAAAAACTTCACTCACATCTTGTACTCCCTGAGTCTACTCTCAGACCCTCAGGCGATCGGAAACATCATCAGAGATCCTCTCATAAAAATGGACTACACGTGCGTCTATCCGTACACAAGGACAGTGAGCCTGCCGTTCCCGATCATCCCCTTCTCCAGGTGAGGAAAACATGTGACATTATGTTGCTCTATTCCTTTGTATTGATGCTTTCTTCACCTCCTCTCCTTCCTCGGACAGTGAGACAGTGATGCGTGTGGAAGATCTTGACGCCACAATACAGCTGATGTTGTACACAGATCACTCCTACACTAAGGCCTACACCAGTGCCCCCACAATTGAACTCAGAGAGAAGGTGGGTCAGCTTTCATCGACCATTTAAAAACAAATCTTCAAATTTCAGTAAACCTGTCTGTATCATGTCAGTGCAACTTGTGTGCAGGTGTTTGTGGAGGTGACTGTCACAGAGCCTGCAGATTTCTTCCTGCTGAGGGTTGATGAGTGTTGGGCCACACAGTTTCCCCAGCCGAACACCACAGAGGAATCGGTTCACACTCTGCTGCAGAACGGGTCAGAACAGCTCACAATCTCCACAGATCATCTCAGTTTATACATCTCAAAGTTTTGTCCTTTCTACTATGACAGGCTACCTCAGGGGTCTTCAAAGCAATGAAAAAGTATGGCATTTCATAGTCTCAAAATACAGCCTGAATTATATAAAAGTTCAACTTAAAGTATTGAGTTTCGTTTGAAAAGGTCTTTAACTTTATTTAGTCTTTTTTTTAAAGGAATAAATAGATCTGCTGACATCATTACAAATAGTCAGTTGTATGAACATTTTTGCCTTCATGTAAGGTAAAAATTCTATTTGATGTGACTTGGATGTTACAAATGTGCTCTCAGGAAATAAAACAAAAGTTCTTGCTACAAACATGCGAAGGTTAGCTTGTTGCTTCAGAATGTTAGACCAGCATAGCTATGCTTATAAAGCTGCTCCACCAGCTAAATGGTGCTGGTCCATGGTTTTGCTGGGTAAGAGAGTTCACCAACAGGGTCTTATCAGTCGCTTCAGGATGTTGCAAACTTGCATTCCTGCATATTCACTCAAATTCAACCAATAGCCGCAACTTTTTCGCAAATGTGAACAATCATCCTATTTCCCCACCCGTGTCAAGTCATGTACGTCACCAAACTCATTTCTTTGATATTCAGAATTTTGATCCCCTGAGGTCTGCAGTGTTGCCTGAACATCTAAGGGCATCTTTTACTGTAGTACTTGTGTCTGATGCTGGTGTGTCAGTGCTGGTTTTAAACAGTCCTTGCACAGTGACATAGTAATCCCTCTGTCTCTTATCAATTGTTTTATGCTGCTGCAGCTCCTGAGGAAATGAGTAGAACAGCATAAATATCATTATGTGTTGATTCTCATAGCATTGAATGTGCATGCACAGTGTGAAATGAGTATTTAATGGCTATTGATTGTAGTGCCGTTAGGTTTTTACACATTTTATTTGGAATCCTGACACTGAAATCAACCAAAAGTGATGTCAGATGACAAACAATTGTCTCAGCCAATAGAAGGTTTCATTGGAGCATTTGTCCCAGTCACTCAGAGTGGATGTGTAATATGTTACACTAAAAAAGGCTCAAAATATTCATTGCAAAAAAGCTGCCGCAAAAACAGGCATTTTAGGCCGCAACAATCACAGAAAATACCAGCGAAAACCTGGAGGGGCTCTCTTGTTCCTGATACTGGTACCCACATGATGTAGCTGGTCGAGCTGGATTACTATTTAAGCTAATTTGACTGCATCAGTACTAAAAATGTTTGGTCCTATGGTGTAACTCGATGTTTTTGTTAATATTCAATCCAATCCATTCATATTGTTTTTTTGGGCTTTAAATTCATTAATGACTGCATACTTTTGCCAGTATGGTTGTGAAGTTGGCATTTACTTCTTGGTTTTAAAAAGGTTAAATGTAACTTTGAGAACCCTGGAGGTATCCTGTATGAACTCTGCTCCTTCTCATCTTGTCCATCTCTTTGTAAGGTGTGTGAAGGACCGGACTGTTTCCTTTCTTAACATGACAGCGGGAGAGTCCGGCCGTAACGGAGGAAGTTCAACCGTTCGCTACAGCTTCGACATGTTTCGCTTCACGACAGAACCTAATGAACTCTTTCTGCACTGCACCGTCCGACTCTGTGAGCCCGACGACCACAAGTCCTGCACGCCTGTGAGCACATCTGAGAATTTTAAAATCTTTTTTTATTTATTAACTTTTACTGTTTGTTTTGTTTTTGTTTTTTTTAACATAGCCAGCATTTACAAAAAAAATCACACTTGTAAATTGTTTAGCAGGTATGTAAGACAGCACCTGTATTGTTGCGATCCTAAATGCAATACACATTCTAGGCCTCTTTTATTACCTGTAGTGAAAGCATGTTTTCATCTCCATCTAACAAGGATCCCATTTTTAAAAATAATATATAAAATATACCGTATATACAGCACTATAGAAATAGGAATTTGTTTATAGACCCTGTAAGAGTTACATTTTTTCAAATCTCCCAAGCAAATGTAATCGTGTTGCCAACAAAGACACAAAGGCTCTTTATTCCATTTGGTCTGTTTTTAGGGGTGAAGTAACCAAAAATAACACCATATAGGGATCTGGCTCGGTCTTTGTGCGCTTTTTTTTTTCTGAAAGTGTCATAGTTTGAAGTCTTAAGATGTCTTTGCTGTTATGGCTTCATGCTGTGTTATCTGCTGTTTTCGTCATCTCTACAGAACTGTAACTCGATCAGTAAGAGAGAAGCTGTGAGAGCCGGCCCCAGCCAGGGCCTCCTGTCATACGGACCCATCAGGATCGAAATGCCAGACAGACCCCTATCCAGTAAGCTCCTGTTTCTTTATCACTGCTGCCACACTTATACTGCAGTCAATACTGTGTCAACCCTTTTAAATTGTCCTCTAGCTGTGTTTCCTGAAAGCCTCACTGGACGCCATATTCTCCCAACATGCCTGATGTAGATTTTTGCACACTACAATCAACTCTCTGACTTCGTTTCAGGTGTACTGATGACGGTGGTTCTGCCTGTAGCAGGCGTCTGGACTGTGGGCTTCTTCCTCGTCATCCTCATCACTGTGGCCAAAGCAGGCAACAGGAGGCTCGCACAGAAAGACGAGAACTGACAGTAATACTGCTGCTGATGGCAGCCTGAATAAAACTTTTAAATGTCCCCTGATCTTGTTTTTTTTCCTGTCTTTAGATATGTTTCCAAAAACAGGGTTATGTCACCGCAGGAGATAAGCCTGAAATCTGTACACTACATGTTGGATTAAACCATTTTCTTCTTGGTTAAAGTGAATGTGGAGAAGCTCCTGTGGGACGTCAAAGATCAGCGTTTATCTTAATCAATCAAATCCAGAAACAGTGATGCCAGTAACAACTTTCCCTGAGACAACTAAAATCTTTTTTTACTTTGATACTACAGTGACAATATTTGACTTTTTTTGGCTCAACTGTCATATATACAGTATGTCATAAAAGGAAAATGAGATGTGTAATTTATATTTTTGATCAAATCTACAATCAATTTCGTTTGATGGTTAGCTTAGCTCCTGCTGTAACACTTTATTCAGCCCAGCCATAATTTACGTTTTAAGTTACACCTGTGCTTTACCTGCTATTATATTTAACTTAACTAACATTTTACTTTGAGGGACTCAAAACTCTATAGTGAATAAATAACATAAAACTTACAAGTTTAGTTTTAGCAGTAACTTTTTGTAACACGGGCAAAGTTGCTGAACTTAAATTAAATGCCTCCACACATTTAAGAAATAAATTCCTGCATTCATATATTTGTCTGTGGACTTGGAGCTATTGTTTGACTGTAGTTTCCTTAATGACCGGCAGGGGGCGCACTGACCACTGTGTCCTCTGATGTGGTCTGCTGTAAAAGAAAGGAGTGGGGCTTTCTTCTTTACATGAAATCAGAAGAAATCTTTTGTCAGATCTCAGCTGTGCGCTGGTGGTCTCACAAATATTTGCACAACGCGATTTCGTTCCGGGTAGAAGCCGAGGGGGTCCATGAGTGAAAATCAGTGCCGGTGAAATGTGATAGCTTTGCACTTGAGTTCTGAGTTCTCGTGTGTAAGTTTAAAAACTGCGTAATTTGAAGAAGCACTTTATCGTTTGCTAATCTGTGCGCCCGGACACTTGTGTTGGCTGAAAGTGAAAGAGGACTTGTTGCGGGACTTGTTGCTGTGTGATCAGCCATTGTGGACGTCGGAAAGGGGGAAGGTCTAGTTCATTTGCCCGCTGGCTACAGTGTTAGCTGTGTGCATGAAGGAGACTGCTGTGTGAACAGTTGGATGAGCCATGAGGCTGCTGGTCACAATGGACTGTCCGCAACCAGGAATGGATTAATAAGTTGATTCCTGTTTTCCGAGGGGTTGTAAATGCGCCTTTACATCCGTGAGACACTTTGTAGCATTTTTTCTCGAGGTTTCTCATGTGTCGGCTCCAAAAATGAGCATAAAGCTCACTTGCTGCGGAGGTTTGTGATTAAATGTGGACGGAGGAGGAGAGTATAAACCCTGCAGCTCTGTGTCCTGTATCTGCCTGCCGGAGGAACTTGTTTGTTTCTTGTCACCGCATCTTCATCACTCCACAAGTCTGAGCTCCCATCTGGGGATCACAGGGAGCTAATCATGAGGAAGATGGCATCCAAGCAGCCCTTGACTCTCAACATCCTCACACTATCGTCCTTATTCTCCATGATCCTGTACAGCACAGCGGCAGATGTCCCGGAGGAGGAAGACTTCAGTGCTGAGGTACAGTCATGTCTGTGGGTCAAAGACCAGAATCCCAATGTAGATGATAACAATATTCGACGTATTTATAAATATATCATGATATTGCCTGAGGAAATCCTGTATATTGGAGAGTAATAACCTTTGCATAAGCAGGTTTGAAGTTCAAGTCTTCATGTTTGTTTTTGCTGAATCCTCAAAGCATCCAGTGGGCAGTTCCTCTGCGGGTTTGTCATTTGACCTCCTGACCTTTTTCCACATAACACTGGGCATGTGGTGCACAGATGGAAAAACTGCAAATCCATCTATAGAGAAAATAGATCTTCACATTACTTAATTACGAGAGATTAAACTCTAAGTTTGAAAAGTAATTCACCATTATTAGTTATTGAATTTTGTTGGAATTGTTTCCTGAAGATACAATCTTATTGGCTACAAATCACACTTATTTTAATCATCAATCAATTTGCTGATTGCTTCTAATAGCAAATTAGTTCATCTTTTGGTCTATTAAATGTCAAAAAGCTTGAAAAAAGCACATCACAATTTCTGAGAGCCCAATGCGTCTTCAAATAGCTTCTTTTGACCAACCAACTGTCCTAAACCCAAACACTCTTTATTTCCTGTCACACAAGACAAGTCCTACATTTAAGAAACTGAAACCAGCAAATGTTTGACATTTCTGCTTGAAAAATGACTGAAACGAATAATCGTTTGTCAAATTTATTGGTGATAAATTGTCTGTCCAATAATCAGTTAATCGTTGCAGCTCTGGATCATATGTTACATTTCTGACTTAATTTTAGTGTTTATTAGCAGGTTAGGAATGTATCCATAGCTGGAGTACAAACAGGAAATGAGTGACTTCCTGACTTGTGCAAAACAATTATGGATAGGCTCACACCAAATATAATTATTTAAATTTTCAGATATTTGGTACTCTCAACAGATTTCCCTGCAATTTTGACTCACCACATCACAACTTAATGACTCCTCATGCTGGCGCTAATGACATGAATGAGGGTAACGTGAACGGAAGTTTATTGGCCGAAGAAGACGAGATGCTCCAGCCACTTTCAAATGCAAAGTGCTAATTTGTTTTTACAGTTGTTCTATAGTTCTCATTTTTTATTTACAGACTGAAAACACGTTCATTGTTTCATCTTGGTTTGTGTCAAATCTTTTTATGGGCATTTTGTATTCTTCAGTTAGTCAGGTATCGCGATGTACCATTACATGATTGTAACGATATATATCGTCAAAACGATATGAAAATGTCTATTGTATGTGTTTTTCTATATCGTCTCTATTGTGATGTCGCAAAACCAGAGGCCCAACTGCTGCACAACAATTTTTAAGTCATTTTGACAACACTTCATGTTCTAATCCTTGCCCGTGGTAGTGAACCTGGATCAAACCACAGAGGGAGGCACTGTTATTAACATAGAGAGGGCGGATACACAATGTGCAGAAAAGGACTCATGGCTCAGCCCAAGCGAAAACGCAAAAACTAAGTACTCTTACTTGGCAAGTATTTCATTCACACAGGATTATCCAACAATAGGCTTTAATATGAGGTCATTACATATAGATTATTTGTTAAATTACCAGAATACATGATATGTCGTGATATATCGTTATCAAGATATGAACAATCCTATATTGTGACATAGGATTTTGGCCATATCGCCCTGCCCTAATATCAACTATCACAGAATCACTGCATCATGATATTATCGTTATCATGGGCTACAAATCGCACATCGTATCGTGAGTTACTTTGCGATTCCTACCCTTAGTTGTTATCATAGAAAATATGTCTCTACAGTTTACATCATCATGAATACTTGTTCCTCACTCTCATGACAGTAAGTTGACCTTGAGTGAAGGATTTTTCGACGGCTTTTTTCAAGGTGAAGAATGAACTTTGAATGCACTTGTCTGTAAATGTTTGTACATGTGTATAAACAGTTAGTGATTGCTTTATAATGCTCTGTAAGGATTGGCTCATTCGGTCATAAAATGTCATTATACACTGTGCAATCAATTATTTATTTACTGTTAATAGTCAAGTAACAGATGGATGAAAGTTATCATTGTTGACATATGCATTAACACTTAAAGGTGATACTGACAGCTACATAATAATGTGTTTTTAGGTGTCTATACATCGCATAAAGATATCTATCAGGGAGTTTACCATTATTACAGTTTTTGATTTACATTTACATGAACCTTGGCGGTGTCTGTACATTAAAGTGCAACAAAGTGTTTTCTTGCATGTGCCATGTTTGGATTTGCTGTATTATGAGTATAGTGATATCTTAATATCATAATAATGATGGTCAGCCGGTTCCTGCAGCTGTATTTTTCTTTATCTTCTTTAGGCAAGCCCATTTTAACGTTACATTAGTTGAGACTTGTTCTGTGTGGCAGAAATCATCTCTACGTATTTTCTTCCTGAGAGTGTGTGCATGCATGATGGGTTTTTGTTTTGCACATGTGTGTTTTGCCCCCCAGGCCTGTGTTCATCCTGTTCCTGCATGTAGGTATGAGTCCCATGACCCAGCTTTGAGAGAGCTGTGCTGTTGTTTTTGAGCTCGCTGTTTAAGCCTCTTAAGGGGTAAAACTTTAAAAAACTTTAACGTTACATTAGTTGAGACTTGTTCTGTGTGGCAGAAATCATCTCTACGTATTTTCTTCCTGAGAGTGTGTGCATGCATGATGGGTTTTTGTTTTGCACATGTGTGTTTTGCCCCCCAGGCCTGTGTTCATCCTGTTCCTGCATGTAGGTATGAGTCCCATGACCCAGCTTTGAGAGAGCTGTGCTGTTGTTTTTGAGCTCGCTGTTTAAGCCTCTTAAGGGGTAAAACTTTAAACTTGACAGAGATGCCCCCCCCCCACCCCCCCCCCCCCCCCCAGGAGCCCTCGTCCTGTTCGCCCGGCTACGTGGCTCCACTCGCTTAATTTCACTGTCAGCAAACATACAAGAGAAAGAGGGAAGATTCAGCATGTGTCACACAGACAGACAGTCAGACGGATTATCTTTTACTGTCATGCAGAGCTTTGTGTTTATCCTGTGTCTTACAGTAGTGATATACAGAATAATTATTGTCCTTTAGTGTTCATGTTTCCAGATCTTCCTCTCCTCTCCTCATCTTTGCTGTCAGGGAGGAGAAAGGCCAGGAATGAGAGAGCAGGAATGTCGTAATGTTAATAGAAGCCATCTGCTTTCTTTCCTTTAACTCCTTAGATGCTCCCTCCTGTTATTAGACAGCGGCTTGTTATTGGATTAGCATAACAGTGCCTCACTTCCTGTTGCAGCTGTCCTATGCATAATATATACACCATACGTCACACACACAAACAGAATCATGTGTGAAGCTACTTCTCCTGGGCATAACTAACTTCTGACTCTCTCTTGGCAGGCATGGCTCCGTAAGTTTGGCTACCTGTCTCAGGCGAGCAGGCAGATGTCCACCATGCAGTCGGCTCAGATTCTGTCCAAAGCCATCAGCGACATGCAGCGCTTCTACGGCCTCGAGGTGACCGGAGAGATGGATCCTGCTACTGTTGCGTAAGCTCCATTAAGTTTTATTGTGCTGGAGGTAGGTGTAAAAAACAAGCAGCATTACTTTATCAGTGTGTGCAGAGACCACAAAATGAATCCAGGGATCTTGTAGAAGGTATAAGAGCTTGTGTACTATAGATGGAATGATAGATGGCCACAAACATCACCTGAAGATAACTACTTATCACAACCATCCTGGCTCTGGCTTTATCACCATCACAAAATAATAGTTCCAGATTCATCTCCTCCAATCGCCAATAGCTGCTTAACAGTGCTACTTTTTTATAACGTTTTCCTTATGTCACATCTTGGCTAATGAGGCCAGCCTACTGTGTTATATCCTCACATGCAGCTGTGACCTTGGTTAATTTTATCAGGCCTTTGTTCTCAGCCTGTATATAAAGATAAAGGAAGCATTACATTAGGTGTTGAAGGAAGAGTTAAAGTTTGGGAAACACAACTCCTTATGTGAGATTTAGAGACAAAAGTTGGATACTCTCTCATGTTTTTATGCTAAGTTTAAACTAAAGCTGCAGCTTGGGGTTAGCTTAGCTTAGCATAAAGACTGGTCACAGGGGGAAATAGCTACCCTGGCTCTGTGCCAAGGTTAGGCCTCCCAATGCCTCCCAAATTAACACATTATAGTTATTAGTTTAACTCCTACATCAAACAAATTGTAAAAAAAGAAACATGTTGGCAGATGTTTTTCTCTTGCCAGACCCATGCTAAAAGTTTTGTGTTTGTTCTAAGCTAAGACGAGAGGCTTAAGTGTAGATTGGTGCCTGTCTTCCTTCCCAATTCTCATAAAAACAGCGAATATGTTTATTTCTCAAAATGTCAAACAATTTTTTTGCTGACCGCCGGGGTCAGCCCTACACACGGGTCTGTATGTGACTGACTGAGTAACTGACTGACTGACTTAATGACGGTACTTTCACAGCCGTAAAGAGAGAGCGGTGCGACACAATGGCGGATCATGGAGCATATTGGACCTCCACTGACGCGACTCTTTGTCTATACGGCTCTGGATGCTTTGTTCGGGGAGTAGGCGGGGCTCCTCGTCCGCTGCTCGTCCGCTGTCCTCACCTACGTCCGCAGCGGGCACCTGCCATCGGCCTCATAAGGACAGTCCTTGTAAGACATTGCCCACAAAAGTGCACGTTGACCTGATGCGGTCAGCCACATACTAGGTTTTGAGCTACTCTTGTTAATATGAAAAACTGACAGGAGTTTCTTTCTTTGTGGTTTAATTCTTTCACAGTCTTTGTTTCAGAGATTAGCCCAGTAAAAAGGCTTAAATCCAGTGTTAATTTGTGAATGCTGCTATGTTGGAGTCCATTTCCAGCTTTGTGAGGAGTCTAGAAAAAGAGTATAAATGAGAATTTTTTTTACTACCTGTACAAGCTCCATTTTGTAGAACTGAAGAAATTCTGCTGCCACTTTTTCATCTACCAGGTTCTAATGTGCTCTGTGTGTGTGTGTGCGTGTAAAGGGCCATGCGTCGGCCTCGCTGTGGCCTTCCAGACAGACAAGCGTTGGAGTTGGATGAAGGCACAAGGAAGAAGCGCTACGCTCTCACTGGACAGCAGTGGAACAAAGACCATATCACCTACAGGTTCTCAGCCCTGAAAGTGTAACACTTAGACAAAAATACAGCTGAAAGTTCAACAAACTAACTCTAAAATGTGAACTCTTCTTGCTCCAGTATCATGAACCAGCAGATCCCCTCCTCGTTGGGCGAGGAGCGGGCGTACAATGCGATCCGAAAAGCCTTTGACGTGTGGAGGAGGGTCACTCCGCTCACCTTTGAGGAGCTACCTGCTGATAACAACATCAGCATCAACAGCAGCCAGGCGGAGCTCGCAGACATCCTGCTGTTGTTTGCCTCTGGTTTCCATGGTGATATGTCACTGTTTGATGGTGAGGGGGGGTCGCTTGCACACGCCTACTACCCCGGACCAGGAATAGGAGGTGATACACACTTTGATGCTGATGAGCCATGGACTCTGGACAACCAAAACCCACAGGGTAAGTGGGTTGGTTTTTATTTTTCTGATGAGAATCGAAGCTTTGAGTTTCTGGCAACAAGATAATATCCCTTATACAACAGTTATTTCTGACCAAGTAATCTGATTGGACAAACGGCATTTTATGTGTGCTGATACAGAGTACAACCGCACTGGGACTTTAAACTACATGTCCACTTCAGGTGTTCTCAATACTGTTCTCAATAAGTTTGTAGAAAAGTATGACAGAATCTTATTTAACTGTTTTCAAAGTAAATGGAGACATAAAGATAAATGTACATAATAGAAAGTAGCTGGTCAATGGTAACGTATAAACACACAAAGGAGCAAGTGTGCAGGAAACGTTTGTGTTGCTTGGCAAAAGTCCAGTTCAAGTCATGTTGCGTTGACGGAGGAAATGAACAGTTATAAGTACTGTTATGGTGATTGTAGTCATGTTGTATAAGCGCATTGTCACACTTGAGGCTGTGCTATTGCACTGAATATCAGCATGGCTGAGATTTGCTTCAGCAATTAGCTGTCGGAGGCATAATCTGCATTGTACTTAAGTTGATTTCTTTATCTTTATCTTGCACTCATTTTACTCCTCACTCGGGGTAAATTTTACCTGGTCATGGTTTCACACATATATCAGCTCATTTGTGTGGCAGGATTCAGACAAAGAGGGTGAGTAGGGCTGGGATATTTTCTGTTGTTGTCGCATCTTTGCTTTTTTTGTATTTAAATCTGTTGTTAGTTTTTTTAGTTAAATAAACAGTTAAACTCATCAGGACTTCTTGTGTCATAGTAAAGAGCCCTCTTAGCAGCATTATTCGATCATAGTCACTACAACAGCCGGGCTGATAATCAGTCCAACAACACAACCTCCAGTGTGATATTGCTTAATTACTGGCTGACTTGCTTCACTTGCTCCTCAGCTTGTGCTTGGTACACATTATC